>NC_142707.1:12113125-12415000 GCF_055471065.1 Atractosteus spatula
TCTAATCCCATAGCATATACAGTAAACGTGTTAAATGTGTAACCTATGTTTGATTGTGGCGATACAATACAATCCAGCGTCTGTGCTTCTTACACTCAGACTCAGTTCCACTTTGTGGTGTGGTGTTAACATGGGAGAACAAGCCCTGTCATCTACCATGTTAGAACATCAACAAGAAATTACGCCCTGTCCCAGCAAGAGGATGTAAAGAGCGACAAATGACTGAAAGACCTGAAAGGTGACAAACAGGTCAAATACGGACACAAAATGGCCTGTGTTTCGGTGCATACTGTAATCCTAACACTGTTCGTTTTATGTGGCTCAAGTTGACTCAAACAACTGGCCGAGATGCCAAAGCAGATGTGTAGAGCCGATCTTCCACAGTTGTGACAGGATTTGTCTCCTCTGATTTGTGAGAACACAATTACACCGCTGTCCGATGTGGCATTCCCAGGAAAGGTTTTGCACCTGGTTAATAACAGGCAAGGCCATAGAAGAAAACTGACACCTGGTATAAAGAGATGAGACCTTGATGGGCCTCACATTTCTGTGGCTGATCAATGCGAAAACCATAAGAGGAGACCCTGGCTGTACTCACGTCACAGAAAAGTCACGTCACAGAAAAGTCAGAGCTTTTCCAAGTTTTTTAGGGGCCCTGTGTGGTCACGTACTGTAGTCTGTAAGCTGTCACCCAGACGACATTACCCATACAGTGAGTGGCTTCATTGCTAATCTAAACCAGTGGGCTACCAGCTTGACTGGGGCATAAAAACGTGCAGAGTTCCATGGGGTTTTTTACAGTTGGTTTGAAGGGCATGGCACGGACCTCTCGAATTCATTGGCGTGTGTAATTCTTCTGTAAGATAGTTCTGGTGACGAAAGATCCCTGAGACTACCTCTCGGGCACACAATCCAATTATGCTCACACATCAGATCTCCTTTTACTTTAATTAAAAATCCCATCCTAATTAAAGTTCTCTTCCAGGCCATTGCTTCTGCTCTCCTGCATCTCACACGTGGTCATCACCAGCTTTGCAGTTTCAGTGAATCTCAGCTCTCATTTAACTTTCCACTTTGTAGGCTTGGCACTTTAAAAGGAACTCTCTAAGTAGGGCACTTCAGTTATTAGACTGTGCAAAGTGAACAGATGGCTGTTGCATACAGATGCTAGTATGCAGTCATGCATGCTTAAAAGAAAAAAGATCCACTATGTGTTTTGTGGAATGCTTTCTGCGTTTTCTCCAAAGATTGTTTTCCTCATGCCCACTGTTCCAGAACTGATGAACTAGAGGTGCAGTGGGAAGAGTATTTCTGATGCACACTTCCTAAAAAGTCCACCAATGTTTTTTCCGCTTCTTCTTCAAGCTTACCTTTAATAGTACTTACCCTTTGTATTCCTTGTCCAGGCAACTAATATGTTAGCCATGTACAAAAAGCTTCCTTACTTTTTCAATTAAAATTTGTTTGAAACTATTTTGCTGCGTGTACTGTTCCCAACTTACATCCCAGGAATTGCTGGCGGTTATTTGGAAGCAACGTTTGTCAAGTGCAAAACCATCCCAAGATAGCTGATGAATTAAATCAGCACACTTACTGTATGCAAAAGACAGGGACTGTGTTTTACGTTTGAAAGAGTTCTTAGTGACTCCATGTGGTAAAAGATTGATGAGAACCTTACTTTTGTTTTTGTTCATTGTATTTTGTGTTTTAAATTTCAATGGCAAAAGACTGTATACATAGACCGACATCCTGTCCAGGTTATACCCTGCCCTGTGCCTGTTGCTTGCTGGGATAGGCTCCAGCTCCCTGTATTGGATAAAGCAGTCAGAAAATGGAAGGATGGATGACTGAATATAGATCTTAGATCCCCAGCTGTAGTGACAGAGCTGAGCACGTAGCAGCTACTGGAGTGAATCGACACAAGCGAATCTTTAATCGTCCTCTACACTGGTCTTGATGCACCGCAGCACGATCTCGAGTTCAAACCCTGCAGTTTTTGTCGAAGCGTGCACATCGTGCTAAGATGCAGAATAACGGAAACCCGTTTTTTTCATTCATTCTTTCTCTTTCTTTTTCTTTGCGTGTTTTCATCGCAGGCACACATGTCATGGAAGGCTCAGGCAGGATGGTAGTCACGGCTGTGGGGGTCAATTCCCAGACTGGCATCATCTTCACCCTGCTGGGAGCTGGAGAGGGGGAGGAGGAGAAGAAAGACAAGAAAGGTAGGAAGAGAAAGTTGGGAGGTTATTGGACAAGGCAGGTCTCCCTGCGTTGCACTGGATCCCTCGCTGGTTTGGGAAGCGTGAGACTCTGAGAGAATAGTGTTTGTGTCCAGTGAAAAAACAAGCAGCTATCCTTTCCCCTCAGCCTCCATTACTTTGATGCTGATGTAACAGCACTCAGAAATACTATGATTTGCAGTGCTGATATACTATACTGTATATTTGGCCCCTTGCATTTACTTTTCTCCTGGACAACTCTTCAACCAATTCATCACAATCCAAGGACACACACTTTTGATCGTTCCATCAAACAAGATGACTGATCTCCAGAACCGCTGCAGTGAAACAGCTGGATCACTGTACAGCTGGGCATCCAAAGACCTCTGTCTGCTTGGGACCCTCATGTCTAGCCTGCACAAGGTCATTGCTGAAATCTTTGCATTTCAAAGCAATAGCTTTGAAAGGCTATTTTAGATGTTCAAACAATATTCAGAAAATCAACCTGAGTCTAAAATCTGTTTTTTACTCTAATCCTTCATAGACTTAGTTGCGGTTTAGTCCCTTTCAGTCACAGATATCATAACATGTTTCTGTACAGACTCCTTTGCTTTTCTTTTTGTGCTCTTGCTCTTTGCTGCTCTCAAAAGAGACATTGTTTGGTGGCAGCGCAAAGTGGGCAAAACTAACCGACAAACTGTGCAGTTTTCCTTGTAGCTCATGGCAACCATTAACAAACCTGAGCTTGTGTGCAACTCTCTAGGTGCGCTTCACCTGTAAACAGGTCAAAACATGTGGAAACATCTTATAAATTCAGTTAAATATAAAACTTATAATTTCTAAGACTTTAAACATGAACATTTAGCAGTTCTGGCAGAGCCTTTCCTAAACACATTGGCTCTAGGCACATGCCTACTAGCTTGCCCATCACTTAATGATGTAGCCCTGTGTTAATGACAGTGTTCTGTGTTGGCTTAGCGTTGATCAAAAAGCAGAATCGACACACAGGTGCTGCTTAAGTAGGTGCGCTTGACCGTATACAGATGTGACAGTGAAGTACTTCTGTGGAAGGCTTGGAACTTTTCAAAACTACCTTTGTGGGCCTCCTGGGTGACTGCTCAACCTGGAGACTGTGGAGTCTGATCCAGGTTTTTGTTACGAGTGATATGCCGATGAGAGAGGAAGGACCTTCTGCGTTGTTCTGAAAGTTTCGGAGAATTGGGGAAAAGGGCAAAAGGGAAAGGAGATCGATAGCTACTTATCCTAGATGCTGGACTGAAGTCGAAGTCGAGGGACAAAGGTCAAGTTTTGAAGGCCAGAAGTTGAGTCAGGAAGAGAATATCTCTGCTTTGAACGGTGGGGTAGGAGCTCCTAGAAAAGAGGCCAATTCCGAGCGCAGGCCTGAGGGTAGTGAGGGCTTAAATATCCCGGGAAGTAGAGGGTGCGGTCATTAGCATGGTGTCATGGTTGGATAATTGATCAGCGCGCTGGTGCTTGTTGGAATTACCAGTAGCTGTGGCCTGATTAGAGAGAGGTCGTTTGCGGGATAGAATGTGGTTGCTGGTGGACGTGACAGTTTTACAATGCGTCAGATATGACTGGGTATCCCAGTTAGTGGCCATTACTTCCAGTGGTTTGGGATCGGATGTGGTAGACTCAGCACAAAAGATCACTGGTTGACCATGCAAAAAAAAACCTCTTGATTAACAACCAGACACTTAAGTCTACAGGTGTTTACCATAGTTTACTAGGTGATGTGTCTGTCCTGTGGAAGACTCTCCATTATTTGTTCTCCAGATTGCGGGGACAGAAGACATCTCAGAGGATGCCTGCGAATGTCATGGTGTGTGCGCATGTGTGAGATTGTCACTTCCTCACTGGCAGGGGGAGAGTGGAGGTTGAGGTTAAGTCTCAGTTCGTGAATCTAGATTAGGTTTGCGAAGAGAATAAGTAATTATTTGTTCTGCATTTTAAAAATATTATAATCCAATTACCACCACTTTCAAGTCTTGGCCTATTGTTAGTTTTCCAAACTGTGATTTTGCATGTGCTGTGCTGTGCTTTGAAAAGAGGCTGGAGTGTTGAGGGATGCTGAGGCTCAACACCGCATCTGAGTTATGGGCTGCTGAAGAGAAACAAGAGCAAATATGACATTATCATGTGAATCAACACTCTGCGTCATCACAACAGGAGATTAACACGATATTGCATATTAATTTTTGACCAGTGTAAGATTACATTGAAATTTGAAGAACATCAGATTAACAAGATGTATGACCACATTTATTGCATTGCCCAATGATGTTGACTGCTACTTCACCTGGATCTTCAAAATCTTTTTGAAACCAAACTAGAGACTGTCAGGATGAGAGAGTAGATGTAACACAAACAAATTGACCCAGATGAATGCATTTTTGTATCTACAAAGAGCAGTGAGAACTGTAAGTGAGACCCCTGAAAACTGTAAAGGGGATGGATGAAGATAAACCACACTTCTGTGCATTTTCTTGCAACAAGGTCCAACACCATGCAGTTGGGGAATGTCCCATCACAATGACTTTTAAAAGACCTTGCTTGGGGTCCTGGGGAAAGCAGTAATCAATCAACAACACCTGACCTGTTCCCTATCACAGCCTTCAAAGCCACCCTTCTTTGAAGTCGCTCAACATGTATCATCAAGTCTGTATCTCTTTAGCTCTACCTCTGGTGTCTGAGCTGCTGAATAATGAAATACAGTAGGAACAAGTGAAGCTTACAGCCAGGTGCTCATTTCAGCAAAAGCACACCTACTGTTTATTCTACATACTATACAGAAGAATTTCTGCCATTTAGTGACAGAAACAATACCTCAGAACCCTCTCAACTTTAACTTGGAAGCACCTGTTATTTAGGTCTCAGCAAATGAAGGTAAAAAGGTTAGAAACCAAAGAAATCCTCTTTGCGTTATGTTTGACTCAACTTGCAGTGTTTCTTAAATGTGGCATACATTTTTCTGCAAAGCATATTCAATACAGAATAAGTCAAGATTCTGCAATGTAGCAGTGCAAAGAGGTGAATGGAAAGCAGTACTCATGACAGTGAGCATTTGGGTATCTGTCTACGACTGCCTATGTATCTGTGAATATGCTTTCAGCTGCGTCAACTCGGTCACTTTGAACGTGTGGCTTTTTTTAAATTATGGCAAAAAATTGACAGGTTTAATGACAATGTCATATTTCTGCAAAGATAAATATGCCTGACTAATAAAGACGAAACAGCTGTCTGTAGCTGCCGACTTTCACTGTGCAGTATATATCCAAAACAGGATTTATTTGAATAGTATTGCATTTCAGCATTGTAATTGGTGAGAGATGATTAACATTCATTCCCAAAGGTCACAGTGTGACAGTGCGGAGTGGGAGGAGCCGCAGCAAGCCCAGGTAAAAAGTCAACTCCCCGGGTGTGAGGTTAGCAGGGACCAAAAATAACACAAAAGGAGTGAAAAATGAAACAAAAAGGCCAAAAGAAAGGCCTACCGCTGTGCCTTGTGACCTCCAAGCTGGGTGTACACTATTTAATAGGGACCAGCCTGGGAAGAAAAGAACCGCGAGCTCAGCGGCGACCAGACTAGACTTACCCTGATTAGCGGCACAGTCTGGTGAACAGGGCGCGGAAGGCAAAAACAAAACAAGAACTTAGTGTGTGAAAAAGCGTGTGTCTGCCCCGGTGAGAGTACGTGATCGGACAGGCAAACAGAAAATGAAACGCCTTACGTTGGTGCAATCCCCTTCCGGGGGTGGCCCTTCTCGTCCCGTCAGGGGGTGTCCAGTGTGCCTTTATAGGACTGCAGAAGCCAGGACAGCTGGGACTACAAAGCTGAGGGCTACCAGGGCTCTGCCTCCACACTGGGCACGCCCCCCTGCGTAATGCCACAATAGGTTTATCAGATACATGGATCAGATACAGCATCAGGTTAGTTAAGTTTAATACACAGTCCTGATGACGTTTTCTTTCTCAGTCATCGTTTCCTGGACAACATGCACTGCACCCAGTAGATTGAGTATACTGAAGAGAAGGGGATGATGGCATCCACCTGGGCTGACCTGAAGCTGTGGGTGAATAACAGTGAAGGTGACACCCCTCCTCTAAATTGAGTGCTCATGCTGCAGGGTTGGGTTTGATCAGATTGTATTGTCATCTCTTTCAAGTGATCCCCCAAAATCTCCATTTTGCTCTAGTCCAGCACATGTTGCAGGAGTTATGTGAAGGTTCCCATATGGGATGCTGGTAAAAATGAATGAAACTCACTTTAAAGTTGGAAGATCTGTAAACTGTGGGTCACAGGAGTAAACAGATGCAGTGTTAGGGGATGTTGTTGTGTGTGCTGATCACTGAAAAGGCTCAGGCAAGCAATGGAGTGAAAAGGGTGGAGGTGAACATTTTTTTTTTTCCATCTAAGCTCATAAAGAGTCTGCACAAGTTTTCCAAACTTTTGAAAGGCAGGTAAATCAATGAAGTGGGTCTCATCGATTTCTATGCTATTACAGGCAAAACCAATTTTGATTTGTGGTCCGTCAATTCCCACAACTCCGAGCCCTTACTGCTGGGAAGAAGGTTGTTCAGTTTGTGTGTGTGCGTGTGTGCGTTATTTAAAGACCCAGACATGAAATATTGAGAGCCCAGGCTAAGTGAGCAACCCGAAATGGATGTCTTTTTTTGCTCATGGATAATTCAGCCCCACTCTTATCTCCGCCCGGACTTCAGCAGGGAGGAATGTTGAATAATGAATTATTGAGGGCTGCTTTAAGAGTGGCTGGCTTTGACAGGGCAGTCAACACCTACAGTTTGTGTGTGTGTAGGTACTGTAAGTACATACCATCTCAGGTAACCTAAACCCTGGAGAAATGTGCCCTTCATTCTGGAAAATCTCTAAATTTTGTGTTAAAGAGTGTTGGGGCAGAGACAAGGCCTTTTTCATTGATATTGTGCATGAAAAACTGGAATGTAATAGCTAGAAGGGTGAATGGAGAACAGGTGGCCAATATGATACATCTGAAAAATGTTCTGGTTGTGATATTAATATATGTCCTTCTTCCCTAGAATAAGAAGACTTTTAACTTCTCTAAGGCAGCTATGCATTGTACCTTTTAGATTGGTGCATCCAAACCAGAATATACTATTCCAGCTGAGCTCTTTCTCCAGCCTTTTCATTGTGACCTCCACTATTAGATATGCTCACCATGACATTGTGGTAATAACAGAGGACACAGCAACACTTTGGAGGCACAAACAGTTCATACCATACTTGCCATGACGTAGGCTAGTGGGCTTTTAGGTGTTTTCATTCTGGCAGAGCTTCACCTGCATGAATAAATTGAGTCCAAAAGATCATTCAATGTCCTCGTGAGATGCTGTTCCTTAGCCCACATGGGTCTGCGCTGTGCAGGGCTGGCCATCACACTGCTGGCCACGGGAGAAGGAATCTACCCGAAGAGGTAAAGCAGACGTCGTGAAGGCCCGTCTGCTCAGGAGGTTGAAGTACAGTTGTCAGCAGGAACACGTGTTTCAGAATAATGCATCAATCCGTCACCATTCATAATCTTTTTTTCTTTAACGTTTCTTTCTGACAAACTTTCGAAGCCGCAGTAAGTCACCCCCAGTGCTGCCGCTGAATCTAGCTGCTTTTTTCACAGCTTGAAGTAATACAAAACAAAACCCACCATCTTCTGTTTGGGTTTCCTCTTAATTTTTGGTTGCTCATGATTTCCTTTTCTTTTTTTTTCTTTTCGTTTCTCATCCCCTTTGCCTCAATCGGCCCCTTGCACTTTTCCTTTCTCTCACCCCTCCCTCTCTCCCGACTCCTGTTTGGCTCCACCTTGCCCCCCCCCCCGACCCAACACCCTCCCACCCCAGACGCTAACCCCCTAGCTGGCACTGCCAACTTGATGTCCTCTCAAGCTGCTGACACACCTGACTTGCCCAACGACGGTAAACCAAGTGGCATCACCAATGGTACGTCGACTCTCGCCCACCCAACGCAGCCCCTCTCCCCTAGGTGGAGCTGATACAGAAAACCAGGACAGGACTCGGACGCCATTTACTCTGTCCTGCGTGGATAGGTTAGAACTGAGGGGACACCCTGGAATTTACAAAACACGTGGGGGGCGCTGTTCTTAAACAGCAGACTTAGTACGGTCTACGATTACAGCAGTATAACAGCAGTAAGGACCTCTGGGATAGCCAGTGCAGCTGATGTGAAAAGACAGGCCTGAGCAGGCAAGCCAAGCTCATACAGGATTGTTGCCCCTTTCATTGCAGAGAGAGGGGCACTAGTCACTGAGCAGGAGAATAGCGGGAAAGGCAGGGAGAGACAGTCATAGGCATCCGCTGGACACACACGAGGAGAAAGAGAGAGTACGGGCTTCAGCCTGCGTTTATAAGGGAGGAAGAGGAAGGAGTGAGCAGGAAAAAGAGAGAGGTCATGGGACAGTCTAATACTGAAGGGTGTGAAATGCTACAATACTCTTTGGCTTCTGTTAATCTCTTTGTCTAAATATGTCCTTTCTCGGTGTGAGGTGTGTTGAGTCCTACAGAAATTCCATTTACAGTGCAAAAAGAAGGGAAAAAAAACTGACAAGCACCCGTGACTTCGAAAGCATTGTACAACTGACTCTGAACATTTCATTGCCCTTTTCAGCAGTACTGGAAATCAGCTGGTACTTGTGGAGTGACAAGTTTGTTGCCTCAAGTTCAATTAAATGTAAAAGAAGAGGCAGAAGACCATACAAGGAAAAACCAGGTTCATAGATTCTGTGCATTATCTTCCCATGCTCTCTGAGGATTTTTTCTTAAATCCTTAGAAAAAATTATAACAGAAATAATAACACTGCACTCACTGCCAGATGACAAGAATGTTAATTGCACTCCACCACCTCTGATTTCATCATTGTTGTCAATAGGGCCCAACTGCTGCTCATGCTCTAGTTTAAATTAGCAAAATTACACTTTATAAATAGATAATATGACAGGCAAATTGATACATTAAAATTTCAGAATACGTTTTTTTTAAGTATTATAGGTGGAAGAAGCTGCCTTTCAGAAATAACAGTGGTTTTGGATGTAGCTGGAAAAGAGTTTCGAAGTTTCGGAGAAAGTGCTCTGTTCGTGTGCACCAAACCCTCCCTATAATGTTGTAATATTCCCTGTTAAACATCACCATGATGGCAGTACGTGCTTTGTAACTTACGCTAGCTGTCTATGGACCTATCTCCAAAGTCCAGGTAAAAAGACCCTGCAGAAGTTTCATTTATGTTCTTTGTTGGCTCCAGCAACGGAATAATAGAATTCCAAAAAAACACATACTAGTCTCCCTTTGTGAGCGGACGGTGCACGGGAGCTTCTTTTTAACTCTCTTTGAGCAGACGTGTTCATCGTGAAAAGAATAAACGTAAATGTGTCCATGTGAGCAGAGCTTAGAAACAGTAAAAAATGAGTCAATTGATAAATAAGATTCTCCAGTTTTGGTGTTGACTGCTTTCCTGACTACCTGCCTTTAAAGCTGTAATCAACCGTCACTAAGCCATCTGCATTCCCTTATCTGATGAGTAAACCTCTGTTATCAGTGAAAGATTAAATGTTTGTTTTGACTTTCCCTTCTGAGAATTATGTACTGTATTTTTAGATTTTTGTATTTCTATTAAACAGGCTGGTGTGTAATTTAACGGGGAAAGAGATTATATCCATAAATGACAGAGCTGTGATGGTAGAGTCTTCACACAGGGAAGCTTCAACGTCTTAGAAATCAGGATGGCCCTTTTTTTCTGCAACGCAACCCAGGTGTTGCCAGCCTCAGCAGTCCCCTGTTTTAGGGTACCTGCACCTTATTTGGTAAAACTTGTTAACCAGTGGGGAACTGTGGAATTAGGCCTGAGGCTGGACCAGCCCTGGTCCAAAAACCTTCCCATCCCTCCTTGGTCCTTCCCCTGCTTTGCCTCATGGGTTTCCCCTGGAAAGCTCATTTTGAAGCATAGGAGACCTGCACTGTGCTTCTAACCCAACCCCTCAGGGAAATCTATCCCTTTTCACCATTTAACAATCAATCAGAATGGAAAGTGAACCCTCTTTTCCCTTTCAACTCATAGGAGAGCTAGGCCACTTCTCCGTGCAGCCCTATGGGACATGTTACCGTTTTATCCTCATCTAGCTGTGAACCTGAAAGCCCGACTCACCCCGACTAGTCGATTAGAAACCTTCTCCTGTGTTCGTTCCCTGTTTTTGAAAGAAATGACTGAGCAAAGCCGCAGCAGAGGTTACCCTCACTGCCTCACACTGCACGGTTTTCGCCGGCTGGCCACATAAACCACCACAGGCAGCCGAGAGACCCTGCTGATCCGTTACTCTCCTCTAAATCCCACCCCTGACAGGTTCACTGCTTCTCCAAAGTTCCTTAGGGTCTTGGTAACTCTCCAGAACTTTAGTTACCCAGCTGTCTTTAAGCAGCAGTGCATCAAGTGCCAGTATAAGGTATGTCAACAATACTTTATGTACTGTAATGACTTCCTCCCACCCGTCAGGAATTGCAATGTCGCGTTGCTGTTCTGTCACAGTATTTGTTTCGTTTTCTTGCCAGACTTGTTGCTCCTGTCCTCCGCCGCCCCTCTCCCCATTCTTACGTCCCACATCCCTGTTGCTTTGCCTCTCTCTCTGTCTGTCCTGCCACTGTGCAGTCTGTGACGTGTCTCATATGGTCTCTGTCTCTGTCACCTTCTCTCTCACAGGCAAACAGCAGGATGGAGCCGTGGAAAACAGTCAGAACAAAGGTAAAGACAACACACACACACTCAAATCAGAACAGGCAAAGAGAGAGAGGGAAACGATACTGAGATATGAAGGAAGGAAATATGAATATAAACAGTATGTACACTGAGGTCAAACGTGAGAAGAGAAAAAATGCTAAATGAATGTCAGAAATTCCCAGCTCACTGCTAACAGCCTTGCCTGTGTGCACTAGCCTGACACTGGTTTCTTCTCGCAGCACTGTGTCTTAATGCGGTCACCTGCATCTGCTGCTTGAGGGACGTGACTGCTGTTACTGACATGCACCATAAGTACAAAGAAAAGACTTGCTCATAGCATGAGGCTCTCCCCACTAATAGCACTGATGTCTGCTTGGTTAGCCTGGCTGTTAGATGTGAGAGCTAGTGTCTCTTCTCTCTTATATGTTCTCTCTCTTAAAGTACTACGTCCTAGGCACTGATAAACCCAGCTTTAGGCATTTCACACTGTTCAAATGTATTTGTGTGTCTTGCTTCCACTCTGCGTCTTCCTGTACAAATGAAGTTACTGTGCTCACAGTTGACCATGTGCTTCCATTCACGCCACTTCCGTGTCGTAATGTGTGGTTGACCCCTTTCTTGATGTGTAAACGATGACATTTTAATCAATATGCTTACAAATTCAGGGAATAATTAATTATCCACGTAAGTAACAAAACGATTTGTCAAGGAAGTGCCGGTAAACAACCTAGCCTGCTTTTGGGATGGACGCTGGTTTTGAATCCAGTTTGTGTTATTGACATTACAGGTTTTTTCAAGCATGAATTTAACACCTATCAAGCCGTAAGTTGGGGGAAATTTCTTGTTGCAGGTACTCTCATTGACAGTACTCTAGTAAATAGTCATGGTATATCTGCACGTTTACTCTGGCAATCCTCTATATTTTACAATAATGTTTCTTGCTGTTACTAATATATTACTGGAATTTTTATTGCTTTGTGTTTTAGTACACTGAAATATTAGACCATGATTCACCTTTGACAAATATTTCTTTGGGTTGGCAGTATTTTTTTTATTTCTCCAAGATTTTGAAGTAAGTCTTCCATTTCCAAAAAAGCTTTCTCTCAGTCAAAGGACAGGAAATGTCAGAATATGCACTCTAAAGACAGTGAAAGAGGCCTTGTGCGTTCTTATAGACAGTAAAAGAGGCCTTGTGCTTGCTCATAAAACAGACTTTCAGAAGTCTTTTTGTCTATTATGGAATTATTATGGTGGAATTGGTACAGCCAACGGCTATCTTAGTAGGACAACAGAAAAAGAGATTGCAAAGAGGAGCTCAAATAATAAAACAAAATAATTGGAAAACAAATATGACACACAGGGAACATATACAAATTCTCCATCAGAATTGACAGCTTGCCTCTCCTCCTTTTCACGTGGGACAGATGTGTCTGTTTTTAACATGACTTAAGAAATTGTACTTCTACTGTTAAAGAATGATCATGTTTTACTTGAAATTTCTATGGTACCACACTAAGAGTAAGGAGAAATATCATTCTAATCAGCTATGCAGAATTATGTTATATAGAGTGTAAAACCCCAAAGCGTTCTCATTTTTTTTACTGTCTGAGCTTACAGTTGTGAAACTGTCAAACAGGAACCGAACAGGTAGTTCAATATTTAAACTGCAATTCCACTACAGAAAAATGCACAACATACTGTATACTAAAAACTAAATTCCTTATTTGAGTACATATAAATGAGAGGGGGTGTGTACCAAGTAAAAATAAATACACATATTTATTCATGAGAGATGCTTCTATATTTGTGCTAAAGACTAAACTCAGTGTTTATTGATTCATAATTTTATGCAAAATGTGAGGTGTTAACTGTTGTTAGTGGTGGTTGCTGAACAGAGGTGAAAATGCTGGAGCCATGTACCTATAGACTCATCTGGACCGCACAACTGTCTTTTGATTCTGAGTGAGCCTTATAAATGTCTCTTACATAACTTTACAAATAGTTATTTTTTCTTATTTAAGGTTTTTAGCTGATTGTTGACACTTTTTGTTTTTTATAGTTAACTTCAAAAACTTTAAATTTACATTGTATTCATATTAGAAATTATTTGCTTTGACTGTCTTTTTTTAAGTTTTCATTACAGTGGCATACATAGGCTTTGGGATTCAACAATTCTATTATAGATTTGATACATTTTCAATGTAATGTGCAGGCTAAGAAGAAAACTGAGACAAAGACTGGCCAACTGTGTGTTTGTTACCCACAATGCTCCCAGCACAAAACTTGGTATGCACAGAATATTGTCTCCATTCAGTTACAGTATCTGTAATCAACAAAGTCTCCTCCAAACCGATAAAGCTAAAAATGTTAAAAGTATATCAACAAGAAGATATACGAGAAAGAAGACCCTCAATGGGATACATATCTAAAGCATTGGCAATGGCAAGCATAAATCAGTTCAGCAAAAAATGGTCACAAAATTAGTATAATGGTCTTTGCATGTGATCAATGTACTCAGAATAAACACCTCTGTAAGTCCCCTCAGAAAGACATACAGAAGGAATTTCAAACCATAATTCACATATACAGTACAACGGTCTCTGGCTGTATGTAATCAAAGTTTCATTTCTTGACAGCATAATTGTACTTATCTGTGTGTGTTCTTTTAGAATTGAGTTTCAAGCCACAGCTCACATAGTGATACAGCAAATCCAACCTGAAGATCCAGGAGCTCTCAATACAAATCAGGGATGAGGTAGTAGAGAGACAGAAATCTGGAGGAAGTTGACTGTCCCTTTTACAGTGAATCCCATCACTAAGACATGGAATCGGCCACTCTTCTTAATAACCGAGCAGCCTGGCAAGAAGGAAACTTGTTGGGGATGTCACTATAAAGACAACCATGACTTTGAAGGATTTGCAAAGTTCTGCGTCTGAGATGAGTCACTGCTCATACATTGATTGGTAATATATCTACCCCTACATGAAGCTAGCCTAGACAATGGGCAAAAAGTAGGCAATTCGTTTCAAAGACTAATCTTCTGTCTTGTATAAGATATACTGTAGACACCTGGAAAAATATG
Organism: Atractosteus spatula; assembly: GCF_055471065.1. Classification (NCBI taxonomy): domain Eukaryota; kingdom Metazoa; phylum Chordata; class Actinopteri; order Semionotiformes; family Lepisosteidae; genus Atractosteus; species Atractosteus spatula. The sequence continues at coordinate 12,127,202 of NC_142707.1, forward strand.
TTATGGCCAGACAAAACAAAAGATTAACTTTCTAGTCTAAATGTAAAGTGTTTGTACAAACAGCACATTTCCCAGTCAGCACTACCCCTGCTGAAATATATGGTGGTGTCAGCATCATGTTATGGAGATGTTTCTCATAAGTAGAGACTGGGAAGCTTGAGAAGAAAATAGATTGTTACAAAGTACAGGCACATCCTGGAGGAAAACCTCCTTGAGTTAGCCAAAAACCTACAAGTGGGTAAAAAATTCACATCTCGGATAATGACATGAAACACAAGGCCATGGGAACACTGGAAGGGTCTGAGAGGAAGAGAGTGAATGTCCTGGAGTAGCCCAGTTGATTCCAATAGAAAAAGGTTTGATGATTGTCAACAAACTTGTCAGACATGAAATAATTCTGACGGGAAAAATGGGCAACCATCACAGTACATTATCCCACTGTGCAGAGCTGATAGAGCTGTATCCACAAAGAAGGGTAATTACTATCAAGCTTACCGTATGTCCTCCAAGTATTGACGTTGGTGTCTGAATACATATGCAATCAGTACTTTTCACTTCGAATATCTTCTTTGTGTGTTTTTTGACATTCAACCTCCTTCACATACAGTACTGTATAACTGTGTTCAGTTATTCCAGTGTTGAATAGCAAAGTTGAGTTGAAAAAAATAATACAGTACATTCTGCGTGTGGTTAACTGAAATGTAAAATTATTGGTAGGTCTGCAAGGCGTCGTGTATAATTTGTGATTTCCAAAAATAAAGAAGTGCAGAAATTGAAAAAAAAGAGGAGTGATGTTCTTGCTGGACTTCCACTGCCTGTTGTAGCAGGTAATGGTCTTTTTCTCCATATTTAACTATGACCAAGAGACCCTGTTGGACTGGGGCTCTACAGAGATGAATCACCCCCCCCCCCCCCCAGCCAAGACTGAACATGAAAAACCATATGGCTGGTAAATGTGTTAGTGATAAATTAGCCACTGGCCTGCATCACTGTGTAGCTCTCCCTTGAAATACTTGATGTGGCTTTTCAGAAGATTTTAAAAGCTCCCTTTTTGCTTGAAGCCTTTGTGAGAGAGAGCAAAGCAAGCAGCAAACATCAGGGAACCCCATGCAGGAGGTTTAATAGCTTTTGGAACAGGAAACAACAGGAAAATAAAGCCACTGTAAATTGTCCCTATTTATTTTAAACTACAGTGGCTAGTCATGTTGTTTCATTTCATGCAGATTTCCAGGGCGTCTCCCATTGTGAACTGGATGAAAGGGGCTGGGAGAAGACTCACTAGCGCTGCACCGGCTGTAGACTTGTTATCTGAATGACGTTCGGTCAAGACTCTAGGTTCAAAGAAAATCACTGCCAAGGAATGTGATTTCCTCTACTTGCAGTGTCTTGAAAGGAGCTCAGATCTGGAAATCTCAGATCAGTCCATCTGATGAGTAAATGTTCCTCCCTCGAACGGAGGTGATTTTCACTGATCAGAAGGTGCATGACTCCTAAACGCGAAGAAACCCTGGTTCGCCCCGGCGTGCTTGGAGGTGATCAAGATGAGAAGCCCAGCAGACCTCTTTCTCAGAGGAACAGCAATTTCGGGAACGTGCTTACCTCCGGGGACTGTCTGACCCATTTGCGTTATTTTGTGTTGTCTCCTCTCTCCCCTCCGTCGGGGTCCAGCCAAGAAACAGGACGGGGCGGTGGCCATGGAGATGCAGCCCCTGAAGAGCGCCGAGGGAGGCGAGGTGGAGGAGCGGGAGAAGAAGAAAGCCAACGTGCCCAAGAAGGAGAAGTCTGTGCTGCAGGGCAAGCTCACCAAGCTGGCCGTGCAGATTGGCAAAGCAGGCAAGTGTCCCGAGAGAGGAGGCTGTGGCCTGGATTCACGAGCGGTGGGGTCTGCTTTAAGGGTGGCAACACACTTGCAGTTGCAGTGCACAATGGCGAACATAATACTGTTGTAACAGAAAGAATAAGGTTCTGGATCCCGAGATGAAGTTTAACAGATGAGTTTATTGCATGCAAGGAACAACAAAACTGAAGTATTGTTCGAAGTGCCGGTACAAACTTACAGTTTATATAGGGTTTTCCTGCCACTTCTGATGTCACCCGTTATTATGGTACAGGGGGGAGGTCACGTGTTTGGCCAGTTTACAGCCTTTTGGCCAAATGGTCAGGGATTAAGTCCCCAGGGGGTTTCTAGTTGGCCTCTGGAATCCTTATCAGTTCTCCCTTTCCTGCCATAAACTCCTGTTGCTTAGAAGTCTAATCTTCAAGCAGAAAGGACTTTATTTAACCCCATCTTTACATCTTGTGTTTTACTTCAATACCGAACTACCATGTTCAGCGTTATTGCAGTTCCAGTGATACCCCGATTGCTTAAACTGAATTGTAAAATACTAATTGTTTTACTATAATACTAATTATACTAATAATATAATTATTGCTTGTACTGATTGCCACAGATAATACAATCAAGTGAGAAATGATCATAAGAATTTGAGCATCATATGTGAACTGCTTTTCTAACTGTCCGTTCTTGTTTCAGAAACTGTGGCTTGCTTCCACAAGATGTGCTACCTGTTGTCCAAGCTACTGTTAGCTATCTTATGTCATTTTATAGCGCACATAAACATATTCAGACAATTGCCCTAGAAATTATATTTAAAAGAATTCCAACCACTCTGTACAATTAATTTGTAATACGATCTTAAAGTCCTGCCACTGTCTCGGATTGCAGCAGAAAACAACTAAGGGGAAACCGAACCAAAATATGATTTCCTTTTTTACCCCCAAAAAATTAGTGCTCCTTTTGAACATTGAAATCTTTTGTAAGCCTTCTGTAATAACAAGTTTGAATCCTGTTATTCAATTATGTTTTGATTCTACATTTAAAGCAGAAAAGGGGGAGAAGATAACCTGATTCCTGTGTTATTCCGTCTCCCTCTTCATATATGTAGGGGTGCAAGAAGCCATAGAGATGTCTTGCTAATGAGCCACACAACAGGTGTCCTGCCTTTATACACGTCAGAAAAGTCGCAACACTTGTCCCCTCCTTCTCTCTTCAGGCCTGGTGATGTCTGCGATCACGGTGATCATCCTGGTGCTGTACTTCGTGATCCAGACCTTTGTGATCGAAGGCCGGACCTGGCTGACAGAGTGCACCCCTGTGTATGTGCAGTACTTTGTGAAGTTCTTCATCATCGGCGTCACTGTGTTGGTGGTGGCCGTTCCAGAGGGCTTGCCACTGGCTGTCACCATCTCTTTGGCCTACTCTGTCAAGGTAACCCTTGGGATGATGATGATGATTGTGGTGATTATGATGATGATGATGATCATATGCCTGATTTCCAAGAACACTTTTGTGGCCGTAGGTTAGTGAGCAGTACAATATTGACAAATAAGGAACTGCTTGACCAGGTAAACTGGGAGGAGTCAAAGACATGCCAGGTTTAAGCTGAATTGAAGCTTGGACTGGAATTTTAGCAAAGGAATTGGTCTTTGCAGATAAACCTCAACAGCACCATGTGGTCTTTAATATCCATTAGCAATCAAATCCTCAATTTATAGTCTTATTGATTAGACATTGCCTACCACAATCCTGGACAGTGCTGTGGAATGCTCAGTTTATTGTAAGAGTGTGTCACTTTCTTTTCAGCTAAAACCACTTCTGTCACCAGCCACAGCACCATCCTAATAACAAACAAGTCTTCTCAGAAACAACTTTTCACAGCTGCCAAGGTTTGATGAGTTCAGGATGATATGCAGTAGCTGTTGAAAGAAAACTCCCTCAGACTGTGATGATTCAAACATTCAGTTGTGTTTATTTTACTATATCTTAAAACAGAACATGTCTGCAGGGAATTTTACATGTCAAGTCCTGGGGGTGCTGCTGGAGTTCAAAAAAGGAAAATCCTGGAGGAATGTTGCATTTTGAATGACACTCCTAGTGTGTATAACTTTTTGTTTCATAGAGTGTTTAGCAGGGTTATACAAGGTCAGAAATAAATGGATTGTGTTTTGTAATAAGGTTCACTGCAGGCTCGGTCTGATCCTGACTGGAGTCAGCAGTCATGATTTTCAGATCTCTAAGGATACTTGGGGCTACAGAGAGCAAAAAGAAAGAGAATTGTGCTTTTGTTATTGAATTCAGGGGTTAAAGTCTCTTCAATCAAGACTGATCTCACATCATTGTACCTGTTTACATAGAGGTTCTGTTATCTGAAAAACAGATAACAATCCCGAAGTCTTAGTACAGCAGTAGCCAATCCTGGTTTTATAGATCTACAGTCCAGCAGATGCTGTTCATTGGCTGTCCCTCTCAGTTAATGACCGATCATCTTCCATGATACAGAAGGTGACCATTCAGGCCAAAACAAGAGCCACACTCCCTTTAGCAGGTTGAGCAGGAGATATCTGTTTGTGTGCACAATCCAGTCATGATGCCCAGTCTTTGACACTCTCGCTTTAATCCCTCACTCTGGACATATCAATTCTCCATCTGTTTCAGTCAAGGGCCATAAACCCCTAGAAGCTGTTACTCACATGGCGTGTCTGCATGTTTGCTGTTCACACCCCTTCCTTGCTTTAATTTAATCCTTGAAGTGCTTCATCTGCCCCCCTGTGTTTTGATTGCCTTGGCTGAGCTGGGAGAAGAGAACCTTTGCAAGTCTGGAATCTGACATCCAGACAACATGATCAGCCCAACAGAACTGATGTTTGATGATGGTAGTCTCAATGCTTGTGGAACCTGCTTGGCATAAGACACTGATGTTGGTGCTTCTGTCCTCCCACGTAATACAGAAAATGTTTGATGTTGTTTGAGGTTTGATGTTGCGATCCTTTAAACACCCACGTCCACAGACAGCACTATGGGCACCACTGTGGGCCTCAAATCTGCAGGCTGCACCTTTTGGATTTTTTCATCAATTTTAGCCTTCTGTGAAAGACAACTCCCAAAGTGTGAGAAATGCTGCGTGAGAATATCCTCAAATACTCATCATAACCAGTGGTGCTGGAATAGTGTTATGGAACTTGATGGTGCAGATTTTTGGTCTTCTGAATGCTTAAGACTAAGTTCCATCTTCTCATGTGTCTCTGTGATATTACAAGTGCCTAGAGAGTTTTTTCTTTCAAGGCACATACTGTAACATCATCAGCATAGTGCTGTCATTGGTGGTGAAATAATTTACTGTCTATTTGGTAACTCAGCTGCATTTCACAAGTGAGTTCTATTCTGATATGGATCCGTGCACTCAGAAATATTGAAATGCCTCATAATTCACAAAGCAAATAGTCTTCGTCAAGTCAAAGAATGCTAAAGATGTTGCATGTTTGTCAAGACTTGGAGTGTGTGCAAGTTTGATAACTTTAGTTAGTTTAATTAAGTCATGAATGTTTGTATTTCTAAGGATTACTGAATTATTTAATTGAACAAACCATGTGTGTCCCGGATCAAAATGAAATTGGTCCAAGGACATTCAAATGAATAACTGAAGTGTGGCCTCTAAAACTTGCTGGACTGTGGCTCTCCAGGGACAGGATCGACCACACCTACACCATTTATGTACATTCATCTGTATTTTTGTTTTTCAACCTGCAGGTCCTGGTATCCACCTGCACTAAATTAGGTGCTCAATTCAATTCAAAATAGGTGCAAGAGCCTCCGGACTTCAAAATCTCCTGTGAATCAAACTGCTATGCAATAGGATTGTTACTTTCTTATATAGATACAACAGGGGAAAGAGTGATTAGGGGTTTTGCAATGCTCTTTTATTAATAAAACATGCACAGTCATTGCAATACTGCACCAGACAGGCCACCAGAATAGAATTAAGAGCCCTGTTTTGTCTTTCCTAGAAAATGATGAAGGACAACAATCTGGTGAGACACTTGGATGCCTGCGAAACAATGGGCAATGCCACGGCCATCTGCTCAGACAAGACTGGAACCCTCACCACCAACCGCATGACAGTGGTACAGACTTATGTTGGAGACAATTACTTCAAAGAAGTCCCCGAGCCCCACTCCATTAACCCCAAAACAATGGAGCTCCTGATCAGTGCCATCGCAGTCAACAGCGCTTACACCTCGAAGATCATGGTGAGTGAGCTCTTGTCTGCCTTTTCTACAGTTCCAGTTACATTGCAGAGTTAGTTTTCACTCTCACAGTGTGTTCCAGCTTTAAACATTCTCATACAGCCAACAGAAAGTCAGTCAGATAAGTTAAACTGTTCCATGAAACAGGAAGTGTGGGAGCACTGCTAAAGATGACAATCAAAGATGCACCTTAGGCTCCTACCATCCTTTGCCAGCACTCTCACTTATCCTACTCCTCCCACCAACTTCCCATCCTTCCCCTACTCCAGTTTTTCCATCGCTCTCCCACCCTTTGTGTCTGTGCAAGTCCTCTCTCACTGCCGGAGGAGAAGGACTAGGAGCTGAGACTCACTTAGCAACAGTACATCCTCCATGAAAAATGTGATTGGAGCCAAGTCCACTCTTTGCCTTCTTTCATCATTTACCTTAAATAACCCTCTCTGAAAACTGACAATCGTTCCTTTTCCACTCCAGCCTCCAGACAAGGAGGGTGGCCTCCCGAAGCAGGTGGGGAACAAGACGGAGTGCTCCCTGCTGGGCTTCGTGCTGGACCTGAAGAGAGACTACCAGGCAGTGCGGGAGCAGATTCCAGAGGACAAGCTCTACAAGGTCTATACCTTCAATTCCGTCCGCAAGTCCATGAGCACTGTGGTCCGTTTGCCGGACAGCAGCTTCCGGCTCTACAGCAAGGGAGCCTCTGAGATCCTCCTGAAGAAGTAAGAGATCTTAAAAACTTTTGATCTCCTAGGAGAAAAAAATACATATCAAACTTAATTCTATACAGATATCATGGTTCACATATCACACTTTACATTTGTAATACCCCATGTTCTCTCCAAACCTTTGCTGGATTTTTGTATCAAGTGCTACTATACAGCAGTGCATCTCAGCACTGATCTGATGACATCATGCACCTTAATCTCCAACTTTGTACAGCCATGTATTGCTTAGCTGAGGATGCATCCCAAAGAAAATATCTTTGTAGGAATCAGTGCTAATTGAGGTAATTTTTAGCATGGGTCCAACTGAAATGCATTTCTGGGAGAAAACCTCTATACATACAGTATATTTCTTACATATGAGGGCTTCATTGGGGTATTGGGAGTGGCATTATATAATTAAAAAAACAGTTTTCTAGTGTGTGATGCTGCAGGGGGATGTGGACACCTGTGGGACGGAATAGAAGCAGGGCCTTCAAAACATAGACACTCCCATGACTTTCAGACCATTAACACAAAATAAAAGTTTATTAAATGAAGAATAAAGTTTAATCAACAAAAAGACAGCTTCTAGAAGTATTGCTATAATGACTAATTTCAATACAGAAGGATAGTGAAGCTGCCCCTGTGGGAAAAAGAAAAATCTCCTTTTAACAGAAATTTTTTTATTTGGTTTTACTTTGTCTTTCTGGTCTTTGCTCTTGATATCCCTTAAAAACTCCATAAAATAAAAGATGTAAGCAATTTACAAACTCAGAGTAATTCCTTTTTTCTACAGCAATGTCTCTCTTCCTGTCTCTCTTAGTAGCAGCAAGTGGCTGTGCCTCTCTTCTTTTAATCCGCTAATTTCAATGTATTAAATTAGGCTATTCTTTTTTCTAGTTGTATTTTCTTAAAACAGTTTGTGTTTAGCTCAGCCCTAGTGCCATGGTGCACATAGCTCTAGGTTAATTAGAACAGCTTTTTAGTTTGTACTCACAAGCTGCCAGCGTCAGTGAAGCAGTTGCAGTCTTTTTTGTTTTCTAGGTTGCAGGTCAGAACAACATCCCTCTCTGGTCTCTACTTATATTGAGAAAGATAGCAAACTTGTGCTTTACTCAGAGTGCATCGTCTTCTGGGAGTTCTGTGTCATGGATCTCCCGTTTTGCCATCTTGGCGTAGTCGAAAAGATCCGTGAAGTCTAGGACACACTTCATATAATACTGTCCATCAACCACAGAGCCCCTGGTGGCATCACAAGAGTTTACTTTTGTATTATAGATACTGGAGAAATATAAAAAAATTTGGCTCTCCACCAGTTTAACTGTCTGCCTCCACTACTCCAGCTTGGCAGTGATGGAAGAGTGATATATCGGCCGGAAAAGACCAGGCTCATTTTGACAAAGTCTTAAACATGCTGGAGTTCATTTTTCAATTTATTGCATTTCAGAAGCAAAATAAAATTCCAAACCTTTGAGTAGAAAAAAAGCTATCAGTTCATTGAAGACTTTAATTACGTGATTAAGCTCAACTGGAATGAAAACCAGCTGGTTCTCCAGGACCTGGCTTGGGAGCTATAAAATATCTAAAAATCATAGGTAGGCCCCAACTTTATTTCTAAAGGTGGGAGTTAAGAGAAAACATCTTAAAGCCAGAGCCTCCATATTCAATCAGATACTGCTTTCAGGTCATGACAGGTCCTTGGATGATGTCCATGCAGATCCAAAATTGGAAAACTGGAATATCACTATGTCCAAACCACGAACCCAGTCAAACACGGGGCTGCAAAGGATTAAGGGATTCCCCCCCCCTCCTGTTTTCCCTGTCTTCTGCATAGGTGTTCCAGCATCCTGAACAGCAACGGGGAGGTTCGAAACTTCCGGCCACGTGACCGTGACGAAATGGTGAAGAAAGTGATCGAACCCATGGCTTGCGATGGCCTGCGCACTATCTGCATCGCCTACCGCAACTTCCCTGCTTCCCCTGAGCCTGAGTGGGACAATGAAAATGAGATAGTCACCGATCTGACCTGCATCACAGTGGTGGGCATAGAGGATCCTGTCCGGCCAGAGGTACATGAGCCAAACCTGTCAGCGGTTTTAGTTGTGAGTGGTAACCGTTCGATAGAAGCAGTCCAGACAGCCTCAAAGGGATTTCTGGATATCTTCTATTTTAATCCCTTTTTAAACTGTCAGATTAAATCAAGCAAGCAAAAACGTGCTAATTGCAATGCGAGGTACCCTGGATTTTCTTTTTGTTTGGTCACCACATCTATAATCACTGAAAGAAAATAATGAGTAAACAGAACGAGAAGGTAAGAAATTGACTATATGAGTTAATAATCAATATTATGACTCAAGAACCAAAAACTAAAAGCTGTGAGGGGCAGAAATAAAGGGAGAAGCTATAGGAGGTGGAGGAGGAGTGGAGCAGGAGATGATGGGTTAAATTATGTGGTCCTATGTGGTAAAAATGTGCGAACTGGAGAAAAAATGAAGGAGCACTATGAGATCCTGACAGATCAGAAACAAGCATTCTTGGGTGTCAAAATTTTGGCAAGAGGAGGTCAGAGCTCAGTTTCAGAGAAGCTGGAAGATACTAAATATGGGTCTCATTCCCTTACATACCATAAGTAATAATGAAGGAATTGAGGTGAACAAGTAATGTAGTTACTGTATATGTAGCTTAAAGTGCTACCATAGCTCCAGCTCATTGTAAACCCTTCAGGTTTTGAAGGTAGTTCGCTGGGTAGTCATTACTCTGAATGGAGTTTGAGAAAGGTGCCTTGACAACAGCTACCGTGAATAAAGGTGAAGGGTTTGCTTCCCCGCTACAGATCAAAACCCAGCTCTTGGTCCGTGTTCTTGTTGGCAGGTACCAGAGGCCATTAGGAAGTGCCAGCGCGCGGGCATCACGGTGCGGATGGTGACTGGCGACAACATCAACACTGCTCGCGCCATCGCTGCCAAGTGTGGCATCATCCAGGCTGGCGAGGACTTCCTTTGTCTAGAGGGCAAGGAGTTTAACCGGCGAATCAGAAATGAAAAGGGAGAGGTGAGATCTGGGGATGGGACTTACAGTAGTTGCGGGGCTCAGGGGGTGTGCATTCTCGGCCGTTCTTGGGCTACAGCTTCCTCTTGTCTGTGCGGGTCACCTCCAGCGTCTAGTGGAGGTCCTGTCCTGAAGGAGGGGGAGTCATATGCTCACTTGTCTACTTAATGCCACAGAAACCAGGCTAGGATCTGGCCAGATGAGCTGATGTGGCTTGAATATGGAAATTCCCTTACTTGTCGTATCGTATCAATATTTCTGAAATACGTCATCGGACTTTCAGCCCATTAGCCAGATTTCCATTCATGTGACACCTTGGATAACCATGACATTTTTAATTTGAGAATGTATATTCTATGTGGAATTTTAGCTGAAAGCCTTCTGGAGATGTAAATGTATCTTGGTATATAATATAGCTACTACTGTTGCTTGTTCTGGAAATCTATCAGATTGGTTTGACAAATTGTTCCTTTCCAAAGTCTGTCTTCTGACATCTCCTGGTATTTTGTTTCCATTGTGATAACCTTCCCAATTACCTATTAGTATTCCATATGTTTAGATCTTATAAAGACCAATTAAGTGTGTATTTGATTAACTCGCCATTGGATTTCAGTCCTCCTGGGTTCTTACATACAGTGAGAAAGAAGAGGAAAACATACAGAGTAAAGAACATTGCCATCGCTTTCCTCTTCCTCAAAGCTTGTTCCCAAAAGTACATTGTTCTGACCAGTCTTGGAAGCCAGTTGCTGGCTCATCTGAACCTTATTATTAACCATTATGAAATTATTTATGATTTTCTTTATTGTAGAATCCCTAGACTAAAAATGTTCTCTCCTCATTTGGTGGTACATTTTGGAATAATAATAATAATTAATATTAATAATTTCTTACACTTGTATAGCACTTTTCTGGACACTCTACTCAAAGCGCTTTACAGGTAATGTTAATTAATTGCACCAGCAATGTGCAGCATCCACTTGGATGATGCGACGGCAGCCATAGTGCGCTAGAACGCTCACCACACATCCACTATTAAGTGGGGAGGAAAACGGAGTAATAAAGCCAATTTCATAGATGGGGATTATTAGGAAGCCGTGATTGGTAATGTCCCTATTTATATGAGGGCTATTCTAATTATCTTGTACCCCCCACTCCCACCCCATCAGATTGAACAGGAGCGGATTGATAAGATTTGGCCGAAGCTGCGAGTTTTGGCTCGATCTTCTCCGACGGACAAGCACACCCTGGTTAAAGGTAAGGCAAGCAGCACAGCTCATCCATCCCTTAAAGAGGTTTTGAAAACCATTGCAACACAGTGTTGATGTGATTTTAAGAATTTTTCCATTAAGCAGGTAATATGAAGCATTTTCTATTGAGAGGTAATAAGATGCATTTTCCTATTGAGCAGATGGGTGTGTCGACTGCTCTTTCAACCCCTGTTTTGTTGCAATCGCAGTTTAAAAAAGAGTTTTCCCTGGGTAACTATAGGTCACAATTGGTTGCATTTGTTTGCAGAAATTGTTGTGGAAGGAAGACTGGTGAGGTAACACTGTGTCAGTGCAGAAGGGTCAACGTGGTTAGGGTATCAGCTTCAATGACATGGCTAGGCAGCTTACTCCCTCCACTCTTAGGGAAATACATCCCGTTCTCAGTTTTAAATGTTCCTCCACATCCGTCTTCTAATCTGTGTTTCACGGTCCATGCTGAGGAAATTAGCTTCTGAGGATTTTGATATCTGTATCAGGTCCCCTTGTAACCTGTTCTGATGATGTCAGTGTAGGGCATTCCCTTAAACACTGGAATACACCTGGTTGCTCTCCTCTGGACAGGTTCCTGCACCGTATTCCAAGCACCGTATCTTTACCTGACTCCTTATCCTAATAATTATTTTTTAAGAAATTAAGATCAGAGGTGGAATGTGAATCAGCTAACAATGGATCCCTAAAGGGCTGTACTTACCCATTCCTGGTGTAGACTAATGACAGCTCTTTCACAGTATATCTTGTATTTAAAGACTAGCACTCGGCTGCCTTAGGGATAATTAAGCGCTCGGTTATCGTTAACGATGTGCCCGCCTCTCAGGCATCATTGACAGTACCATTGTGGAGCAGCGTCAGGTTGTGGCAGTGACTGGCGATGGGACCAATGACGGGCCAGCTCTGAAGAAGGCAGACGTTGGCTTTGCTATGGTAGGTACCGGCACACTGCTCACCTATCCACAGGTATGTGTACGCCACATACTGTAACAGTGGTACAGCAGGTAAGTCTCATTTCACCAGGTCCCCTTAATAGAACTTTTGTTATAAATAGAACAATATATGTGTGTGTCTATATATATAAAAAAACAATAATGTTTTATTTTAACCCTCTTATGGTTCATTTTCTATAGATTTATCTAAACAAGGGCTACAGTCAGCTCCTTAATTATGTCCTTAATGAATAGCAGGATGAGTGTAACAGTCAACAAGCTGGTTCTATGCCAGTACTACAGTGGGCTGTACTGACAGCTTTGCATGCTGAGCAGCCCTGATTCAGACCTCGAGTGGGGGAGTACATTCAAACGTTGCTTCATGTGTAGGGGGGAGTCTAAAGCGTTTTTTGCTCCCAAGCACAATTTTCTTCCCATTTCCCTGCATAGATTGGTAAAATTATGAAGGGAAAACACTGATAAGAAGTAAGTTATAGAGGGTGTGACAAAAGAAAAAATATCAGAAATATTTAACTCCCTTGCTGTAGGTTTTGCTGTTAGTAGTTTTGGAAAATAACCTACAGTTAGAAAAGAGGGATTCGACAGTAGAACTGGAACTAAGAGCTTTGGAAGCCATTAAGATGGTTACTGTGCAGGCACCGAATACAACCCTGCAGCGAGAGACAGGACAGGACTCAAGCACGGGTCTCAGAGGAGATCCTGCAGAGATGAGCAGTAGCGAGTAAGGTAGGGGTGATAGCTAAGAGTAGGCAAGGAAACTGATAGAGGTAAGAAGTTAGGCGTGACTCAGAAAAAATAAATGCAGAAAATCTGCCTTATATAATCAAATGGAAGTCTCAGACTAGCAGAAAGGTTACTGCGAGACGGTAACGCGTCAGCTGAGGCTTACACAATAGAAAATGATGACAGTGTCGGCGCACCAATGAAGGGAAGAATCCTGCCTTAAAAATCCTGCTTAATGGGATGATTGGCCAGTGGATTGGCTGCCTGATTGAAAGATGTTTAGGCCTGATAGATAGGCGCCCAGACCTAGGTCGTCTGAGGTTTGTGGCCGGCTGCATTAGTGTGTGAATATGCTGGTTGACACTAGCAATGGCAGGACACAAGCTGCACCCGGCACGGGTGAGACAGGTAACACATTTGTGTTTCAATATCAGTGTGAGTGGAAGGGATCAAAAACTGAGGCCTTGCTAATCAATTGTCCCTTTTGTTTCCAAGGGCATTGCTGGCACAGATGTGGCCAAGGAGGCCTCTGATATCATCCTGACCGATGACAACTTCTCCAGCATCGTAAAGGCAGTGATGTGGGGCCGTAATGTCTATGACAGCATCTCCAAATTCCTGCAGTTCCAGCTCACAGTCAATGTGGTCGCTGTCATTGTGGCCTTCACTGGAGCCTGCATCACACAGGTGAGTATACGCACAGTACCTGTTTCCCAGGAGGTACACACTGAAATACACTGATGTTATCACACAGATACACCTGAGGCTATACAGAGTGTGTCACACAGGTACAGTATATGCACAGTACCTGTCTCCCAGGTACACACTTAAATACACTTTATCATACAAATCAACCCGAGACTACAGAAAGTGTATCAGAGAGCTATGGTAAATACACATTAACTTTCTTCCAGACACACAGTGAAATTCACACACTTTATCCCACAGATACACCTGAGGCTACAGAGAGTGTATCATACAGGTACAGTAAACACACAGTACCTGTCTCCTAGTGACACTCTGAAATACCTGGGAGAGGCTTAGAAAGTCCAGGGGAAATTGAGCTCAGTATTTACAGCACTCGTGCATCTGACATCAACAAACTCCTGTAGTCTTCAGGTAAGGCAAAATCCAGTCATGCCAGAAATTATGTGGGATTGAGCCATTGTACACTCTGGTGGACAGAGTGAGCATTACACATTTGCTTTTGAAACAGCAGTGTGATCAGTCCCATTTCGTAATTCTGGACAACGACGACGATGATGATGATTATTATTATTACAGTAAAATCAGAAATACAGAATAACAGAGAAATTCACAATTACAAAAACAAAGTAAAAATAAATACTGGTTTAAAAATCAGGAATACCAGCTGTGGCCTATAGGAGTCGGTCAATTGCTTCTGATGGGTGTTGTTTGTGTTTGTAGCAAATTTTTTACAGTGTATTTATGACACATCAAATAATGAGGTTGTATATTTATGACATAAAAAGATACAGGAACAATTTTTACTGACTGTGTTTATAGCAATTGTTTAAAAAATAAGTCAAAAGATCCAAAAAGCATGTTTATAGGTTATATGTTTTTCCCTTAAACTGAAAGAGCGTGCTTTTGGGCTGAAAAAACATCATTTATGACAGACATTCATAAATAATGGACACCCCTCCCACCTAATTGGTAGGCATAGAAAAGTATTTAAAAATCAAGAAGATTGATGTAAGAGGCCTCAGTATAGCAGCTTCGCACAAGTCGTCCTGAGACCAGTGCGAGCCCAAAATGGGAGGGAGCTTTCGTCAGGTCTTGCTTGAAGGGACTTTAGAAAGACTCTGGTTCCGAACTCCTGTCTCTGCCAGGACTCTCCGCTGAAAGCTGTCCAGATGCTGTGGGTCAACCTGATCATGGACACCTTTGCCTCTCTGGCCCTGGCCACCGAACCGCCCACAGAAGCCCTTCTCCTGCGCAAGCCCTACGGCCGCAACAAGCCCCTGATCTCCCGCACCATGATGAAGAACATCCTGGGGCACGGGGTCTACCAGCTCACCATTATCTTCACCTTGCTCTTTGTGGGTACGTAGGAGACAGGCGGAGTCTTGGTCCACACTGACACCAATGCATGGAACCTCAGACACGTCCCAGAAAGGACAGAGTGAGCAGGTTCTCATAGGGCGGCTTAGTGTGTCTTTCCAATGAGCTGCTTCATCAGTGACAGATTGTGTGCCTTTAGGCAGCTGGGGTTTGATTCACAGGATGGTCTGGTTTCTGTGGAATCATTTTCCACCTGCTTTTCCCTGCTGCGTCTCAGACATGGCCAAGTGGCCTGTATGGGCAAGGTTCAGATTTCCTTTTCCCAAGTGGATCTGGGTCTTGCACTGTGTAGCACCACTGAAGAGCAACAGTGAAGCAAGCATGTGGCCCTTTTACTCCTAAGCCACAGCTAATGATTCTGTTTATTTTTATCAATGCCTTACCTCACTAACATGAAAACGTATTAACTCCTATCTCATACTATGTACAATCCTTTACAGTAAAGTCCTGGATGTTGCTCTATGATAGATCTAAACTAGATTTTAAACATTTTTGTACTGTATTTCTGTGTAACCTCGCCATTTTACATTACTCTATGCCTAGATAAAAGGCATTGTTGCATGTTTCCATTTATTCTTTACTTGGAATGGATCATTTCTTTCATTTCTGCTACATGTACAGTACACTATAAGAACAAACGTTGCCAAGACATTTCTTTAGAGTTTCAAAAATTAATTATGTGTTTATCGCCTCCCTACTCACTTCTTTTTCCTGTCTTATTCTGCACATACAGTACATGTACCTACGCAGCTCTTTTAGGCACATACTGTATGGCTATATAGACATGACACTGAGGTGTAACTGAACCCAAGCAGTGTCACAGTTCATTCCTACCTGGCGAGAGGACACGCAAGCATGGCTTTTACTGTAGGCCGTGCCAAACAACCTGACTTAAAAACAGACTGCACTTTGGTACAGATTAGGACGGGCTGAGTTCAGATGCTTAACAATAACTCTGTTTTTCAGTGTCATTGGTGTTTCTATTGGATTGTGTGCATACTGTATGTTTTTATTGCAGTTAAAAAAATAACACTGCCTGCCTATTGCATAGGAGAAGTCTGGCATAGGAAGAAGTGTCACTATGCCGTGCAACATGCTTTTTTTCTTTTTTTTGCCTGCATCTGGTTGATTTTCTTTGAGTG
Organism: Atractosteus spatula; assembly: GCF_055471065.1. Lineage (NCBI taxonomy): Eukaryota > Metazoa > Chordata > Actinopteri > Semionotiformes > Lepisosteidae > Atractosteus > Atractosteus spatula. The sequence continues at coordinate 12,143,194 of NC_142707.1, forward strand.
TCTTTATGACTTTTCACTTGTGCTCAGCTATTTCAGGTATGATCACACTCAATATCAGGTGTTTGTTTCATTTCCACTTTTAAGTACAGTATATTCCTGCTACAGTAAACAGAGGAGACAAAGATCCAAAGGCCAGAGGTGACCAAAGGTATAATGAGGTTGAATGTTCACTTTCACTAGTTGTGGGGAGAGCACTCATGTTGGGTTTCATTGGCGAAACAGGTCATTTCCAGTAAACAAACACTCCACCGAGCCTACCTGTTGTGTGCTTGTGGTTTATTTCTCATCTCAGGAGAGAAGATCTTTGACATTGACAGCGGCCGCAACGCGCCCCTCCATTCCCCCCCCTCGGAGCACTACACCATCATCTTCAACACGTTTGTGCTGATGCAGCTCTTCAACGAGATCAATGCCCGCAAGATCCATGGCGAGAGGAATGTGTTTGATGGCATCTTTGGCAACCCTATCTTTTGCAGCATTGTTCTGGGCACATTTGGGGTACAGGTGAGCTCTGCCTGTCTATATTGGTTTGATATACGAGTCCCATGTTTTTGATGGCTCTAGTGTAAACTTCCCCAAGACTGTGGACTGCTGTATGTGTGGATGTTCAAAGATGGAACACAGATTTCCATTTCGAGCTCTTTGAACCATTTCCTATGTAGGCTTTTGTCTGGAAACCAAGAGTTCTTCATGTCTGGACCATTTAACCACGGTCCTGGAGAGGCACAATGTAGAATCCCAGCTCAATCATTCAATCAGTCAAGTTCTAAACCCTTAAAACACTTTGTTTTGATCAAAGCAGGTATCCAAGAAATTAAGAGATCTGTTGAATTGAAAATACCAATCATTGTACAGCATTCAAAGGTCTTAGCAGGCCATTCCTGACTTCACTGAAACAGTCAACTTGCTGATTTATTCAAAACCTGTTCTTAGTCTTGCTGGACTGTGGCTCTACTGGATCAGGGTTGGCCACCCCTAGACTACAGCTTGTGAGACCTGCAGTGACTCAAACCACTGTATCTGTTAATTATGAATCTCGATGTACCATGGGTAACAATAGGTGGATTACAGGAAAGAGCCAGTTCTAATATTTATCATTTCTTATATTCTTATATTTTCTCATTATAAATGAGGAATATTACACTCATGATGACAATAATATTCCTTACTGTGTTTAGTTGTCCTGTTACATTGTGTTTGCTCTCAGTGACTCCTTGTGGTTTTTTATTATCTAATTTGTACGTGCACTTCTCAAAACTGATTAGTGTACTGCACGGGGAAGCAAATTAGTGATGCATTGGGCCGTGTTTCCCTTAATCATTATTGCATTATGGTGCCCAGCTGATGTGCTTCCTTTTATAACATGACGCTTTGCTTTGAGGAGCCAGAAGCTACTTGAAACACTTTGTTAGCACAGCAAAGCATCGTGAAAGCCAAAATACTCTACAGCCAAAGAGATGGCACACAACCAGAACTAAAGCACGCAAACTTTAGCAACTCTGGATCTCCTGGTGAAAGCGCATCTGCCTGGAGAGGTTGGCTTATAGCCTGGAAATTGCTGATTCAAATCCAGACTCACCCAGTAACTCACAGTGGTCAAGAGCAACCCAGGAGCTACAATGCATAATAAGCCATGTACCCCCTGAATTGAGCACACCCGTAAGCTGGGAGAGTCGTCCCTTATTGTACAGTAGAGAGCCCTGTGTGATGGGCAGCTGCTTGTGATGTCATCAGTGAAAGCTGTCAGATTTCTGTTAGCCAGATGAGTGCTAGGCTCTCGGTACAAAATGCTTCAGGTGGCATTATGGTTTGCAGTGTGTGTACTTTCTTGATTTCACTTTTACATTGGGAATTTTCTCAAATAGTAATTGACTATTTCAAATTTGCAGAATGTAACAGAGGAATTGAAAACAACTTGTGGGAAAATGTAGTGGTTTCCCATTAGTTTGTATTAATGACATCCTGTGCTGAAGGAAATAAAATACGGTCTGCCCCCAAAAGCTCCGCTATCAAACAAAGCAACTGGAAAGAATTAACAAGTAAGGAAAACACTGATGCTGTTTCGGTGATCCCTCTGTGTGTCCTGTGTGTCTTGTCTTTCCCCAGATTGTGATCATCCAGTTCGGGGGCAAACCATTCAGCTGCGCCCCTCTCAATGTGGAGCAGTGGCTGTGGTGCCTGTTTGTGGGCGTGGGAGAACTGCTCTGGGGACAGGTGGGTACAGAGGGCGCCAGCTCTGGCAAATATCTGTACACCACCATCACCCTCCCACCTTCTCTTTGCTCTGAATTGCATGGATTTCCTTACCAACGTATATGTATGAACTACCTGTGAACATGTTTCTAATCCTGTGCAGTTCTCATTTCTGCTAAAAACGCACTAATTTGAAGTTATGAATGGCGAAATGGATTTGACACAAAGCGGGGGAAAAAAACTAAAGCACCCTAAAAGGCTCTTTTTATTCTCATCCTGCTTAATTTATGTTTGTTTTCCAGTGGGGGGTTTTAAGCTTTTTCTGGCGGGAGGATGTCTTTGGAAAAGCCCGTCTTAATAAGAGATTCATTTAAATATGACATTGCACTTGAATGTATATGTATCGCAAATTCAGACACCACAAGCTTTTATCCGAATGAACTGTGAAAGATTAGGGAAAGGGTTATGCCAAAGCAGCCTGTAGGAGAGTCAGTCACAAATGGTAACCTCCTGCCCGGATTGAGTGAGGTCTCCAGCAGTCAACCGCTTGTTAGCCCATCGAGTGCTTTCTGAAACCCGCAGGAACGGGGCTCTGCACTTCAGTCATGGCTTGCCCATCTGTCTTCCTTCAAGGTTATTGCCACGGTGCCAACCAGTCATCTCAAATGCCTGAAGGAGGCCGGCCACGGGCCGGGCAAGGACGAGATAACAGACGAGGAGCTTGCGGAGGACGAGGAAGAGATCGATCACGCGGAGAGGGAGCTGCGACGCGGGCAGATCCTGTGGTTCCGTGGGCTCAACCGCATTCAGACTCAGGTACGCCCACCCGCTCGGTGCCAGCTCCCTGCCAGCCTCCCCCCCACCCGCCCCCCATGTCTCTCTCCGCCTGACCTCAGCCAAGAGCAGCGCCCTACCTGCCTGCAGGACCGCGCAGACGCTCCTGCTAAACAGTAACAAAGAGCTGGATGTTCCAAAATGACGGCCACATGTGGGGTTACTGATTCTGCCACAGCTTCAGTTGTGGAATGCATCTCCAACACTACAGTACATACAGAACATAGTTGTAATTGAGGGCTGATTTGGTTCCAAGTGGGAGTGGGTTAAAGTGCTTTGGCTGCAAAGGAACAAGTAAAGATGAATTACAAAATGAAGGGGAGAAGCCCAACATTATAATAACAGGAGAACAGAGGACAGAGTGAGAATGTGTGCCCATTCAAATTAACTCTCACCTTTGATCTCGTGTGCTTTAGAGTATATCCCTGCTACTTTCCCCTCTCTCCTTCACACCTCACGAAGGCTCAACAGCCAAAACATTGTGTTACTTCTTTCTGCTTCTCAGTGTGTAATTAACCTTTACCTGTTCCTTTATGGCTAATGATGATGATTTTCCAGATTAACAAAATATTAGTTCTTAATGTAGTCTTGACGTAAAAAAAATCGTCTTATTTGCAGTTTATTCAAATTACTGTAAATCTGAACCGCAGCCCTGCCCACTGCCGTCTTACCTGGGAAAGGATGCCTGTGGAAATTATCAGTTAAAAACCTGGATTGGTAAATCCACTTGGGATGTTTATTTTTACTCAAAGCAAAGTGTTAAAACTTTAGCTTTCAGAGCAGAGGGTAGGCTTTCAATCTGTGAATGTTCCAATATTTGGTCGCTTCCAGTTGTCAGGATAGACAACATATGATGGTTTACTGGTTTCCAAAACAAAAAAATATAGTTCCATTCTCCGAGGAGCCCTTTATAAGTCCCTGTTTAAAGTTCTAGAATGTCAAGGCTGTCAGAACTACAGTCCGTTCTGTCGATCTGTCACCTTCCTTCCTGTGGAGTGAGTTCCAGATGCCTGCTCTCGGTGACTTTTTTCTGCCATCTACTTCCTCAGTGGATGCAGACGTGGCCTTGTTTTTGCAGAGCTGTTTGCAAGGGCTGGCGAGCTTGCGGAAAGGGAAATCGACCACTGGTTAAACGCTACCTCTGGAGCTCTGAGCCTGCAGTGCTCAGCAGGCCAGGATGAGCAGACGCAGTAGTTCAAGCGAGGGCAGTGCTGCTGCTGCTAGGGCCGTTGGAGGTCGCAGGATTTATGTGTTGATGACGGCCAGGCAGAGGGCTGGTCCATGAGAATGGGCAGCAGAGACAAGGCCTATGTAGCGCACCAAAGCACACTGCAGCTTGTTTTGATGTGCCTGAGCTCCATATAGGTTTAAGACCACAAACAGCAGCAGCAGAAGTCATATTAGAAAGAACAGGAATATGTAGTCCCCTGATCTGAAACTAAGCCCCCTGTTACATTCACCTGTTTCCATGGAAACCATGAATTAAAGGCAGGATGATTGTGACGCTGCTAAGGTTCAAAGTGCAATCAAAGTACAAGTGGTTTATTATTATTATTATTATTATTATTATTACTGTTTCCATCTAACTGAGAGTTTCTTTCAATGAAGTTCCAACAAGAACAGTATTTTTGTTTTTGAGTCAAGTGCAACTAGCATGCCTGATATTTTTTCCCTTTCTTCTGCCAAATATCGTTCTGTATTTTTCCATTTTTGCTGTATCTGTGCTCTTACAATGCATTTTATACTGCGTGTTCCAAAACTTGCCCTTGACAGTTTTGGGATTAGAGGACTCACTTCAGAGGGCACATTGACATGATCCCCACATTTCTGAAGCTAGAATTTCTGCTATGGAAACTGTCCTTTTTTTAAATGAAGATCTGTGGAAAAACAGGGATTTTTTTGGCCTGTAGTTGTAGCCTTCAGAATCAAGAGTTTGAAAAGCATGAAAGATGAAATCTTGAACCAAAATCCTGTTTCAGATCATCCATCCATCCATCTTCTAACTACTTCTACTTCAATTCAGGGTCGCGGGGGTGCCGGAGCCTATTGTGGCAAGCAACAAGGGCAAGGCAGGGTACACCCTGGGTGGGACACCAGTCTATCGCAGGGCAGACACACAAACACACACATGTCTGGGGCCAATTTTCACAAAAGCTAGTTAACCAACAAGTATGTTTTTGGACTGTGGGAGGAAACCGGAGCACCCAAAGGAAACCCACTTGAACACGGGGAGAGCACAGAAGCTCCACACAGATAGCACCCCAGGTATGGAATCAAACCAAGGGCCCCAACTCTGTGAAGCTACTGCCACTGCTCCACTGTGCCACCCACAAAAGTATCATCATCAAGTAATTTCAAACAGCAGTGGCATTTTGGGAATATTATCCCATTGTAACCAAATACCTTTCCCAAGAATGTCATGGTCTTACTGTGTTGCATTCTTACAATTTCTGCATTCTCTGATTTCCAACTACTTGTCTAGGAATTGACCTGGAGGCCACCAAAAAACACAGTAACTGATCTACCTCAACTGTGCAATCAACATAATTGGCCAGCTGTCTCCCCCTGCTGGAGAAACCACTTCACAGAATTTCAAGAAAAAGCCACAATTACCCAGGCAAGGGTTAAGGCCAGTTCAAGGAATATGTAGGATTTTATATTATATATTCTTGTTTGAAATTTGGGATTCATTATTTTGCCACACAAATTGGCAAAGATCTGAGAATTGGCTTTACAGCTGTGAGCCCTGTACTATATAGGAGGAGAGAGGATGTGTGTGGATGTTCTCCTCCAACACACCCAACTGGCAGAGCCATTTGCCATTTGGCATGCAGCAAGCTGCACAGTACCCTACTGGAGACTGAGGGGAGGAGTGATGAATCTCTCACTGATGTCACTGCAGGCTTGTAGGTGCCTGGCATCTCCCATGAGACACTGTTACAACAAAAGACAAGAGAGCCCTAGCAAGCTAAGACCTACCAAACTTCAGCTCTGAAAGTGTCTCTTCTAGTTGGTGTTTAACGTGTTCTGAGCAAGCACTCTTACTGATTGAGCCTTTCTCGATATTATTACCCACCTCTTGATAAACTGCAAGGTACCTTAGTATTTTCCTTTTCAAGGTAAACTGGTTTCTTTGAACTGACAGGAGCTCCATTACCATGTCAATTAAGGACTTAAGTGCTTTTATTAACAGTTGCTGGTAATGATTGCTTATGAGGACGATCACTGCATGCATTTTGTCAGTTTTAAAATGGAGGCAATGGTTTAATTATTAGTGGCTTAGTTACCTTTGACAGTCCTGAATCTGAAAAAAAGCACACAAGCCTGTTAAAACTATGCTGTTTAACACAAAGAAAATATCTGAAGTAGAATAAATTCTTTAAATTATTTTGGCTGTACAACAAGCTTGACATGCCTTAACTCCTGGTGTTGGCTTATATACAGGAGCCTGCAGCTCATCGAACCTGCTCAGAGTGAGAATCTCATTTCCATGTCTTAATCGATACAAGGTCTGCAGATCATGACTTGCTAACATGTTCCTTCAAATCAACATTCTTCTTGTTTCTTTTTTATCACCTTCAAGTTTGCTTCTTTGGTACAAGATTTGTGGTCCTCTTAGAACAGTATTTGAGCAGACGGGAAATAGAACACAGAAGACAAGACGAAGCATGAGATCAGAAAGTGTACCGTAGTTCTCCAGTAAAGAGGGGGAGATTGTTTGGAAGGATTCTTTACTTCTTTAATCCCTTTTTAACTCACAAAGTGCTCTTCATGCCTCCTCACAAAGCCCATCTTTACTGTTAATCTTGCTGAGTACGAAAGTCTTGGGCAGCACAGGACATGTGTCCTTGGCATCGAGGGAGCAAGCTTTTGGAACCCGCAGTAGGTGTGTGACTGCAGTTGTGCACTGCACTAAGACATGTGTCTGTAGCTAACTCTCAGGGAACCAGACAGCTCTTGGTGATGGTTTATAACGTGACTTTCCACTTCATTCCTCAGTGAAAAGGAAAACAGAAGTACCCAAAGGCTTGTTGCACAGTACTAAGTCTATGGTGATTTGTGGTTGATGTCTGCCTTGTCCTATACAATATACCCCTCTTCCCCTGACCCTTGACCTTTGACCTTAACCTTTGATAACATGTGGCTTTGACCACCGGGAAAAACTCACAGTGGGCCATCGCAGTTCCTTCCTCAGTTCCAGTAACCCAAACTGTACTGTATGGGTGAGAATTCCTCAAGCATCTTTGACTAAGGAAATATTAAAAAAGGACACTCTGGAAAAGAACATCTCCAACATTCTTGTGATCGTCACAAGTTAAATAATGTGAGGTATTTTCATCAAAGCCTGTAAACCTGACCAAAAAAAGAAAACCTGCAAAAAAGTGATCGAACCAATTGTACCTGTTTAAGGTTCTGTTATCCTTAGTTTGTAGAGAATACTATCAAAGTAGTCTTGCTAAAAACATCACTACAGTTCACATGTAATGCAAACTTTTTGCAACACAGTCTAACTCAATAAGTTGCATTGTCACATCAGGTTGTCCTCTGATTTGCTCTTTGGTTCGTTCTGTCTGTTCACAATACAAACAGGTAAGAAATCTGTGGGGCCTAGAAACTCTTTTGGCCCACTTGAGTTGTAATAATCCCTGTGACAAGCTGTCTCTTGGGGAGTTAGCGAACTGGGGCTGAATTAACATCACAGCACTAAGCAGCAACTGACATCCTCCAGAACCCTAAAACAGCATGAAATTGTTGTGCATGAAAGCTGGTAAAGTACTTGTTTCTCCAACTCAGAACTACAAAGTATGTGTAGTATATACTGTATAGTATCTCAGGCCTTGATAAAATCCCTTGGTCTTGTCATTTTAAACACCTCTTTGCTTTATAAACACAATATCTTGTGATACTACTAAGCTTTGCTTTGGTTCTCTGGGTGCTTCTTGAAAGTCTGAAATGCATTGCTTTGGAGACTGAAGTCCTTGGTTTATCCCAAGTGCAGTATATGCAGTGCATTCTTCACGATAGCGTCCTCAGCACCATTAACCCTGCCGCCTGCATCAAGCTCTTGGCTTTTCACTGATGTTTAGCTATGGCTTCAGCAGAGCAGGATGTTCCACAGAGAGGAGGAACACTGATTTTTAGCAGGTGGCAGGCAAGGTGGCATTGTAAGGCCAAGGGCTCCCAGACCTCCAGGGAGAGACAAAATACTTCTGACACAGGCAGGGAGCACTTCTGGCAAAACTAAGCTGGGCTGAGATGTGGAAAACCGAAAACTGATGTATTGAGGTTCAGTGCATTAGGCAGACCCAGTTACTCTAGCAGTCTGAGAAAGACACCAAAACAAAGTGGTGTATCATGGAAACCAGGAGCAGTGGGTTTAGCTACATCCTGGTAGAACTGTATAGGTCTCCCTAAATCTGTAGGTGCCCTAGTCCTCTGCAGGAGGGTTAAACTGGCTCAAGGAAGCCATAATTGCGCTAATCCAGCCCTTTCTGTGGTATTGTGCTGTTGATTTAAAAGAGACCAGCCAACCTGCTGGGATGTTGCTCTTGAGGAATAAACATACAGTAGGGAGTCCCACCCACCAGCCCAGGAAGCCCTGCAGAGCTCACTCACTGTAAGACCATTAGTACCAGCAGCAGGGCTTGAACATCAGTCAGGGGTGATTGGTGCTGGCCAGGTAATACCAGTGCCTTGATTTGTGGATAAACGCTGAGGGCTTCAGTCTCTAACCTCTTGTGCTTGAGTGCCAAACATCTGATGCCAAGGAAACTTTTCTCAGAGGCAGTAAGTGGGCAAGATGCCGGTGGGGGGGGGTTATTAATTAAAACAGATCTGCCTCTCCTCTGGCTGCGCTGGTTACAGCCTTTGCCAAACGTCTAACCCTTTTCCCATGCTTCTAGAGAACTGGAACTGTTGTAGCAAAAGCAAACAGCTCAGAGTTGGTCAATGGAAGAAATACAGATTCCTGTGCCATTCATACCGTCTCTTTATTTGTAACATGCTTCGTTTGCTTGATTTGGTTTCTGACTTTCCTTATAATACGTAAAATGATTTTTGAGTTGCTCTTTTTTTCGAGCCTGCATGGTGAGCTGTGAGCAACTAACCAGGAGTCTGAAACAGGAAAGCATTGCATGACCACTGCATACATACACATGTACAGTATGTATGCCTGTATACATACATGCATTTCATGGAGGGACCTTTTCTGATATCTGTTCCTTTAGATTCCAGCTTTGTGTTGATTTCATTCTCTGGTTCAGGCTCTGACATCCAACACTGGTAGAAAGTTCATGTCTGGCCCATCTTCTTTAGTATGCTTTAGTAAACAGTTTACTCCTAAACATCATTTTCATAGCGTAGTCAGACATCTTCATTTGGGTTCAATGTTTTTTTTTAATCAAATTATTACCTGGTGGTAATAATTAAGAGAGACAAAGGCAGAAAGAACTAGACAATATTATCCCAGGAAGGGAGTAAGATTAATGACTCCTGCAACTAATTTCTTTCTTAAAGAGAATTATTACACAATTAGTATCAGTGTTGGAGACATTTGATAAATGAAGGAAATAGATAGGCAATCACATGAAATAATATTCAATTATACAGATATTTATACTGGAGAAGACGGATATCAAATATAGCACCCAACTATATTCTCCGGTCACCAAAAGAGACAACATCCACTATCTAGCTTACAATTGGGCCCAAATGTAATCACTAATTAACCTTAACTCACTTATTGTTTTCTAATAAAGCATAAAGTAGTGGACACTGCCCACACCCACCCTATAAAAGTGGCCATTTAGGAAATGTCACTTTTTTTTTAGCTACATATCTGATTAACAGACAAAATAGTGTTGTGATTCGGAGCAAATGTCCAGTAACTCTGTCTTAAACCAAGTTATATATTTGTTTAGTGCAGCTCATGATCAGATAAATTAATTATGTAATTAATTGAGATGCTTATGTGAGAACAACAGTCAAAAGAACCTCCAGCTATCCCTACAGAAGGCAAGTCTCACAGCCTTGTTTTAAAGGGGGAACTGTGTTTTGTCTCAACCCAGGTCAAAAAGAGCAATCTGAACTAAAAATCCGGAATAAGGTCATGAAATGTAAGAGCTATATTTTAGGCCATCTCAGAAATCTGTGATAATCTGCATGGACCCCATGCAGTTATAATTCCCCTCTTCTTTGGATCCAGACTCCTGGTTAGAGAAGGTACAGTAGATTCCAGCTTTAACAGGCGACTGCAGTATGAAGTTCTTTCGCTACCTTTCGAAAAGTCCTTCCCCTTATATTCTCCTCCCACAATCTCTTCCCTCCTGAAGTCAAACAGAGCTCTGCTTAAATGCAGAGGACAGATGAAGTTCTGGTGTTGCATTCCCCCTCTCCGCACAGCCATATAAGATAACAATGCAATAGCATATTGTGCAGATGATATCACAAAGTGGCAACTCAATTATTCTGATGCAGGTGCTAAAAAAAACATTTTGGTGTCAGGATTCATTACTGAGTGGCCCAGGCAAAAGATGGGCTGTGTAAAACCTGGATCTTTCTGCGTACACAGTGACTGGCCTGGCTGTAGAGGACCTGTAGTGTTCAGGCTCATTGTTCATCCATTAATTACATAGCTGGGGACACCGTCATCAAAGTACCACACGGCTGGAGGATTGTCACCTGTGGCCTAGAAAGACAGAGACTCCTGGAAAATATAAAAAAAACAACAGAGAAGCTTCACAGCTCATAGACAGAAGTTGCACTGTCCTCACTTACTCCTTGGTCATGGTGATCACAGCCAAAGATCAAAATCAAATTCCACCATCAAGGGTTAGCGATAATGTCTGTACAATGTGCAATGTCTGCATTGCACCACGCAGAAGAAACCGGTTCTGATGCTAATACAGTACAGTAAGTGTAGCTGCGGAGAATGCAGTCAGTCCTCCGCATAGACCTTTTTCTAACGTATAACCCTTCTGCGTGCGCCAACAGCACACGACAGTGTGGCGTTAATTCTGCTCTATACTTTGGCTTCTTGAGGTCAAAATGTACTGAAGTGGCTTGTGCTCTGAGACAAGAGCCCCCCAGAACCTGCCACTCTCGTCTCCATCACCCTCCTCTGCCATCAACTCTGAAGTAGACATCTTCTCACAAGATCCTTAAAGGAGTGTTGACTCTGTGCATCGACTGGAAATACAGTATTTTGAGCTACCTGGTCATTCCAACTTAGTCTGCCGTACTTTAATGCACAAAAGAGATTATTTTGTCTTGGAATAAACAAGCAATTACATTATGTCCTCAAAAGTATTCTTTGTGCTACGTACATATATTTGGGTAATTGAACCAATGGAGTTCTTTTGTGGGCTATATACTATACACTGAAGGACTTCAACTACCTTTCAAGACCCTAGGTAATCTAATCTCTTTGTTACCTGTTTTTTTACTGGGTTATTGATGCATTCCTGTAATTCTTCACACATAGTCAAAGCACAGACAATGAACAGGTTTCCAAAGACATACAGAAAGAGATAGAAAGAGTTAAACTAATGGACTGTTTCTTTCGCCTCTAATGGTGATAGAAAGTGCATTTGGTAGAAGCAGACCAGGGCTTTTAAGATGCTGATGATTCCTGAGTATAGTAGTCTGAGGCACTAATGCAGGCACATACAGACAAGAAATAAAGCTGGAAGAAAAGGTATATGCTGCATTGCTCAATCGATAATCTGTGTTTCACCTTAAAAGTAGCATTTTTAAAGCTGCTTCTGAATTCTGCGGCAGAGAACAGTGTCAGCTAATAGCTTAGCCTTATTATTGGGCTTGAAAGTACTGCATTATAAAGATAACATCTGCCGGCTAAGTGCACAGAGGACAAAGTCCTCGTTTCTGCATGATTCAGGTTCGAAAACACATAACAGAATTTCGGAGTTTGTGACTGCACCTCGCCAAGTGCTGGCAGTGACAACAATTCACAGAAGGACATTACCTTTGCTGCTGAAACATAGAGAAGATAAGTCAGATTGAGGTGAAGGGTGAGACTGGGAAACAGACTGGGTTTCATGGATGCAGTACATGGAGCTACTGTGGCTGTCATGAAGTTTGGAGGGAGTGTAGCAAAGATTTTGGGGAAAAGAGAACTGAGAAAGGATTCTTGAAGTGCAGAGGTAGACTAGGCGTCCCACCATCCAGATGGGTCTAGTTGTGTTGTAGAAATTTAGTTTGTACTCCAAAGAGGAAGCTGAGACTTTCAGGCTTTATATTGGATTTTGTAAAATAGTGTTCACGTCATCGCTGTAAATAAATTAGCTTGTCACCCTAGTATAAGCTATTCCTGTGGGTACTCCTTATGTTATGTAAGATGATAAGTGAAAAAAAATCCACAATCCCTACTTTTCACAACATACAATATGTCAGATTGTTTTGGGGTCATTTGTTTAAAAGTATGCCTTTTACACCACCCAAACAAGATTGTCTATTGGAAAACGTGTTAATATTGAGTGACAGCTTATTTTCTGATCCAGTTAGCGAGTTCCTTGCAAACATACTGTGTGAACGGCCAACCCTGCTTTGTAAGGTATCCTATTGGTGGCGAAACAACCTGAACTCAGGTTCGCAGAGGGATCTTGTGACAAGATGATCACACCTTTCCAGCGTTGGAATTTGTGTCCTCACAATTCACAAATTCATCAGATCCAACTCCTGTCTGATCCAACCGGCCTAAACCAACCAAACCATGCCCCGGGCATGATGCAACATGAAGGGTTCATCTCAAAGAGCACTGGGGAGGTCAGGGAAGAGAATAAACATGACGGCTTTTAGACTTTTGGTTTCAAATTGCTGCCACCTTCCCCCCAAAATGATCCCCCCCCCCTCCCCTCCCATTTCCTCCTTCTCTCCCTCCCTCCAATGTCCCCACCCCCTCTCTTTGGCTGGCTAATCCAAGTGTGCTGTAATGTCTATCTCTCTCTCTCCTGCAGATGGAGGTAGTGAGTACCTTCAAGAGAAGTGGTTCGTTTCAGGGTGCAGTGCGACGCCGCTCCTCCGTTCTCAGCCAGCTCCACGATGTAACCAATATTTCTACCCCCACTCACGTAGTTCTTTCTACTGCCAATGCAACCGGTGCTCCTGGGAGTGAGTTTCATTTCCTTAACTGCACACGCAAAACAAAAAAATCAAACCAGACAAGACACGACTCCAGACACGCACACACACACACCCACACGCCAACACATAACCGAGCCATGACCAGAGAGAGGAGAAGCACTTGGAGTGCGCCTTTCTTTCATTCTCTTTCTTTGCAGTCCTTATGCGTTTCTGATCAGCGTGTGTGTGTTTTTTTTTTTGTCATGTGTTGGTTGGCTGGTTGGTTTCTTCCTTTCCTTCTTATGATATCTCTTGCTTGACAGCCTCTCTCATTTCTTTATTTTGGTGCTGTGTGGTCCTGTTGTGGTCCTGTTTCTTGCCTTTTTCTGTGTTGTTGTCGGGTTTTTTTTATGGTTCTTTTTCTCTGGCTGGATGGGACAAGCCATATTCTCTCTTTGATTGGAGTTTTTTCATCCCCCCCTGTTTGACAACAACCCAAAATTCTGGGACAGTAAAGCTTTGTGCTTTTTCTCAGGAAAAAAACAAGATGGGGTGCTGGTTTATGAACTGGACATTTAAGGGATGGGTAAGGATCAACTGTGGATTTTCACAGGTTTTCACAGGAGGACAGTGCAGAACAAAGAGACTGGTTTGCCCTGACAACTGTTTTTTTTCCCCACAAAGATGTCAGTGATCACACTTTTAACATTCTGAAAGGGCACATTGACAGTAACAGTATCTGTACAATAATAGATTCAAAAGGGGATTGCGTAGTTCAGGGAGCAAGCGGTCATTGGGTTTTCTGAACAAGGCAAAGGCCTGAAAGTTGCTGTCATAAAGATGTTCTTTCCAACACCGCAGCACTTAAATAAACCAGCTGCCTACGTTAAGTTAATGGCTTCCAGTAAATAGACTTTTGAGAAATAAAATATATATAACCTTCCTTAACCTCAAGATTGCAGCAGTTGGGGTGCCTGGATTCAGATGCTGCATGTAATGGTTTGTACTACCACAGAAGTACTCAACAGTGAACAGTCATGTTGTAGTGAGAATTAGATGGTGGTACAGAAGTTACTGGAACCTCTGTTCACATTTCTCCCATGGTGCTGGAATAAGAATCATGTCATTTTGAATAATGAAGAAAAGAGGTTTTGCTGACAAGAATGCGCATCCAAAAAGTCCTCAGCAGAGTGGTGATGCGTGCACTCTTATTTTTGTAGTAATGAGCTTCCAGCACCAATTCAGACTGAACAGAAAGTGAGTGAATATTAAAGCATGTCGATGATGCTGAGAAACTTATATGAAGCCAGAAACTTAACAGTGAAATTGTTCCTAATGACAACAACGAATCAGACAAGTTCCTAGTCTGTGTCCTTCTGGGTTTATGCTACCCTGAAGATTACGGGAGTTTAAAAAACCATCAAAGGCCAAAAATCTGCCAGTTCTCTTATTCAGTTTTGGGCCATGTGATGTTCTCTTTCATTTGAGGGAATATGGTGGGATCTCTTTGGTTTGGGTTTTTTTTTTTGCCGTTTATCTCGATTGCATTTTCCATTTGTTTCTGATTGTATTGTGGCTGAAAACGGGAAAAAAAAACAAAGACGTTAAAAAAAATGGAAAAGTCAAATCAGATGTTCCCAGTGTATCTGCGGTGTGATTCTCTCGCCCTTGCTGTGTGCACGAGAGATGCGTCTGTAAGCTTTCGAGTATAAGCCCCAACGGTTGTGACAGTACTTGAATTTACATGAATGAAGAGGATGTACTTCATCAACCTTTTCCTTTTCAGTGTGGATGTTGAGCTCTCGGCAATCTCTTGGGTTTAGGGACGGAAAGTTTCTTTGTTTTCTTTTTTCATCCCAGCAGATGTCATCCTCTGTCCTAATCTCTGTATCGATCTGCCTTTCTCTCCCTTCCTCCTTTCTCTTTCTCTTTGTAGAGTTTCCCTCTTCCATGTACGGGGTTGTGCAGCTCGAGCACCTCGCAAGGGAGCTTAAATTTCAGGCAGTCATTTCAGTTTCAGTTTCAGCTGAGAGATATTACCCCAGTTGTGTTGGAGACCTGTTTGGTTTTCACAAGTTCACCAAATGTGGTGCTCTTGACAGGAGGACTTCAAACTTCATTTCAAACCATGGGGCACCTCACAAGTGGTACTAGGAGAGGAAAGCGGGATGTCACAAAACTTTCATAAACTGGAGAGTTTGTTTCAATGTCGCTGCATGTACTCAGTTTTAGTAAAAGATTTTAGTACTCGCTTGGTAATAATAATCAGTGTAAATCACAAAGGTGTAGCCTGGAATTGAGTTTTCTTTTCAAAGAAATCCTTTGTCTCTGTATAGGTATTTGAAAGCCCGGCTCTTTGACTGAGGAAATCTTTTTGTGTTTTTATTTCTTATTATCTTTATTCCATGTTCAACACCATTGACCAGCCAGGAAGGACCAACGACACCCTTGATTTAATTTCTTCCTTCCATTCTCACCCTCGTTTTTCTCCTTATTTTCACGACTGTCAGTTCTGTCTGTCGTCTTGACCGGCTTCAGAATGATTTCTTTTGCCCTCTTCCTTCCCCCCGTTGTCTTGACGACAGCTGTTTTCATCCCTTCATTGTTAAGGTACACGTTTCTTCCTGCCCTTCACATTTGCCCCATTGGCTGAAGTTTTGAATGGGATCAATTATTACATGAGCAGTGGGGCTGGATCAGGGTTAGGCTGGGAAATTTCTGTCTTAATTTGCACAGTTTTGTTTTATTTTACCATCTCTCATGTTTGTTTTTTTCTGCTGCAGTGTACACTGTAGCTCATTGCACTAAAGCTGGACAGAATCCAATTATAGTTTGTCTTAAATAGTTGATTGTTGGAGATGTAAACTTTGTAGTTATAGTTTGTACAGCAGCATGAACGCGAAATGCCACATTTCCCCCATATTTTTAATTTTTAAGTACAGCATTCCTGATCCACCAACTTTGGTAGCAAGACAATTTGTCTGTTTTTAGCTTTCAGTTAGGGACTACAGTGTGCCCTACATGATTATGTTTTATAGTGTTTGGAGAAAGTAAGGTTCAGATTAGAAAAAAAAAAAGAAAAAGAAAGTTAATGTGTTTAATATTAGTTACTGATATAACATTCAAGGGAAAAACAATTAATGCTATAGAGAAACAAAATATTGGTCCCAATTGTCCAAAATGGAAAGCAAATAATAGCCTACCATCCTAAATTGTAATGAAACTGGAGACATATTAGGTTGTTCGTGGATTTTGGATGACCTGACTGCATTATTACATGGGAAGCAGCATTCTCGTCTGGTATTATTTGAGTTATATATTCATGGAATTTATTTCTAAAGTACCGCTCTACAAGAACACAACATCCCCACACAGTGAGTACATGGAGATGGAAAGAATTTGGGAAAATACCTTCTTATCCTGGGAACAGGCTGATCTTTTTTTTTTTCTGATGACTCATGCTGTAATTTGGATTAGCTCCCTGGATTCTCTTGGTTTTCTTTCTTAGGTGTCATGCGCATACAGTAGATAGGTACAGTATGGAGATACAGCAGGCATCACCTTGAGGCTGGCACTTCTGGCATTGTGCCTTGACATCTCCTGCCACTTTCAAATACCGTCAGACAGATAAATTCCATTCGGACATCTGGTCCAAGCTTCACAAACAGAATTGTAGTCCCAAACACTGCACTTGGCATTACCTTTTCAGGCTGGCTTAGTAACGCTGATCCAAACGCAGGGGTATTATGTCATGGCTCGATTCTTGAAGCTACATCTAGCGATGGAGAGCAGGAGAGATGGCAGGAAGGCAGTCAAGGACAAGGGTTTGGGTCAAGAGATCCCAAGACTCCCTGTCGGCTCCCTCCCCCTGGCTCTTCTAGTTCCTGCTCACCTCCGTGTCCATGTTCCAGGTTTTTGTTTCCTCCCACTCGGGCAGGTTGTGGGCAGACTTCCGGCTGTTGAAGCTGGAAGAAAGCGTTAGGAAGTGGATTAACTTGGGAGTGAGGAGTGGGAGGTCATTAACACTGCTTTTCCATCGCAGCCGTCTCTAACCACTGCCCTGCCTCTTCCTCCTGCTTCTTCCGTCTTCCGTTTTGGTGCTTTTTATTGAGCCAGTTTTGTTTTGTTTTGTTTTTTCTATTTTTGGAGGGGGAGAAGGCTGGCAGGGGGAGAGGAATGGGGCAAGAAGTACGTGTGTGTGTGTTTTGTTTTGGGTTTTTTTTGGGGGGGGGGGGCAGCGTGAAGGGTTAATTTATTTTTTTAATTTAGTTTTTCCATCAAGCTTCTTCCTGAAAAGGCCCGGGACTGAGGAGAGGCCGAAGCAATTTGGCGTTCCCAAAAAAGGGAAACAAACAATGCAAAACAAACACATACAAAGAGAGACCCCCCCCCCCCCCAAAAGTACCTGATTTTTGCATCCAGGTTTTTGCAGATCACATTACAACCATGGGCGTTATACTCGAATGTTTACAGCACCCAAAAAGAAAAGAAAAGAAGAAGAATGCATGAAGCTTTCTTGTTGTGACAAACAGGCTCTTTGGAAAAACAAATGAGCGCACAGCCAAAAGCTTGACCTGTTCCTCCTGTTTGCTTGTGTTCCAATTTGATTTCTTTGACTCCTTTTCTTTTGGGGCTCATTGGCTTCTTTTCCTTTGCGGTTAATGGGGTTCAGGGGTTCAGGGGAGGGGGGTGAGGGAGACTGCTCAAGAGCAAAAGGCAGAAAGCACCATTGCTGCAGAATGTTTATTTGGAACTTTATGATTTCTGTTTATATATACATGCATTTGTATATATGTGTTGATTTATCTTTACAGCATGAAGCTTTTATGTGCACAAATTAAAAACGAGGCACCAGCAAGGCGCGGGAGGCCCCTCTGTCTTTTTTTTCCCCTCTTTCTCTTTTGAACCCCCCAAAAAACTCCATCAACTTTTACACATGCTTCTCTCATTTGCTACTGAGCACGGGTGCATGTTTCTTTCCTCATAACTCACTCAGCGCTTGATTTTGGGCCATTTCTTTCTGTCTTTTTCTTTCCTGTGGGGCGTTTTGGGGCCTTTCTGTTAGTCCATTTCCTGCTGGGGACAGGAAATTGCAGGTGTTGTTTTGGGGCGTCTTTTATTTCCTTTTTTTTTTAGGAAAGTGTAAAAGGAATCAGACGTTTGGAAAGACAGTGCTACTGCCTTTTTTTTTAAATTAAAAAGACTCCGAATGTGTTGTGAGGACTTAAAAGACAAAACAAAGGAAAAAACACTACTACATGCAGGGCTAGTGCCTTAAACCCCACTGTATTTCCAGCCCTTTCGATTCCTGGTTTTCTTCTCAGTTCGCTCCCTGCCCTCCGAGCACTGCTCTACTGAGTCCAGCTGCCATTTTTTGGGGCTGTCCATGTTCTTAGGGAAGACCACAAAGCGCTTTTCGAATCTCCTCTACTGCAAGCTCTGGGGCGACCCACCGTGAAGAGCGCAAGTTTAATTCAGGGGCGTCGGCTGTTTAAGAGTCCGATTCGACTCACGGGCGGCGGCCACTTCCTGTCTTTGGTCTTTCAGCTAGTAAACGTCGCCGCCCACTTCCTGGATGGGCGTTAGACTCGAGCTCTTCCGGATGTTTCCACTTCCACTCCCGCTCCGTCAGTTATTCACTGCTTCCACGCTGGCTCGTTTTAAAGACGGCAGGGCTTTCACGCTGCCAAATGTAAAGTTACACAGGCTGTCCTTCAGTTAGCCCTGGAAGCGAGTTAACAACACAGCCATGTAAGGACAGGGCGTATCACAGTGAATGCCGAGGCAAGTCTGCACTTTTCCCATACGCTTCAAACCTAGCGCACTTGACTGCCTGCGACGACACCAGACACATAGGCATTTAAAAAATGAAACTGACTTGAGAAGACGGTAGCATTAAAGTGAAGAGGTGTGTTGCGTATTTCCCATGTTGTGATTCGCAGTGAGGGCCCAGAGCCTCAATTGCACATAACATGATCCTAACATGGGTTCACTTCAGCTGACATGTAGATGGAACTCCCAGACACACCGTTAACTGGGAAAAGCCCCAAAACCATAGTCACTAGCCACTGTTTTTTCCTGCTGTACTGGATTTTCTTTCACGTTTGGTTTTATTGTTCTCGCTGGTGATAAAGCTGTGAGTTGAAGAAAGCCCATTAGCAGAAGCTCGCTCTGTGGTTTCTTTTTCTTTCCACGCCGACTCAGCAGCACCGCTAACAACCTGCCTTTGAGTTGATCGGTTTTGCTTCTTCTCTTTCTGTTCTCTGCACTCTGACTGCTTGCTGTCGCATGCCAGAATGATTGCACAGTGAAACCAGATGAGAGGCCCGTCCTCTCATTGCTTTGATAGCTTCCTCTTCTGTTCTGCGTCTGCCTCCATCAACCCACACAAGTGGACAATGGGTGTTTCTAACACTTTGTGCGACTCATCACGACCATGTCGCACTTTCAGGTCCTAAAGCTGGGGTGGGACAGTCAATACCTCATTTCGTGTGTGTCCTTTTTGCTTCTTTTTTCTAGCATTGTGTCGCAGATTCTAACTCGCACAATTCCTTTTTTTCTTTAATATATGTATGTGTGTATATATATACATATGGAGTGATCATATATCGGCCGTTCAGTGTTGACATTTGCCCTCCTGAGTTTCCCCCCCCCCCCTCCCCTTGAGCTCCTTGAATGTACACCGTCTCGTCTGTGTCGTTCCTTTGTGGTGAACTGACAAAAGTCGTGCCTTTTCCTTTGGGTTCGTTTTCATGACTTTTCTGTTTGTTTGTTTTGTTTTGTTTTGTTTTGTTCGGGTTTTTTTGGTCGTTTTTTCCATTCGTTCCTGATTGCTTTCCCTCTCCTTCTGTGAGAACTCGGAAGATCAGGTCACGAGGAGGTGTGACTGGGAAGAAAAGGGCCCTTTTGAATCCGGATTCCTCTGACATCATCACAGTACGTCAGCTGACAAAAGGATTCGGAGTTTGAGAAAGGGCAGTCGGGTGTGCCCTTATCTAACCTTAATTTAAATTCAGGTTTATAATTCAACTCCGTTCGACAGAAAAAAGACGTGATTGGCTCTGATCATCTCTAACTAAGTGAATCATGGTTATGGAACGTAGATATAGCATAAACATTAACATTTGGGCTCAAGTTACGCAGAGTTCCATAACTCAATGTAGATTTTCCTTTAGAGATTGTCCTCTAGATTCTTAAATGAAACCTCAAGAAAATTAAAATGACAGTCTTCTTTTGTCAGTGGGCCATTACTGAGCCAAACAGTACTTGCAAACATTAAAGAAAAATTGAGCAGAAGGAGAATACCTTAGACCTTCCCTAACGATGAGTGTCCACATGCATTTCTGTTTGAAGGCTACAGTATGAGCTGAAGCTTTGATGAGTGTCCTCAAAACTGCAAATGAGCCAAAGACTGTTCAAATCGTCACTCAACAAAGCCCTCATTGATAGTAAAAGTCTATTTTGAGAGAGTGACTGGGTCAGTTTACGTGAATTCTCAGCATTTTAACAAAAAATCACAGTCTGGGAGATGATCATACTGCAGTTCTAAAGTGATCTGGAGCATCTGCAGACCTTGGACAGCCCTGAGCTAGAGTGCTATAGTCCAAATGGTAAACGCCAAAGCTGAAAAGGTTACGTACAGTGTTACTATGCTACCATACTGTTCTGATAAGGTCTAATTGGGACTTTCTTCCTCAGTACCATTCCAGACAGCGCTTTGTTCCACAATGTTGTCCGGCTGTTGTGACCTGATCTTGGGAGCGTGCACATCCGTGCTTTGCAGGTCATCCACAAAGTCTAAAAATGCCCCAACTAAACCTTTCCCACCTCCCCTATCTCCTCCCTTCCCACTCTTCCCCTTTCTTCTCGCCCCATCTCCCTGCAGATCCGAGTGGTGAAGGCCTTCCGTAGCTCCCTGTATGACGGGCTCGAGAAGCCGGAGTCCAGGAACTCCATCCACAACTTTATGGCCCACCCCGAGTTCATCATCAACGACTACATCCACAACATCCCCCTGATCGACGACACCGACATCGACGAGGAGTCGGAACTGGCCTCCAAGCACAACCACATCCAGCTCGTCCTCCGCCCACCGCAGCCCCCGCCCGTGCCCGCGCCCACGCACCCCCACTCCCGTCACCCTCCGCGCCCCTACCGCCAGTACAGCCTCCCCGCCTCCCCCAACAGGAACAACAACGCCATCGACAGCGGCATCTACCTGACCCCCACAGACGCCAGCAAGTCGACCACCTCCTCCAGTCCCGGGAGCCCCCTGCACAGCGTGGAGACGTCTCTATAACGCGGGGGCGGTGGGGGGGTTAGGGCCTGCCGCTCGAGCGCCTGGCGAAACTGCAGATGAAGACTTTTCAAAAGGAGCGGGGGTGGCGGCGAGGGGTGGGAGGAGGGCGGTCGGGCCTGTGGGGGGGGCAGCGGAACCAAACCAAGACATTGGAAGGTGGAAACAACAGCTCGCTCTCCTCGTCGTCGTCGCCGTGGTCATCGTTGTCGTCGCCATGGCCGCCGCCATTGGTTTTTTGTGTCTTGCGCGCTCCCTCCCTCCCCCTATCTCTCTCTCTCTCTCTCTCTCTCAACGGCAGCAGGAGGGACTCCTCGCCATCGACACCCCCCACCCCCCACCTGCCTCGACACCTGCACCCTGACCCTCCCCCCACCCCCACTCTCCCCCCCCCCAGGATCCTCCCCACTCAGCCTGCCGAAGGACATTTTTTTTCTGTGATGGCAAATGAGACTGGGAAAGCAAAAAACAAAATGCCGGACTAGGAGGTAATCCGCGGACTGTGATCTATGGTGTACTTTTGACTTCCTTGTTGTCCGAGGAAATAAGGATAGACTCACAGGGGGGACAAAGGGGGTCGATTCATTCCGCTTTTTATTGATGTTGTTATTATTATTAACATTATTATTATGGTTCTGATTATTATTACTACTATTACTACTACTACAACTATATTGCAATTACTAATGCTTTATCGATTTGCTTTATTTCTGTATTTATTTATTACTGTATTTATTTGATACCTGCGTTCGTCCGTTTGGTCGATTGCTTTACCTCCTTTCATTTTTTTTTGATTTGATTCAATTTTTATTTTAATTTCCTCAACTCTGTATCTTTCTCTCTCTTTTTCTGTGTGTGTGCGTGTGCGTGTGTGTCGTCGTGTACGTCCCGGAATAAGAAAAAAAAAGAGAAAAAAAAGGGAAAAAAAACACAAAACAAATGAACAAAACGAAATAGGATACACTAAACGCAGACAGACGTGTGCGTCCGCGAAAAATAAAATGAGACATTAACTACTCGGAACAACTTCGAACAGCCTTTGAGCTTTTCGCACGGGTGGGAACAGGTTTGCTCATTTAGTTGTCATTTCAGTCGTTCTTGTTTTTTAAGTGGAGGGGGTGGCAAGGGGAGGCGGTGCGATGTTGCTAGGTGCTAATTTCAAATGGATGACTTTGCTGTCTGTGTCCACCAATGCCATCGTCCAACGGGAGCAAGGCTGGTCAGCGAGCCCAGTAAAACCGTCGTTGTGTTTCGTTGTGGGAGGTTTAAAAATGGATATGAATGTATTTGTGAAGCACAACCTCTCGCAGAGCATTTTACTACCCAAATCCATGCATTTGTCGCCAACCAAAACCCTTCGTTATCAGCTTATCTTGTGCCAAACGCCCACCATTAACACCCTGGACAACTTCAGCCTAGGTGTCTGCAGTGGTGCCCCAGATTAGAACACTAAAAAGAATCTAATAGTGATATTTATTCATTCATTAATCAATAGTGCCGCTAACCAACTGGAGCCCCAAGAAGGATAACCATTCTTCTAATGGTTGTCTTCTTAAGCCATATTTGGGCAGCCTAGATTTTAAAAAGCAATGTTTCCCGATTCCAAGTTTTTGCTGCATCCAGGCTGATGAGTATTTCACTGATTAGGCCTTTATAAATTGCCATCAGTTCTGGAAGTGCCAGAGCTATTGTTTTACTTAGACAAAGGCCAAAGTAGCTTGCGAATGTCATTGTTTTAGGAGTAGAACAATGACAAAACCCATATCCTTTAAATTATCCGTTCAGTCAGAGGCAAGTGAAAGTCCAGCTGAACTGAATACAAGCTGATGCCACCAGGGTCACTCCTGCCTTAAGGGCTACAGAAATCCCAGCTTGGTGAAAATCCCTTCACTCAACAATCACTCCATTCACTCGGGCTCTCCATTTTGATTTTCAAGTGGCTCACAACACGCTTGCAAGCAGCGAAAGACACGTGCAGGAAATAATATTCTGATTGGCACACAATTGGGAAGAGGGGTGCAATAAAGTCCAGATCATTATTTCGGAAAGAGGATTAGTCAGGTCTGTCCATTGATTTCCAAAGATTGTCCATCATGTGTTTCTGAACATACAAACGTTTTACACAGAGTGATACCTAAAATGTTACAACACAGTGGAGGTACAGAGAGGAGTGAATGGAACTGATTACTAGATTGATAAATTCCTGGCGATTTTGCAAAATCAACTTAACATATCAAATTGTTATGATAGATCCCTCACAAATATATTGTTATAACTCATCTGCTATGCCCCAAGACATGTTAGGGTGGTGACAAATTGTGAAAAATATTGCCATTGCAAATGAATGCCCTCATTTTTGTGATGTGAAATCATGCTGAATTAACAAAGAATCATTGTAAAGCAACAGAAGCATAGGTGATTTGACCTTTATGTTTAAATCATAATGTCCGCAGTTTATGAGTTTTATATGATACGTAAATATCCTCTTTTGCATTTCCTCTGTTACAAAAGAGCTGTAAGCTGTGTGATGGGAAGTCAGAGGAATGAGAAATGATCATGGGTAAAAGGGCTTTTCGTCCTCTCATGTGCTTCTTGAGGTGGTCATGACGAAAAGGGACGCACCTGGGGTTAAATATTCCAGAACTGTTATATTATCAGAAGAAATATGTAGATCAATGTTTATATGTTGGCATGTAATTTCACCAAGAGTTCAAAATTTGCTTCATATCCTAGTGCTCTCCTTGTTGCTTGGAATCAACATTTTCCTCCTCGCATTGCCTTGCATGTTTTGGGCTCTGTGGGTTTCAGTAACATTGTTCCAATCAAAGAGTTTTGCCAAAAATCAGAATCGGAAGGAACAGAATGTTGTAATACTGCCAAAGCTGTGGCTTTAACTGTTCATGATATCAAAATAGAGCCTTATTTGCTACAACAAGCATGCAGGAAATGGGTCTAATGGACAAGTGGGTTGTCGTCCATAAGAAAGCTGCCGAACGCACACAGTTGCATGTGCTCCTCGCCAGGGGGGGCATATCAAGAACTCAGCGCATTGTACCTCGAGTTTCAGACTGAACCATGTGACCGTGGGAGACGGCAATAGTACAATTTCATTTATTATTGCGAAACAAGAGAATCAGGGGGTGAGTTTTATGGAGAAATCGTTTTTTTCGATTTCCTTGGAAGAGCACGGCTTTCTCGTCCACATCCAAGACAATCGTTTTTGAGGTGTTTTTTTTTTGTTCATTTTCAAAGTGAAGAAAAAGAAGGTGGGTTTTGAGCAAAGCAAATTACCAAAGGCAAATTTTATGACGAGGGGGCTTGCTCTTCACTGTAGTTGAAGTCAGTGGCATTCTCCTGGTGTTCCAGCAGGATACACTGGAAACCATACTCAGTTACATGGTGTCGGTGTTCTCACATCCCACTGTATTCAATTCATGCTTTGGTTGTAACTCGGGTCTATTGGTTCAAGAAGTATCTGAGCAGGTTTTGGATGTCATATTCGCTGTTTAAAGATAAGACACATTATTATTAACAACTTACAATGTATTTTTTTCTTTAATCACAGAGTTACTTTAAAAAATGAAACCATTTTATTTTCCCTGATTCCACATTTGGGACATCTTGCCTATACTCTGGTCATTCCTGGGGAAAATATTCAGGGTTTCCGAGCCGTTTGTTTAAAGCACAGGTGTTAAACTCCAGTCTGCGACGGCAATCTGAGATCTAGTTGGTTTTTGACGTCTCTTTTAGTGTACTGGCTCAGAGTTTAATAAGCCATTTAATATATAAATATGTGATATGTGTGCGCATTTTCCCTTTTGGGTGTTAAACTGGAGTTCAACACGTCTGTTTAGAATAGACCAAAGCAGTCAACAAAGTCATCCGTTTTGGGCAGATAGCTTTCTGATGTTTAACTCGATTTCAGATTAACCACTTCCCTCCTCTCTACCTCCACCTACAACGTTTACACAGCCAAGTTCAAAACAGACTTGCCTTGCTGAAGAATTCAACAGCAAAAGAGTTAGTTGCCGTGTTTCAATTTTAATAAGCTATTCAGTACAAAAATGGGAAAAAGGTATAATATTCCATTCTTGGGCTTCTTTTCATTCTATGTTGTAGATAATTTCACAAGAGGAAGAAAGAAAAAATACACAATGTGAAAATATATAATATATTTAAAAATTGCTTCACCATTGCTGTATATTTTGCCAAATGTACACATGTGCAACTTTTCATTTATTTTTTAAAATGGCATATTCTGTTTCAATGTTACTTCCTCTTTCTCCTCCTGTCCTATCTCTCTGGCTCTCTTTTTTTGTAAAGAAAAAATGAACAAAAAAATCCAACCGCTTGTACATTATGATTATAATTATTTATTTTATTTTATTTTTTGCCGACAGCGCTGTTTACGCTGAAGGGAAAAAAATTGCGCATTTTCCGGAGCATATTCTATTGTATTGAACCGCGCTACGAAAAGAAAAAAAAAAGAAACAAAACTATCTTCAGATTATTAAATATATAAAAATTACCTGCCTGTTACTTAAGAGAAAAATAAAGAATCTATATATGATGAACGAACACACCTGTATACTGTAGACTAAGCTGTATGGGAATCTACGAGAATTTACTGGGAATTAAGTCAACACTTTTTGTCTGTATAAAAAACAAAATATCAAAGTATTCTACAATAATAACTTTGATAAGTGTGTGTTGTTGCGTGTCATTTTTTAAACTCGCTTGTGTCACTGTTCTATCCTCGGGCATTACATGAATTTTATATTTTCTTTTCTTTTTGTTTTTTATTTAAATTAACAATTTTTACCCTTTTACCTGATCAATACCGAGCGCACTGCATCTACCAAAAAAAGAAAATCTCACTTGTATCACATATGTACGTGATAACTAACACGAACAGTATTTACTGTACATGCCAATTGCGTGATAGTATGTTGTCACGTAATTTCGTGATATGAAATCATAATTTGAATGTATGACAGTGCCACATTCAGTAAATTATCACAATGCTTCTTCATCTGTAGTCTTAAGGACACGGGTGAATGTCCGTATGCTTATAATGATTCTGTTCACTAGTTAAAAAGTAAAACAATTTATTATGGGTTAAGCCAATTGAAAGTAAGTCTTTACAAATTCTGCAGTGTTCGACATTCCTACTGTATGAACACCAAAGTGAAAGATGCAGTTGAGCCATATAAGGTAGCTTGTAAGGGCTGTGATGACACAACGTAATGTAGATGGTCCGGTACAGTGAAATTATAATGATAATTATCGCATGATAATGGTGGCAGCAATGCTCTTCTGTGGATTTGACAAATGACTGGAGCATTTATGTATCATAGGCCTCTGAAGGGATTTCCACTTAAGAAGTGTGGTGTGTTTGACCGTGTTTGGCAACTCATGTACTACCTTTTTTAAGGTCTATTCAATGTGGCACTACCATATTTCCCCTGAGGGAATAATCCCACTACTGCCACCAGTGGAATGATACTTGGCAGAGGCCTAGACACACCCTGTGCATGAACATGTGAAATAATTGTTAAAAATTCCTCATACACAGATAATCCAGCTAAACTAGCTCAGATAAGTGTTTGTTCTCAGAGTCTCCAAAATACATATCAAGCTTAAAGAGACTAAAATTTTAAGTATTTAATTTTAAGTATTTAACACTTAGCCCTAAAAACCCTAAGATGCAAAATGTGAAAAACAGTAAAAGTGGTTCATTAGGTAATAGTATAATAGTGACCACCATGCAGAGTCCTGTAGATATGAAACCTAGTAATTTAAGGTTCTAGGACCCTTCTCCCTGCTCATATCCTGCAGAGCCACCAGTGTACCCACAGACAAGCACAAAAAAAGGTATATTATATAATTACAGTTTTTATTCCTCTAGCAATCATAATAATTATCTCCATCTGAAATCCTTCAATTGCTTATAGTACCCTCTTCATCCCAAAAATCCCAAACAATATGTTTCATTATACTCATTATTGCTAGCAGCCACATCATCCTGCAATTCAAAACTGACAACCCACTGAAGCTCAGCAGGTGTGAGCCTGCCAAGTACCTGGATGGGAGACCTCCTGAGAAAAACTAAGGTTGCTGCTGAAAGACGATTATTGGGACCAGCAGGGGGTGCTCATCGTGCGGTCTGTGTGGGTCCTAATGCCCCAGTATAGTGACGGCGCCATCCTTCAGATGAGACGTAAACCTGAGGTCCTGACACTGTGGTCATTAAAAATCCCAGGGCATTTCTTGAAAAGAGTATGGGTGTTACCCCTGAATCCTAACCAAATGTCCCCCAGGCCTTTACCAATCATGGCCTCCTAATAATCCCCATCTCTGAACTGGCTTCATCACTATGTTCTCCTCCCCACTGAAAGCTGATGTGTGAACAGACTGGCACACTTTGGCTATGACTATGCCGTCGCATCATCACATTGGTGGTGGAGGGGATCCCCATCACCTGTACAGCACTTTGAGTGGAGTGTCCAGAAGAGTGTTATATAAGTGTAAGGAGTTGTTATTATTATTATTATTATTATTACTCCCACTAAGCTAATGTCTGCAATGAACACAGGGTAGGGGAAGAATAAAGCAACCAAGACTCTCTCTCACTTGACAAAGCTTATATGTCCTCCTTCTGAATTTCAGGACATGAATGAGGGGCAGGAATGTACTATGTTTTAGGTCCGATCAGCACCCCCACAAAATATCTTATATTTCCTCTGACTGAATGGTAATTGATGGATGTCTAGGCAAACAGTGGGTCATTCCATCTGAGACTGAATTGTTGCCTGTTGTACAGTGGCTGCTAGGAAGGCTTGGGAGACCTAGAGAGGACAGGGAAGCAGACAAAAAAGAGGAAAAAACACATCGAACACTGACAGCAACACTGGCCATTATAGGCATGACTAAGGTAAGCATAGCCCACAAGCCATTGCCCTACATTCACACGTGTCACCCTGTGGCAAGCACTCTGTGGGACGTCTTGCTAATGGAAATTTCTACACACAGGGAAGGAGACTGCACAAGGGGAGAGAGCCTGACTATATGAAATAATAGGTGGTCCCACAAGTCCCACCAAGTACTGACTTAGGGGGCTGATTACTCAGGCAATCATTAAATTTGTATATTTCCTTTGCAGGTTTTGCTGACATTTAACCTTCTTCACAAGTAAATGGGGATGAATTGTTAATTCGTCATTGGCAACACAGTGGCGCAGTGGTTAGCGTTGGTTAATTAAGCGGTTAGCACAGCGCTGGGACCCTGCCTTTAATTCCAGATCTGGAGTGCTATCTGTGTTGAGTTTGTACGTTCCCCCCACATTCGCATGGGTTTTCACCCAGTGCTCTGGTTTCCTCCCACAGCCCAAAGACATGCTGGTGGGTTAATTGGCTTCTGGGGAAATTGGCCCTGGTGTGAGAGTGTGTGTTTGCCCTGCGATAGACTGGCATGTCTGCTCTCGGGTTTACTTCTGGTGTGGGGTTTGGAGTTTCCACGTTAGTTCTCTACTCCCCGACCAATCGTCCGTCGAAGGGTATAGTAGTTGGAAAGGGCTGTTGTGAAAAAAGGTTTTTGACTGGCCTGGCTATGAAACGTGCAGGAACAGGGTCCGACTTTTTTGTAAGGATTTCCGGATTAATGTAAAAAAAATGTAATATCGGATACATTATTTTATTATTGCGCTTATTATAACGCGCGTATTCTTTTTTTTCTAAGATTTTTTCTATTTTTGTAATTCTACGTCTTTAAGACGTACAGTACCACCCCCACCTGTTTGCCTGCGACACGACTCACCCACCGACGTACGCTGAAACGCTTGAATGATGTCCTTCTCAGCCAATGGGAGCTAGAGAAATGAAGGAGGCGGGAGGGGTGATGCGTCTTCCGTGAGTCGGAAGTGTGTGACCAACCAACCAATAGAGTTGGGAGAAAGTAGATTTTTTTTGTTGTTATTGACGGAAGAATGGCGGTTGGTTTGAAAGAGAAGCAGCTTTCTCAAAGCATTTATAGCTCTTTACAGGTATTTATCCGAACTTTGTTAAGGCAGGCGTTCTATAAGAAGAGTTCACAGCTGTAGGTTCATCGTTGTTATCTTAAATTATATAAGTAGCTCATAACATTCCTTACTGTATTTTTATTTCACCCTGTAGCTTAACTGTTTAGTATTATGTTCCCGTGTTTAAACATTTTAATGGCGATCCGAATGAATACATCATAAGAAGAAGAAAATATAATAACATATAGTAATGTTTTTCGACAAAGGGTTCCTACAGGCCCGCTAGCTAATTTTTGTAATGTGTATTAACACATTTGTATTAACGTACAAACGTTAACGTACAGGTGTATTAACGTAGCAGGAGATAAGAAGCGAATCGCGATTCTCCTTTTGTAATCTTGAAAACTTGGTATGTAGTTTTATTTGGAAGTCACATTAGCTGCTGGCACAATTATATTGTTTTCATACGATTATACCGTGAACGTCTGGAAATTTTAACCTGCTTCTGAGGTTGGAGAGGACGTGTAGCATTGGATATTGAGCTGAAGCAAATATACATTCACCCTAGCCCTACGTTGTCTTTAAAGTACGGTTATTATTGAGTAGCGTTTTGATTTCCCTCTTTCCATGAAATGCGATTGTCCTGGCAGAGCTGAGTGGTGTCAGGCTCGGGTGTAAGATGTGTGGTATGTAATGACTTGACAGCTGCGAATGCTCCTTTTCCCCTCCAGGACCTCGATTGCCCGTTAGTGGAAGGACTGTTTCTGAGAGAGGATGAAAGCATGCAAGAGTTGCTTTGCACACCTTCTTTGCATCGCTTGGATATTTTGAAATGGATCTGCGTAAGGTAAGCGCAGAATGACTTGGACCTTATTTACATACCGCCTCCCTCAAAAAAGCATTGTATATATGGTGAATTTATACACGAGACCCGCTCCTGATTGGCTGTGGTGCATACAGTGGATTTGCGTGTGAAAGATGTGCTTTCCTCACAGTTGTCTGAGCTGGCTTCACAGTCGGCTCAACTGCACTTACCGTCAGTCAGCTGTAATCATGGTGGAAAGAGTGATGACTCAAAGTGCTGTGCTACAAAGCATTTGTAGAGCAGGCAGCTTAATTTGTACATTGAAATCCTCAAAGTCCTCCAGATTAACCCCCCCCCCCCCAAAAGAAACCATGATATGGAATGGTTTTCCTGAGACTGGGAACCAGTGCAGTTGTCTTAGAACGGGTGTGATGCTGTCTCTAGGCTGAGTTTTCATTAAAATACTCTTATATTTCAATCATCGTTTGAGAGTGAAACTCAAGATCAGGAGTCATGATCCTGCAGCAGCAGCAGCAGCAGTAGTAGTTAAAGGTAAGATTAAGCTAAGAACAAGGTGGTACAGTATGGTTTCATACAATGTAAGTTAGCACAAATGCTTATTCACTGTGGTCATGCAGGATTACGATTGAACTCCTTGAACCCCTGCTCCAGTTTAAACTGTAAGCAAAGAGTTTGTCAATGAGTGTTAATGGGTCACGTAACAAAATCATGAGACAATGTCATCGCTGACCGGTGTTGTTGATTTCGTGTCTGTTTTCAATCCCCAGGTTTGAAACATATGGCTGCTTTGCCATTAGTATATGTAATTGGGTCCGAGTGAAATAATGCTGTGTACCAAATACAATTGCAAGTTTTTGTTTTCAGAATTAAGCAAAAGCAATTCAGACTCCGGCCAAATCTTGATCAGCAATGTTCTCAAGGTCTCTAATTCGCATTCTGACAGAATTCACATTAACACAAGTCTGAGATTCGGAATTAAGATTATTGTACATTGAAACTAGATGCAATAGTAGAATCTCTTTAATATTGTTTCTGTTTTGTTTTCAAGCGTATGTCCATCACTGAATAAAAAGTTGTCCTCATTCGGTTCATCCCAGACAAATTCACTGATTGAAGGTAATCGAATTGCCCTTAGGCATTATCATAAACTTTTTGTACTGATTGTAAAATGCTTAGTGAGCCTTGTATTGACTAAAATGTAATTGCATGTAATTTTTTTATTTTTGTGATGTTTAATTTATGAATGTTTTCATGTGCATGATGGTAAAAGTAAATATTTTGTCAAGGGCAAGAAAATCATTGTCAGACGTTAAAGATTACATGTACCGTGCAAAACAACAACAGTTTATCCGCTAATGAGAGGGAATCATTTATTTTACCAAGTTCAAGTTCAAGTTTATTGTCATTATACTCATATACAGGTATATGGTATAACGAAATGCTATTTAGCTAGCTCTCGGACATAAGTAGTACAAAGAAAAAAAAACTACAACAACAATTCAATTGTATAACAAAAGAAAGACAGAGACAACAGGCAGTGTGCAAAAAAAAACAGCAGGCAGTGTGCAAAAAAAAACAGCAGGCAATGTGCAAAACAGCAAAAAGGTAACAGGTTATGTGCAAAAACAAGCATCAGCAGAATTAAATAAAGGGATAGAAATTATGGGGAGTGAACTTTTGACATGTATGGTAGAGGTAGATTTTCAATGTGTGTTTGGGTTTTTGGTAAGAAGGAAAGAAGGCACTGTGAGGTTCAGATCATAGGTGAGAGGTGAGGTGAGAGTGAGAGAGGCTGGGAGTTTAACAGTTTGATAGTGAACTGTCTCTGAGTCTGGTAGTCTGGGCCTGAATGCTCCGGTACCGTTTTCCAGATGGTAGCAGATCATAAAGTCTGTAGCTGGGGTGTGTGGGGTTTTTGATGATGCTTAGAGCTTTCCTTAAGCACTGTCTGTCATAAATGTCCTGTATAGATGGGAGGGCAACCACCCACTGTAGGGCTTTGCGGTCAGCAGCACTGCAGTTGCCATACCACACTGTGATGCAGCCTGTCAGTGTGCTTTCTGTAGTGCATCTGTAAAAGTTAGTGAGGATCTGGGGACATAACTTAGCCTTCTTCAACCATCTTAGGAAGTACAGGCGCTGTTGCGCTTTCTTGATCAGACAGGTGGTTTTGAGAGACCATGTGAGGTCCTCGGTGATATGGACACCAAGGAATTTGAAGTTACTGACCCGTTGAGTCCCGTTGATGTGGATAGGGGCATGTCCGGTTTGCTGTTTCCTGAAATCAACGATCGGCTCCTTGGTTTTGCTGACGTTGAGGGTGAGGTTGTTGTCATCACACCACGTTGTAAGGAGATTGACCTCCTCCCTGTAGGCCCTCTACATTATGCAGCTATTTCTGGGCTCCACTTTTATACTTAATGACTTTTGGTGATTTGTTGCAGATTCTCGCCTGGTGTATAATTGGGAATGTTGTTTCCAGGTTATTTTTTAATTTTTAAAAAAGCATATCAAGAAAGTATAATATTATTGCGTGGTTCTGACTTCCTGTCCTTGTAGAAATGGCCAAATTTGGTTATGAGATGTTGCTGTGTCAGCCGGATGATACAGATTTGATCAAGGTAAGAGCCACATCCACTCTTGTGTAAGTAAGGTGAGGGAGTTAGGGCTACAGTCAGAGGTTTTTCACTCCATTTAGAGAGATCTGTTTAATATCTGAAAATGTTTTTTTTAGTGGCTAGTTATTAAGTAATTGGATAGTATATTGAAGTGATTGAGAGCTCTGGACTGAAGCCAGATACAACAGAATGGATGACTAAATGATTTAACCTTGTGGGAGTTCATTTTAATCATGGTTTTGTAAAATGAATCATGAAAGTCATTCACCTAGGGGTTGAGTTACGGGGTCTTTAAAATAGGGGTATGTCAGGAAAACAGACACTAATGCAACCATAAGGTACACAATGGTTCTCTTTTATTTATAGTGAAGGTAAACAAAACAATCACAAGCCAAAACAAAAAACCCTTTTTGAGTTCCTAATTAGACGTCTTCAACACATGTCTACTAATTATTAATTCTGCTGGGCAGAGAAGCTGTTTACCAGCTACTCGAACATCTCTCCGTTACAGAGAGAGATTGGAATGTCTTCCCAGGTTTTCTGTACTCCTCCAGACTTTTTTTCTGGGTGTGCAGTGGTCTGTCCTCTGGCCCCAGATGGCAGATTAATCTTCTGCTCCCTTCCTGTTAAACTCTTACCTGACCAGTTCTTTTCCAGCGAGTGATCCAGGGACCAAGGACAGCAGCTCATTCCTCACAGCTCTCTGCTTTAGAGTCACTTTTCCATATCTGAGACTTTTTAAATATAAGACATAAGTCACAGAGATGCTCCTGTTCTTTACTTAGGTGCATTAGTGAGCAAGGTTTGAATTTGAATGGTGTTTGATTGTGTGCCTCCAGGGACTGGCTCCTCCTTTGCGTCAGCTAGTGTTCCTGGAACAACTCCTTAGTTTAGTCACGGTTCCTGACCTGCAGAGACACTCAGGGAATTCCTCTTCATCCACCAGGTGAGGGAAAACCCGACATAACTAGTGGTGAAATTGACAGGAATGGCTCAGGTTCTCTGGGCATTATGGTTATTTCAATTCCCACACCTGCAATGCCCATGCATAATGTTCTGTTGAAGTTTCTGGTGGCCCTAGGATTTGATTACAAGTTTACTACTTATTGGGAAAAGACCCCCAAAAAAGGCTTTTCGGAGGAGAATGAGAGAGTGATAAAAGTCCAAAATGCCTGTTCCTTTTTTCAGTACATGCTGCTACCTAGTACATTGTTGACACTGCTTTAAAAAGTATTTTCAAAAGCTGTTGCCACCATTGCAGGGACAGTAAGACCACAAACAATGCACCAATAACAATAAATTCAACTAGGGCCTGTTATTGAAAAATATTAGAACATCTTTAGCTAAATTAATCACAGTTATGAGTGGTCTGGGCAGTCAAAAATGAGTGTGTGAATTAGCTGTAGAGGTTGTTAGGAGGCTCAGTGGTCCGATGGCTAACAGAGAATAGCCTGTTACCCAAAATCTTAAAGACGCTGATCCTCCAACTGATTCAGTGGTTTACACTAAGCTTGCGATGTTCAGGTTCTACTGTAAGTGATCTTGTATCCAAAAATTTAGATTATTTTATTACTCCGAGCCTACATTTTGTTTTTCCCTTGCTCTGTTCTTGCTCGTATGTTTCAGTGCGACAGTGTCTGTACCCGAAGACGTGAGCAAGAATACAGACTTCCTCCGGGAGGTTCTTTCCAGTCCACATCTGCCAGAACTGCTAAACCCCTCTTGTAATCCCTGGCCTTCGGACATTCGAGAGCTGCTCTTCAGGAGAGAGCCCTCTGGCAAATCGTGAGCCCAGTTTCTCTTCATTCATTTTCTGAATTAATTCAGATCAGTTGCCAAGGAACTGCTGATGCCTTGCCAGCAGCTCAGGTGTTGTGTGTCAGGTGACTGAGATATTGCTTTTATTCGTTGTGATATTTATGAATTTGTTTTAAAAGTAATACTTCTTACAGCCACTTAAATCTATCTCCTTGAGATGAGTAATCTGTCACCCTGGTCGTTAGAGATCACATCATTACAATCAAGGCAACTGATAATTGCGTGCTTCTTGTGTTTTTGTACAAAGTCCTCTTGATGGTTTCTTTGATTTTGTTTTCTGTGGTGTCGAAAGAGCTGTGGTTAGAAAGATATTTGATCTCATTGGCTCCAGCAAGAAACTGGTATGACAAAATGGCCAGTTAGTGCATTTTATACCACAATCTTCAAACTTTGCTGCTGCTTTAGTTGTGCTCCAGGTTTGTTTGTTTTTGTAACACGCTGTAGGAATCGCCCTGTGTCCAACAAAACAAAGGAGGGTTCCCTGAAGGAAGTGTCTGCTCTGCTGCAGAAAACCAACTCCGTCCTCAGTGACATTTACAAGGAGGTGAGCAATGGCAGTGCTGTCCCAGAATGTGGGGTTTCAGTGTCTGTCTCGTTCGCTTAGCTCATCATGGATGGCATGGTCACAAGATGGCTGGTGCCGCCTTGGGTCCTGACGTTGGAATTGACCCAGGGCTGCGTCTTTATGGAGTTTCTCTCTGTATTCACTTGGGTTTTCTCCCGGTGCTCCAGTTTCCTGCCACAGTCCAGGCTGTCCAGGCTACTTGACATCTCTAAATTGTCCCCTGAATGCATGTGCGTGTGCGCTGCAATAGATTGGCATCCCATCCAGGGTGTAGTCTCAGCCGGCACTTTGTGCCTGCAGGGCTAGGCTTCAGTCCTGGCTCACTGCTGCCCCCTAGGGATGAAGCAGTGACTGAAAGTGAAATTCCAGTGGGTGATCTCTACAAAGTTTGCAGATGTGCAGCCTTTTAATTTGAGGATTAGCTGACTTCTATATAAGAGTTTAAAATGAAAATGTTCTGTCTTGAAATATACTGAGAGGCTTTATACCACTGTTTTCCGAAGGTCCTACACTATGTATCGCTAACCCGTGCTCTCCTTCTCTCCTAGTGCTCCTTCTTAAAAGCAGAGCATCCCAACAGCAGCGGCAGCAAAGGCCCCAGCGTGTCTGGGCAGGCTTTGCAGGTAGCGCTGTCCGATCTCTCCCAGCTGATGTCGGCCTTCAGCCAGGTTTACGCCACAGATTTCCGGGACTACTGCAACAGAGAGCCCCCACAGCTCAGCAGCAATGCACACCTCTTCCTTTCTGTCCACCAGCTACTGCACACCTGCAACAAGGTATGTAGGGCAGCAGCATAGCTAAGGGACATCGCCGTATTCATATCAAACCCAAAGAATAAAACCATCTCCTGCAGTATATTAGTGGAGCTGGTTAGGCCAGTGGGCTTTGTGATTACTAAGTATTCTGCACTTTATCATCATCAGTACTTCTTTTGCTTGACTGTTTTACCCATGGTGACTTTCCATCCAAAGGAAATGGGGCGCAGATGAAAAATACGGTATATCCAGTATATTGTATGTTAAGGAACACGTAATAGGTTTATTCGAGGCTGAAAAGAGAAGAAAGAAAACACAACGTTTCGGCTGTGGAGCCTTCTTCAGGTGTCATGTATGTTAAGCCTGTTCACTGCCACACGGGACAGTTTTACTAAGCACAGTGATCAATTTCAAACTACACAGCAGAATGTAGAGAAGTCGACAATTGACACTGTGGACCTTCTCCTCTGTAATGGGTGGTGTGCTGGAGACACATTTGTAGGGTGCAAGACAGTCAGACAGCAGTGTCTATTTGTGCTGTCTGAACAGGTGAACACTAAGGTATTGATATAATTTTGTAGGACACACAGCTTCCTGTTGAAATATCTCACACTTTTATTCTAGTCTTAAAGGACAATATTTAATATATATCACTTATAACTGATGACTGTTTGTCTTGAAGTTCAAGCTTATTTTATTTTAGCTGTGTGCAGTTGATATATTTTTTTCCCTTTACGGTAGGAGTACACAACTCCACTAACATACCTAGAACACGGAAAAAATGATTGTGAAATGGCTCCAGCTGAGCCAGTGTTTGCTTGAATGAATAAAGGAAGGTGGAATCCAAATTGAAAGTCGCTGCGACCCTCTGTGGTCAGCCTTATAGGTAGGCCTTCTTGTTACAGCTTGTTGAATTCCAATCTCTCGGGTGGAAGAAAAGAAATGAACAAATCTTTGGTTTTTAATCCTGCAAAGCTGAAACATATTTCTTTACAACGGAGCTCTGTTTCCTTGGAAAGAGTAGGAAGTGGTCAGGGCTGAGCCCGCGGGGCTTGTGTAACATGCAGCAGGGCAGGATCTGAGCCTCGCTCCTACACTAGCCCTGGTGTTGAGTGCACTGCTTCAGCCACGCGGTATACCTCCCCATACATCCCTCCCCCTTGATCTCCGCCAGGAGCTGCAAGCTCTCCAGCAGGCCACAGACACATCCAGGGCCGTGGTGAAGACTGTGGAGCAGCGACGGCAAGCACGACAGTTCTGGAGCAGAGGAGAAATGCACTCCCTGCGTGAGTACAACATACCCCATATCTTCCCATGAAATCAGGCATTTTCACGAGGCTCTCTTCACTTTCATCTGCTTTTCTCCAGATGTACAGCAGTTACCATAATACTGTTTCTCTTCAGTTGTTTAAAAGCAATTTTGTGCATTTGAGCACGTAACACTTCTCTGCCTTCTGAAAGGTAACAGTGCTGCTGCAGTGGCTTAAAAGCCCTGAAAACTAAAATGGACTGATGTTCAGGCAATACGAGCTGCAGATTTAACAGTTTTCTCTCTTTGGTTCCAATCAAACAAGATCTAACAAGACGAGATGCACCTCTCCTGATACGGCTAAATAAAGTGCCGGAAGTATGTTGCGTAAAGTGTAGAACACCCATCCTGGTGACCCACACGCCTGTAGGTTTTTGTTTCAACCAAGCCCTCAGTTCATCAATCAAACCCTTCAACTTCATAATAAGATTAATTTGAACTGTTTGTTCCCAGTTCTTAAACATGCTGGAGCTTTAACTGGTGTATTTTGTAATTGAAATAAAATCCCCACCTTGTGACTGGCAACAAAATGCAAATGTTCAACTGAAGCAACTTCTTAGATCGAGTAAGGCTTCAGTTATCTAATTGAGGTGGGATGGAATGAGAACCAGCAGGTATGTGAGTCACCAGGACCAGGACTGGGACCCAGGGGGCTGAAGAATGTGAACTGAAAGGGTTACAGTGAATAGATGAGCAGTCTACTTTTTGGTAAGTGCAGTGAAATTTTCAGGTATCAGAAATAGCTTAAAGTGAGTGTTATGTTTTCTTTACTTCTAAAAACTCATTACTTCGAAAGATGTACTGTAAGCCCTACTGTAACACGGCATTCTCCAACCCTGGTCCTGGGGAGACCCCGTCAGGCAGGTTTTATTTGTCACCAATACATCACCTTTTCTACACACTTGGAGCAGCTTCATTGTGATTAATGGAGTAACTGATTTGCTAAAGTACATTAGAGATCAACTTAGATCACAATCTTCAGCCCTAGAGACCAGACTTTTCTCAACTGGACAAGACTTGTTCAATTCATCTGTAACTTACAAGTATTCTCAAATTTCGGAACCAGGTGACCTACAAGACTAGTTAGATCAGGCTTCTCCACACTCTGATTTGGAGACCCTTTGTGTTACTGTATATATAGGCTTCACTGCTCTCTTTTTTTCCAATCACTTTAAATTCCTTTAGTTTACCAAGTGAAATGCTGGTATATCCTTGGCCTCTTCTCTGAAGCGGGCAGAGTGTTTATAGGGAGCAGGTCTTCACATGGAGTATGTGAGAAAGCTGAGTTGCAAGGAGATATTGGGAGGTTGCAGTTAGTTTTTGCACAATGCTCTGGAACCCACTTCAAGCATTGAAGCATGACATGGTCATCACAGGATACCGGTAGCATTCCACTGGATTTTATTTTCACCAGAACTCAATTTATCTTATGTGTTATTTATTTCCAAATATTTAGGACTTGTAGTGTAGTTTCAAGAGCCTCTTTTTTCGCGGACTCTGCTTAACACTAAACATTTAAGCAGAAACTAGAAAGCCAGAGCTTTGCCCACAATGGGCAATAAAACAAGTAGGTGGTAATCAGAAAAAAATCTAATCTAATCAGATTCTTGTTTTCCTTTTTTCGTCTTTAGCTACAAAATTAGAAGAGCTGAAGAAAAAGTATGAAGAATTTTTGTCACTACACCAGAGGTCAAAGGATTGGGAGTAATTTGAAATCGCAAGCTATCGGACTAGTGCTGCAAATAAAAATTTCAATGACAGTCAACTTATTATACAGTTTTCACTAGCACAACTTGTCCTTGTTTTTCCAGAAACGATTTTCATAATGTTTTAAGAGCTACAGTACTAGTTTTCTGTCATGTGACTGATTAATCATTTTGTATTCCTGAATTGATTGTCCATTTGTTTCTGATTTATACACTTAATATTTTTGTATTTTGTCTGTCATTAATATGCAATTTGCAATCTAGTTTATACATAACCTCTATTATGTAAGGGATAATATAAAATGTATCTGTGTATTATCACCTCGAAATTGTGATTGTAAATATTTCATTTTCTAATTCACTTTTTGTTGGTAGGTGATCTTATTTAAGATTTGCTTTGAGGCTTCAGAGCAAATTCCATCAAAGTTAGGTATACTTCATTTAACTTAGTTCTGATTAAAACAGCACTGCCTTCTTACAGTCTTACTGTTGCGAAATTCTGGTTTGTACTGTTCTGTAACTCACAGAACAACCAACAAAGAAAATAAGAAGTTTGACAGTAAAATATGACAAACTTTATTGTCCCCTAGGGGAAGCAATTTATGGACACACAGCACTTCTGTACATCTGAATACATCACAGAACATTACACATCACATCTATTGCACATGCAAAACTAGTTACAACATAGCCATGACAAATTACACATTTTCCGTGCTGAAAAGAGGAGAAAAGAAACAACGTTTTCGGCCGTGAAGGCGCCTTCGGGCTCTTCACCTCTGTTTTTGAAATCTCCAAACAGCAAGTCAGCAGCCTCAGCAAACGCTTTTATTACTTCTCGATCCCTGAATGATTTTTTTGTGTTGAGCCAGGACGTGGCTCACACGGAACGATGTGATGATTGCCGCGTTCCCTCTTGTATTAGGCCTCGTGAAAACCGACTGCTGCTAGTGAGATTTTAATTTTTCCACTTTTCTTTTCCGTAACTTGCTCGGGAAAGTCCACATCATACGTTTTGTAATGTTGGTCTATATTTCCCTTTTTCGCGGAGACGCTAGCATTGCAGATTTGAATGCGAAAGTACCAAAAAAATCATGCTCCTATTCCTTGTGGTAACGGTGAGTTTTACGGTCCCTTTGCTTCATCATTTTCGCTCAAACACTACAACTATCAAATAGGCTTATCAAACTGTTAGCGAATTTGTCACGGCCAGTCTATTTCGCTCCACTATGCACTAGCGAATGAGGGGTTTGTGCGGCAATAACCAAGAGAACGTTCTTGGGTAGCACACACAATATATTTACAGAGCTCCTGTATCCTTTTTTCCCAGTGTCAACCAGCACTCAGGGAAGAGACTTTTACAAACCATTTGGCAAGGGTTAAACACACACAAGGGCAGTAAAATGTATGACATGCACAGATCTGAATAAATTTTTAGGCTATCGAAAAAAGTAAATAGTCAAATGGCCCTTTTATTTTTTGCCAAACATTCTTGCAAGCGATCGACTGGTCGGGCACCCCTGCTGTATATATTTCATTACTCTGGCTTATCATGAAAAAATAAACATTTGGGACTGTATTACTTTGGCTGTTTAATAATTGAAAAAATGCTTTGCGTTGTAATGAATCAGCCATCTGCCCCACATCGGATTGTTCGTGAGAGGTAACACTCCTTGAGACAAGTATCCAAAACAAAGCAATAACCATGGACACTGTACACAATTTCCCACACAACTAATGCCACGTGATATACCATGCAAAAAGCTTGGCACAGGGACCTGTTGAATTTCCCACCGACAGTACTTACAGTAACATGAAACAGAAAGTAAAATAATTGATAAAGAACAGGAGCACACATCTTGAGTGCTGTGATCCAAAATCAAGGTAAGCCAGTAATATAGAACTTTGTTTAGTTTTCTAGGTGATTACTTTTAAAATAAGAAGGGGTGCTTTAATCCCCATCTGAGTTAAGTGCCAATGTGTTCTTAAGAGAGGGCTGAATGTTTTCTGATTGCAAGTGTGGGTATAATTGTTTATGACTGGGTTTTTGTAACCCGATATCCACTTATCTGGGACTCCTTTAACAGAGGTAAGTTGTCTTGGCTGAGAAAGTTCTGAACGCATGGTGCAGCTTGTGCTCATCTGTGTTGAGAGAAAGATTAGCATGCTGGCGCCTTCCTGCGGAGCGCAGCATACCCCACCACTCTGAATGCTTCGTCATTCACTTAGTGGAAAGAGGACAGCTGAGCATGTAGAGATTTCCATCCTTAGTGTTTGGACGTTATTACAGCGTTGGCACCTATGGTAGCGGTGACGCTGTGGTTTTTACAAGATAAAAGCAGGAAAATGTATTCCACTCTGCGTTTGGTATTATAGAGCATCAGGACCTCCTGATTCTATAGCGTGCGGGTACCCAAAGTTTAGTTAATTGGGTGAGCAACTGTGGTGTCACTGACAGAAAGGGCACAACATTCAAACCCACAATACTGTATTTATTCTCAACAGTCAGATGACTGTCTCTCATCTAATAACATTATGCCTTCAAAAGCGATTGTTCACTTTACGTTACGACATAAAGACAACATGCGAATCTGTTTTTGAAGTCCTCAAAGACATTGACAAAGACACCTACTGGATTTCTATAGAAACTACAGTG
Source organism: Atractosteus spatula (assembly GCF_055471065.1). NCBI lineage: Eukaryota > Metazoa > Chordata > Actinopteri > Semionotiformes > Lepisosteidae > Atractosteus > Atractosteus spatula. Next base: position 12,184,867 of record NC_142707.1, read on the forward strand.
AAACTTGGACCAGAGGACACAGGTGGAAACTACAGGGAGGCGCATTACACATTTAAAACTGAGAACAGGAGACACATCTTTACATTAAGGGTTGTAGGAGTAGGGAACAAGGTACTTTTAAAAGCTGGTTGGATCACTTTGCTAATTGTAACCGAACAAGAAAGATGGGCCTAATGTTCCCCCTTTTTTGTAAACTTGATGTTCTTAATTGCATAGAATACTTACTGGTATCAGCTTCAGCTTTGTGATGTGTTTTAGGGGAGATTTTGCTGGGTTTGCATAGCACAAATAGGCAGAAGTAGCAATACCCTCAAAATATGCACGTACAGTAACATAATACACACCTTTCACAATAAGAAAAATCTGCAAAAAAACATCTGACAGCAAGGCAGGACTGGAAACTGTATGACTGAGAAGAAGTTGTAATGTTTTCTTCTGTGCAAGTATTCTGTCAGTGTCGAAGTGATACTGAATATGATTGCAAAAGCTTTTCTACCACTCCAGGGGTAAGCAGCAAAGTCAAAATATTTGTTCTCTGTACTGATACACGTTAAAACTGACTTTTGCATTCATTTGTTACATTTTTGTGTGTTTTTAATTACAGATAACATGAAAATGATTTTGCTGAGAGCAACACTGACAGCAGCCATTCTGCTTTTCGGTAACTTTTGAAACCCCCCCCCCCCCCCCCCGAATTTAATTCTGGACTTTGTATTACTGGAATTTTCTCCCAATAAAGGCACCTGTTGTGAGACATTTTGCTGCGTTGAACTGCTCCATCTTTCTTAACTTTCAGAAAAAAAAAACGACGAGAAAAGAGATTATAGTTTTGTAGCAAAAAAATCAGTGAAGTATTGCATTTACAAACACAAGTTTGGTCATGTAATGAATCAACAAAACTGGAAATTCACCTGTTTGCCTGTATGTACTGTACATTTCACTGTTCTCTTGCCCTTTCAAACCTTTCAGCTGCGAGTTCCACCAGCTGCCTGAAGGTGCAGTTCCCAGGCCTGCATACAGACGTAGAAGGTACAGAAATAGGGTGCAGACTACAACGGGCAAGGCTCCAGAACCTGGAAGCTGCATTGCAAAGCATTGAGGCTGAGATACAAACTCCCCCAGTGTAGGAAAACAGTGCCACCTTGTGGAAGTTATTGGGCCCTAACCTATATACAGTAAATACCTCCCAGTAGACACCACCCACATAGCATAATGTCAAATTAACCTCTGTTGCCCCTGAGGGAATTTGTCCTGAACATCAAGAGCTCATAAACATATAACATACACAACAATAATACAATAGAACAACAGTACAATACCATGATACAAAACAACATTTAACAACCTCACTGGAACAAAGCACGTAGATAAATATTGTCGCATGGTGCAGCCAGTGTTGAAGAAGAAAAAAGAAATTTCTGTTTGCAAAGGGTCTTCTCTCTGGGTTTCCACAAGTATTCTCCCCCCAAAAAAACACCAAAAATAATGAACTGAAGGACACAAGAACAAGGAGCTACAGAAATGCAACTCGCTGTAGTTCACTTGGTTTCACTCGATTCTTCTCCATGGTGTCCAGCAGCTCAGCAGGCTGTGGCCTGAGTCCTGGCTGCTGGAAACAGACAAGACCACGCATCAGTGCAGTGGCTTATAGAGTCTGATGGTACCTGGACCTGCTGCTGTTCAAGCTGGGAGCAGGTGAGACCCCTGCATCAGCATCTGTTGCTCGTCCTTGACAATTGGCTTCTGAAGACTTGAGACACTAGCACCTTTCAGAAGATAGTTTGCTCAGCAGTTTTTAGGGATCAAATAAAATGTGAACACCCTGCGGAGCTGCCCACATCTCGAGCTCTTGTTGAACCGTGCAAGTGCAGAAGGTTCTTTGATCATTTTTTGTGGTTTGACCATCAAATGCAAATCTTACCACTTTACAGCCAGAAGTGAGGAATGTGAAAATCTCTAACCTTTAATTACATCTTATTTCAGCCAGGAGGTGGTATTGCTGTGTGCAATTAAGAAACACCCCAATATCTGGAACAACTGACCTGACATTATTAGGATTTTGAAAGTGTTAGTACTTGATCTTGTTTCAGATCTGTCTCCATGGAATTATTTGAACAGGCCCAATTAAGAAATACGTCACAGGTTGTTATACATTGTAGGTAGATGACTTGCCATTTGTGTTTACATATCTAATAATTATTTAAGAAAAAAGTACCTAAATCAGTTACTCACAGCTCCGGTGACGTGAGGAAAAGAGAATATTCCTACAATCACATGTCCCTCACAGCCTTGCCTCTTCAGGATGCTCTTTTTCATTTCTGTAGCTTGTTTACTGCGTAGCTGCGCCAGGAATATCGACGTCTGTGGGGAGACACATGGGCAGGCTCTCACAAACAAGCTGAAAGGTGCGTGCCATCAATTGGGAAGAGTGCTTATCAAATACTAACTTTACATTTCGTAATCTTATCTGGACTGTCTAAATATAGAAACAAGTGAAAGTGAAAGAGCAAATAAAATCTTCTGCTTGAAGAACATTTCATGTTCATAGATGTTGTAGCCTTAAAAACAAACAAGTGCAGCTCTTGAGATGTGAGGATGTGTGAAAAGGATTGAGATACATCTCAATACAAGCCATCTTTTTTTTACCCAGGTTGCATTGTGCAGAAGTGTCAGACCATGGCCAAGCGCTGTATAAGGGACGTTTTTGATACCTTTTCTCCTTTCCTAGGTAAGAGTAGATCTTTTTCTATACAGCCTTGCCTTTTAATGCTTTAAGTGGAACCAGAACATGACTCACTTTCTCTCTATGCGCGTGGCACGATGTGGTCCTTGTTAGCAAAGGTTTATGTTTATTTTCCAATATCCAAAGCAGGAAAATAGATTCCAAAATGCAAAACCAATCAATGCATTTCTGAAACACAATATCATATCTTCACCATGACAACCATTCTATGCACTTGTAGACTAGATCTATGAGCAGCTTTTCAAAATTGAAAAAAAAGTAATAGAATGCATTTTCATATCTATGAAGGATTCCCACAAACAGCACTAGCGATTACTTTTTTTATCTACAAACGGTTCCCACAGACAGTTCAGCACTAGAAATTACAGCTGATGTGGATTGTCATTCTTTTTTCATTAACAGATGGGCCATACAGCTCAGAGGTTAAAATCATTGGAGGTATGTATACACCCAGGCAGTTCTGTGAATGGTGGAGGTTATTTCAGTCAGGTTTACCAGCAGAGAGGTGGACAATCTGGGATTCAAAGGAACATCCTGTTGTCACCTATTAAATGAGAATTTGCTTGGGTTAAGGAAACACTGATGGGTACCGTGGGGAAACTGGATAGTGCTGAAAAACGTATTAGATGTTGGTAAACCTTGATTAACATGTGATATTTGCTTTAATGCCATTGGGGAACTAAACCTGGGAAATGTGAGAAATTTTCACTACCCGCTGAATGCCAGACTGGAAGAGCCGAGGTGGGCTACCTCTACTCTGGGCTCTCGCAGTGTCCTGTTCCAGAGCTATTTAAGGTGCTTGACTGCCCCACAAACAGACACACAAGTAGAGGATTTTGGGCTTGTGAGAGGAGTTTGTCCACACTTCCTCATTCTCCCCTGTGTGTGGTCAAGTGGTTCATAGCTGAATTCTAAATCAGGCAGGTACAACAATCCTAATGAGCTACAGCGCAGGAAACCCACAGTTCTTTCTGGGTGAGTCTTTTGGATTGACCCTGCTACAGTGATACGGTTTGACATTGTATAAAAAACAACACTGGGCCAGCCAGCAGCTGAAGAAGTTCCAATAAAAACCATATAGTCCTGCTAATTTTAGTTGGGCTTTTCAGGCCAGTATATTGTGAAAACAACAAACAGTGAGACTACGAGAATCGGGAGCTCCATCTCTTGAACATCACCAGTACACACAGGAAGGCCTTCACATCACTGGTCTCCCCAGCAGGACGAAGTGCATTGCTCGAGTATAGCGTCTCCTGAGTGCCCTCTGGGAGCTGGTCCCTTCACACATTTGTATGAGTATCAGATCAGAGATCAGAGTATCATTTCTGTTCTTTTCCTGATACAGTTTTTGAATCAGCCAGTTCATTTCATAATCAAGCTCTGCTTGCTGCTGATCTCTGAAGACATCACTGCTGTGCATTGAAAGTCAGATAATGTATCTGAGGAAATCTTCAGGACTTACAGGATAATACCTTGTGTTTGTTTCCTAACTTAGTCCTTAAAAATTTCTCCACCATGTAAGTTCTAGGGATATGGTCCTTGTCTTTCAGTTGTTATTCAGTTCCTTCACATATTTAAGCAGCTCGCAAGGACAGAACCTATTCTGTTTTCTACAATATTAAGTCTATTTAGATTAGTAGAGCTCTCAACTCCTGTTCTCTCTCCATGACATTTGTACAGGTTTATTCGGATGCTAAACGAATTGCAATATTACGTTTTGTTTGAATTGAAGAAAACAATCTGAAAACTTCAAATACATTTTTTGCATAAAATTATTCTTGTAAAGAAATCTAACCACAAATGTGCCGTGGTACAGAACGTCTCTCTGGGTTTTTTATCCTTTCTTCAGAGATTCTCGTGGAAGAATTTGTACAGTCCTACATGGAGTGCTGGCAAACAGTGAATGCTGAAGATCTCAAAGAAACTGCAGGTAAACTTACTCAAATCAGAATGAGACAAAGACTTTTCACTTACAGGTAGCTGAGGTATATCTCGTCTCTTGTAAAACCTGTTCATTTTAATCAATTTGTTGTTTTTTTCTGTCCCTCCTTTAATCCCATTTTGTCTCAGTTGGATTCACGTCAGACCTATGTGGCATCTGTTTACACATACTATCTAAATATCTATGGTACATTCTGCATAAATACTGTATATTTTAACCATCGAGAGGGATTGATGTGAGCCATTTCCTGTACCTGCTTTCAGAAATTAGTGGAGAGAGGGCTCTAGAATGGTAACTGGGCTTTAGGAAAATAGCAACCAGTCTACAGAGCACGGACTTCGCAACAAGAGCAGAAAGCATAAATCACAACTGCACTCCGCACAAACTCTTTAGGCTTGTATTTTAAAAATGTCAGGTCAGAAATCTTTCATCAAATGACTGTCAGCACAGCATTCTTAATCTATTTACATAGTAATGTCACTACATGTGGCCTATGTGTGGACAAGGTGGGAAAGGAAAGCAAAAATACTTTTTTTCTGTATGAGTCACGTGTCTCTATTATCAAACTGAATGGATTAGAGATGAATTTTCGCAGAGGCATATTTAGTGATTATGCAGACACCTGCAAGATGTAGTGGTTATGGCTTTAACACCTGTCTGTGCGAATTTCCCTTGCAGTGTGTGTGGCCAACAAGCAGATCGATAAAGTACAACCGGTCCTCACTCATTTTGCCAGGATGATTTTCAAAAACCCAGGTACAGTTAATCCTTTTAAAATTTACTCTGCACACAGGGTGCGTGGTTCCTGATCATCCGGACACAACGTGATTTTTCACAGCATTCCTCCTTTTCAGCATAACGAAGACCTCTCCTGACAGTGAGAGTGTTACTGAGAGTGCTGAACGTGTCCATTGCCTAGTGATGTTACCACCACTCATCCTGCTGTTCTCAGGCAGACTGACCGAGCCATCTTCCACCTAGTGGGACTGCTGAAGAACTGAGAGAAGCAGCTGCCAGACAATTTACTGTACATGGACAACAGTGCATTGATTCACATTTCTTGCATTCCTGTTTCCTGGGCCAGTGAAACATTTCATGGCCTGGATAATATGTATCTTTGAAACTGTGGAAATAATTATACAAATATATGATAGACAATGAACAGTTTTGGTAACAAAGATTGGAAAGAAGGATTGTTGGGGTAGAGCTACAGACTATATATCAGAAATAACCTGTAAGCCAGGGGGAACAGGCAGTTCAGAATATATACAGTACAAGTTCAATTAGAAAATAGAAATTAGAAGGGCTTAATGATAGGTGTTTGTTATAGACCACCAAGTAGTTTACTTGGCAGGAGGAGCTTACTTTATTACCTTATTATGGGATCAGGAAGGGTAAGTAGCAAAGATGAGGCATTTTTAACTTTCCAACTTAATTCCATACAAAATGGAGTTATAGTGAAGGAAAAAGAAAAGTTGAATTTGACATGTAATGGTTGCTAATTGTTTCTTAGCCCCGTTTTTAGTACTATGTAGTACCGTGACAACTTCGGAGTATTTGGTCAGTGGAGGTGAGTTCTTACACTAGTCTTCTAGTGTGAAAATGGAGTATTTTCTTTTTTCACATTCCAAATTGCAATATGAGTGAAAGGCCTAGTCCAAGGGACTACTATCAGAGGACTCTCTTATATGGACAGGTTAAAGGAGCTAAACCTCTTCAATTTGGAACAAAGGAAACTGAGAGACTGGGTCCAAGAATACATAATATCCTAAAAGCCATAGGATAGGTCAGCCCAAGGGACTAATTCAAGCCCTGTGTTTGAATGAAAACGTCATTTAGGATGGAGAATTGTGGGTATCTAGAACAAGCCACATGTCTGGGACATTTTCTGGGCAATATGGGAGTTCCCTGAAGAAATGGCTTCTGTGAAGTTTTACATTCACTTAGCTTCTGAACTACCAAACACGCAAGATGGGCCTGTTCTCATTTGCCACCTTTCTGTCTCATGTGCAAAACCAGGGATGAAGCAGAGTGCGTTTGTGTAGGCTAGTGGAAAACACTCCAGTCCAGATGCACTTTAATTATTAAGATTATTTAAGACCACATTCCTGGTCCTGGAGGGCGGGGTGTCTACAGGTTTTTCTAGGTTTATTTACAGCAGCAGGAATTAATAAACTGGTCCAGTCAAGCTGGTAACAAGCTGATTTGGATCTTTAAGAATGTAAACCGTCAGACACACTGGCTGTCCAGGACTAGGATTTGGACGGTCCTGGATTAGATGGAAAAATATGGCCTGTATGCATCTGCTGCTTTCTTTTTTTTTCATTTCTCCCTTGGTGTAATTGTTTTATCCTTTTGGTTTTGGGGGCGCTGAAGAATATTTGTCCTGCTGGTTTACAAAGTCTATGAAAGGCATCGTGATGTGCTATGACCACCATTACGACACCAAGGACCTCATGCAATCAAGTAAGAATGTCCTCAGTGCCAATCACATTACTGAAGAACAAGAATATTACCTGATACTCTTTTCTTCATGAAAAAGTCATATAATATTTCGCAAATAATATCTTTGTACTCATGATGTATTACTCAGTGCATGTAAGTTAGTCAAAACAACAGAAAAGCACACAAACTGGTGAATCACATGCACACAGCAGCAAATTCAACTAAGCAAAAATTAGGAGCATTCAAGGCCGTGTGTCACTAGTTTAGCTCATATATCTGACAGTCATGAAGACCATGTATGCAACAATATTCCGATATTTAAAGTGGGCTTGTCCGGTTGAGAAAAATAAATCTTTGCTGGAGCCCCGAAGGGTTAATTCGCTAGTTTTTTCCAAAAGACGCACTTTCTTTCTGTTATTGACTAACAAGCCCTGTAACGTCTTTCCACAGAAATGTTTACTGAAAGTCGGACGAAGACGAACTTAGCAGGTATGGTTCTAGGAGAGATGTGGCTGAAAGTGAGTCTTGAATATCTACTGTTCTTCACTGTAATTTGGAGGACTTGTACCTAATAATGAAATGTTGAATACAGTACGTTTACTTGACAAGACCTCCAAATGATTTATCCTGTGCTGATTTATTGAGATTTCCAAAACAACATACTCTGCAGGGCTATTCAAAATTATTTCTAATTATAAACATTGACTATCTGTAGTTGAGCAAATATTGCAGGAAGAAAGCAAAGGCCTCTTTATAACAGTCCAAATCGTTGTGGTCAATATTCTGTCACTTGTTTTCCTTATTGATCATGAAAGTGTTTCTAATAGGCCGTAAAATTAGACTGCATACATCTTTGCAAGAGGTCACAAAGTCACTCATGTCCTGTAATATATTTGGTCCTTTCAGGAAGACCATAAATGACAGGCAAATGTTTGCATTTGTATATTGTTTAAAATTGCCCCCCAGAATGCAATTATTTGGAAAATGACCAAATCAGATTAAATCATTTTAAGATCCCTAATAATAAGTCGAAGTATTTAATATTATGCTTCTAAGTTCATACTGGCCCTTTAAGAGCAAACTCCCTTTAAATTATTGAGGCGAGGGCACTGTTGTTATAAATTTCAGTTCAGCTTCCAGTCCCATGATGTACCTTATGTTTGTAAAGTGATGCCAAATCAAATAGATTAAAATTATATGTTTGTGGTCACTATCTTTGCTCAAATGTCACAGCTTGATTATTAGAACAAGTGTGTGCCACAAAATCTCACTGTAGTGCTCACTTTAATAAAGAAATAAGTGTCACAATTACAACTCAGTCTTCTGCTTTTCAGTTTTTGGGACCGCAAGGCAGCAAATAAGAGAGAATAGAGGATCACAGTGCTGGTCCAAGGGAACTGCTGTGTCTGTTAGTCTTTGCTCCAGTCGGACCCTCAATCAGCAGTACTAAGTGGAGACTCTAACTGATCTGCTTGCAGGTTTAGAGTTTTTACTGCACTCAGTGCTTCGTTTAAAAAAATATTTCCAACACTGTCGAGATACAGACCTCTATAGAGTCTCTCCTCAATATGCTAACTTCAAACGTGCTATTATGATCATACCATGAACATTATAATATTTTGGAAACTCAGACCAGAGTGCTGGAAAAAGCCTTAAATACCAGCTGAGAATGTTAGTGACTAATCATCAGTGTGTGCTGGGGTCTGGACATTTGGTACTGTACCTGCTGCACTCTGCTGAGGATGAAGAGTGAGCCTGATCAGGCCTGCTGATGAATACAGGCCTTTTATCCCTCTTGTTAGAGGATATTCGGTCACCTTGCCAATCTTTCTGAATGTCCTGTCTTCTCTCCAGGGTACCTGTCCTGTCTTAGAAAAGGCTTCTTGAACGCAGGACCGGAGTGCCAGGAAATTTTTGAGGCCATGCTTGGTAATTTCAGTTCTGTTTTTGTTACTAATACTGCATGAAACACTTACTGTATGTGGTTTACGTGAAGCAGTTGCATAATATTCAGCGGACAGAGGCCACGTATTTTGAAGAACTCCTTTCTATCTCTTTCTGACAGATAAATCTGTTTCTTCCCACAAAAAGTGGCAGATAGTCAATACAAAATATTGCAGGTTGTTCTTACAGGTTTCTAGGATCAATCTCTTCAGTCACTGAAACCACTCACAGAAAATGGAAAATCTCAAGAACTGTTAGGCTTCTTTACAAGTAAAGACCTTGTGCCGCAGAACTGAGATTCAGTTTTGAAAGTGCTGTAAAAGAGCAGAATATTACTTGAATGAGGTAGTCAACCCATCAAATATCTTTAAAAATAGGTGAGCTGAAAGGCCGACTCTTAATATGTTTTGGTGAATGAAATCCATAGTCCAGCAGATTTCCTAGTCTTGATTAATGCCTGTAGTTGCAATCCTAGGAAGAAAAGCAGCCTAGTGATCAAATAAGTCTTGATGTATATCACTGGCTATAACAAAGGACAGGTAGGAAGTATGGATCCTGTGCAGGACTCAGGAGAGAGAGAGAACACCAATCCAAATCTCTAAGCAAAACATAATCCAGGAAACAAGCAAGAAGGTCAGAAAATGATAGAGACTACTAGAGAGCAACATTTATCAAGGCTAAATCGTAAACGAGGGGCAAGCCAGCAGCCATATCACTCTGCAACTCACAACTGGCAACCCACTGAAGCTCAGCAGGTGTGAGCCTGGTCAGTACCTGGATGGGAGACCTCCTGGGAAAAACTAAGGTTGCTGCTGGAAGAGGTGATAGTGGGGCCAACAGGGGGCGCTCACCCTGCAGTCCATGTGGGTTCTAATGCCCCAGATAACGGGGACACTGTACTGTAAATAGGCACCGTCCTTCAGATGAGACGTAAAACTGAGGTCCTGACTCTCATTAAAAATCCCAGAGTGTTTCTCAAAAAGAGTAGAGGTGTAACCCCGGCATCCTGGCCAAATTTCCCATTGGCCCTTACCAATCATGGCCTCCTAATAATCCCCATCTGTGAATTGGCTTCATTACTCTGTTCTCCTCCCCACTGATAGCTGATGTGTGGTGAGTGTACTGGCGCACTATGGTTGCTGTCGCATAATCCAGGTGGGGCTGCACACTGGTGGTGGTGGAGGGGAATTATTATTATAAGCTAGAAGTTCAGATACCGAATAGTAAGTAGAAGCAAAAATAACGCACTCTAGGAAGCTTGAGGTGAATCCGCAATAGTGAGTGGGGAAGAGGGGAAATGAAATAGTGACAGGAGGTGGGGCTGCACACTGGTGGTGGTGGAGGGGAATTATTATTATAAGCTAGAAGTTCAGATACCGAATAGTAAGTAGAAGCAAAAATAACGCACTCTAGGAAGCTTGAGGTGAATCCGCAATAGTGAGTGGGGAAGAGGGGAAATGAAATAGTGACAGGAGTGAATGGTGATAGGTACATTACCTGCGGCGTGAGTGTTTTGTTAAACACAGTGCACGTGGGAATGCATAACACTGGCCTGACTGATCAGTATAGGAGTGCTGTGAGTGAGTCCTGATTCCTGATTACTGTGCTCAGTAAGCAGAGCACTGCCAGAGACACCATGTAACATTTTCTATTAAAAACAAGTAGCGTGCTGTCCAACAATCTGGGGGGCTGAGTGTGACTGAGACAGAAGAGAAGTCGCATTAAAACATTTAATGTCTTAACTAATGAATAAATTTGTCCCGATTTACCTTGGTCCTTGAATGCATTTTAAGTTATACAGGGCTGTCACCTGCATCAGATCTATGATTTAGTTACTGGGTAATGTCTCATAATCCTCTGTGCTACTTTCTTTTACCACTGCCTGAAAGTGTTCTGTTCCAAGAGGTCAATGTTCAACACTCTCAGCTTCATAACTGATCTAATTACTTCATCAGGTGCTTGGCTTGATGCAGTGTTATGAATAATGAGAAAGCCCTCAGGGAGTTGATCTCCAGAGCAGGATTTGATCATTGATTACTGATCTTGACACAAATCAGACTTACAGCAGAAACAGGTTAACTTCCCAGGGTTCATTTATTCCTGACTTCCTTGTTATTTACTGTTTTTGACAGCTGTCAAAAAAGGAAAATCCCAGGGTAAGTGCATCGTGCATTTTTATTCTTCTCACTGTGTCAAATGGCGATCTTTTCACTTTGCTGTTATATCTTTATTGTATTTTACAAAAAAATCATACCTCCACGACTGAGAGAAAACAGACCCCAATTCTAAATTGAAATGGAGTCTCTCCAGATCTCCCTAGACTTGTCTATGTCTCTGTGCTTCGAGGAAAAGGCCCAAAGCAGTGGAAGTCTGGCCTATAAAAGGTGGCGCCCTCTCTTTGTGACTGGGGATGAAGAGAGTGAAGAGATGACTAAACTTTCTCCCACACGTGATCTCTCATGAGAGCCGTTTATATTTCAGCCTGGGATTACATTACCATATTAGGGCATCTTTTCCACAGGTCTCCTCCTGTTTGTGCCTCCCACTTAAAGAGGAGTTTACTGTCCAGTTGTGCCTCTTCTTCCAGTCCACATCTGTCTGGGCCTGAACACAGCTGACCTGTACTGAACTGACTGGTGATCAGAGCGTTCAGCTGGTCTACAATAACCTGTATAAGTACTGTATCCTGTATACACCTGCAACACACACTCCTAAAGGAGTCGGCAGGTACTACTATTTGCATATCCCCTCCCATACTGTATATTACTACTTATTGAGTCTTTCATTCATTTACTAATTGGCATGAGTAAAGTAGTTTCTCTTTCTTAAACGGAGCTCATGAGCAAGCCATTTCCTGAAGAGTCTGACGCAGTCTTGTGTGACAGAACAGGTCACGACTGGGCTGTATAGACACCCTCTCATGATCATATGTCATACATGGGTGGTTTGCAAAGATCCTGGCTCTGGAAACACCCATTTGCTGGCTACCTATTTTGTGTAAGAGGAGCCAAACGACTTTGTCTATTGTTTCAGAAGTGTCAAATGACTTTGTTTCTTGTTTTCCCTCTTTCAAGATTATTTCCTGTGCTCACTCCAGGAAGTGATCGTCGCCACAGCTAAATGCTGATATGTGCTCTGCTACAGGCTGCCCTGTTCATGCCTTGTGTTTAATTCCTTCACTTATATGTTATTTTCTGTAATAAACTTTCAAATGAAATCTACTCCATGCTAAAACATTGAATTAAATGCCATCGATTGCTCGAAAACCTACTTAAATATCTTTTGACTAAACTGTACAAGTGAATTAGAATTAATGTTTTGTTCTTACTGCACTGATATTTCACATTGAGTTTAATGTAATAAAACACTTTCAGTGATAAGTGTGTTACTCCTGACTCTTTATTCATCTAACTTGTGGTATGGAAGAGCCTCAAAATGAAAAGAAACAGGTTCCTGTGTTGTTGGCATTGGTTTCAGGAAAGGAATTCAGTTTCAGATGTTTTTATTTGAAAATGAAAGCTGTGTTACCCACATTCTAGACATTCTAGACACTCATATACCCATATTTAAGCACTCTCATAGCCCAAGGAATACTTACTGTATAATATTAAAATGATGAATTATCATGCTAGGATGCATCTCTTTCTTTTCTGTTCTTTACTTTCTGTGCCTGTCACAGTCCCTTGTGCAAGAGTGACCCCTGATTGCCAACAGTATTTGGAGACACCAATGGAACTGGTGCTTGATCCAGACTAACCCCTGAGCTTTGCAAGGAACAAAGCCTCTCTGCTCTCGTGTAGGACAGTAGCCAACACAGTGCTGGGAGAATTGCTTTGGGAGCATTTCATGTGAATAATAACCTACCAGCTCCACTCTGTGTGATACTACCTACAAATTAAAACAGCTGATCACAAATTGTAATTCAACTCGCAGGTGTATTTGGTTCCCCTATGTGCAGTACAGGGCTTGAGATTAAATCAAGACTCTACAGTCTACAGTCTATTCATCAGTCAAATTCCTGTGTGGGTGTTCCTGTTTCTCCTTCTCTTGGCTCACTCGAGATCCCATTTTTGTGGCTGGTGTGCTCTGCGATGGGCTGTCTGAGATTTCGCAATAGATGTCATGATGAGGAATATGTGCATCACTGTATACATTTTTTTCTGAAGTTTCACATCCTATTGTTCTTACTCCATGCACAAGTTGTTCATTTAGGTGTTGAGGAATTCCCAGAATTCTGTCAATTTCCAGGAATAAAAATACATGACAATTTAGAGGATGTGAGAACTCAGCTCATTAAATTACGAACTGCAGTGCTTTGTATTGGACTGTGCTCAGTTATTAAGCAGCTTTTATTATCATACGGTAACATCAGTAATCTGACAGATTTGTCCAGTCTGTCAGAGTTTTGGTCATATAGCGGTCCACAGGTGGTTGCTGCAAAGCCCAAAGAATTTGGGCTTTTGTATAGTATTTATATTTTTTCCCCATGAGGGAATGACATCGGCATAATAACGATTTAGGACAGCAGTGGCCAGCTGAAGGTGTCTGTTGCTGTCCCTCCCGAACCGTCTCAATGAACTCCATTTTTGATTTCTTTAACACTTACAATCATCACTGCCGACTCAATACAAAGAAGACAAGGAGAAAAATGATCCACAAGAGACACAGACACACCCAAAGACAAACAAACACCCCATTCCCCAGGAACCAAAACCAGGTCCCCCCAAAATCATCCAACAGCACCACTCTCCTGAATCAGGCCCTTGGCACGCCTACGTCTCCTTCCACCGAGAGAAGAAAGTCCCAGACAGTCCCAAACAGCACATACCAGTGTTCTCAATATAACTAAGTCAAATAGTAAATATTATGGACACTATATTGATTTGTTTGGTATTTCTAAATATCACAACGTGTTCAAGGTTAAATTAGATCAACATGAATGGGTTAGGGTTAATTTGTGAAACTCCCTGTTGTCATAAAACCCTGTTGCGTTTGTGGGGTGGTGCGGTGGCTCTCTGGCAAGAAGGTTGCTGGTTCGTATCCTCCGGCCGGCAGAGGAATCCTACTCTGTTTGGCCCCTGAGCAAGGCCCTGAACCCCAACTGCTCCAGGGGAGCTGTATAAATGGCTGACCTGCGCTCTGACCCCAAGCTTCTCTGTGTGACTCATGGAGAGCAAGTTGGGGTATGCGATAAGACAAATTCCTCATACAAGAAATTGTATATGGCCAATAAAGTGATCTGATCTTATCTTATCTTACTCCCCCCTCTCTACCACCCACAACAAGCCCAGGTGTAACAGGACAGCCAGGTTAAGGAGATGAAGAGGGGGTGGAGTCACTGGGGGGGCCGCAATGAGACGTTCCTCACACTGCATTCGCACCAGGGAATTGGCTGCACCTGTGCACAGACCCTTCTATACAAGCTGTGCAGAGTAACAGGGGGTGACTGTTCAGACCCTCACGATTCGTTGAGGAGTGAATCTCAAGGTGAGATTTTACACAGCCAAAAACACAGTACCCGTTCAGGTTAGCGGTAAAAACACTTACTGTATCTAAGTTCTGGGTGACAGCCTTGGTTGTAGCCGTGTCAGCCACTGGTAAAATAAGAAGGCGGGACTGGGTGGACTGGCCAAACGGGTTGGACCAGGTGTGGGAGAAGGGACAGCTTCTGTGCAGGTCTGCCCTCTTTGGGGGAGATCTGGTACACCAGGGAAGGGACAGAAGAGAGCATCGAGCCTCTGTCTCCAACCACTGTCCCGAGTCCTGTGTCCTCCCTCCCACCCCACTGGCTGAGGGTTACAAACCCTCTTTCTAGCTGGAACTGCAGGACCCGAGTGAGGGCTGGGAATGGCCAGGTCGAACCCGGGGTCAAATACAACACAGCCCCTCCCCCCACACACACACCTTAAAGCGTGGACTACGTAGTTTGGCACTTTTTACATATCAGGATTTATGTACTCAGTATTTTAATTTAATTTTACGGAATTCATTTAGCTGATGGACGTCTAGGCAAACAGTGTGTAGTTGCCCTGCTTAAAGGAGGTTAGCAGACACAAGGAGGAAAAAAGGAAACCACAACAAATCCTGACAAAAACACCGGCTATTATATTTTAGCATCCCACCCCTGGAATGGTCTGTCTGGGAGCCTCTGAACCCTAAACCCTTTCCTTCAATTTTGCAGACTCATTTCCAATTTCCCTGCCTCTGTAAATAGAGTCCCCCTTTTCCTTTCTCTTTCTCTCGCCTAACTCCAAAGCTGAGCTGTTGCAGCCGTTCCTGTGTCTCTCTCTCTCCTCTCTTGGCCCTACTCCCCAACTCGCATCCTTTGCTCTTCTACTGTACCTGTAATTCTGGTCTCCTAACTGTCCCCCAAGCCCATCTACATTCTATGGGTGACACGCCCTTCTCCCGTTATGCTCCCAAGCTCTGGAACTCTCTCCCCAAGGTTTAAAAGAGTCACCTGCTCTGAACTCCTTCAAATCCAGACTCAAAACCTTCTTCTTTAGAAGAGCCTTTACTTAACTGGTTCCAATATTTACCCCTCTGCTCCTACTATACTTACTGTAGTACCACCAACTACAGTCTCCTCTGTGTATTGTAATTGTGTTTTATCTTGTGTATTCTTTTTTATTTATTGTTGTTGTCATTCTGTAAAGCGCTTTGAGAAGCCACCTTTAAAGCTGCTATATAAAATAAAGTTTATTATTATTATTAATTATTATTATTATTATTATTATTACTTGCCTCTCCTCTCAAAGAGACCAACACGTCCGTGTACCAGAGAAGGGCAAGAGAACTAGTGAGCTGCAGTTCCAGTCTCCTGCCTCTCTTAATACACCACCGTATGCGCAAAGGGAAAACATATATCGTTGCAATATGCGTAACTAACACAAACGCAGTCCACAGGACGCTACACCCAATTTGGTAACCCTATGACTCGAGGATGAACGCTGTGTTAAAATGTTATTGAGTTAATAACAGAATGCTAGCTGTCTGTACAACGACACCCAAAACGTGTTTTTAAAAAATATAAATATATCGCCCTCTTGCTCCGCGCCGGCCCTCAGTTCCAGTGAACTTGTTTATCCCTTTAATGCGACATTGAGTTTCCTAGAAAAACCGTTCCATTGTAATTGCGAACAGGGAGAAAAGCATGTACCTGTACGTGCTAGTTAGTGCGGAGCCGAGGCAGTGTAACCGAACTATCTGACGCTGGCGGAGGAGCTGTGTGATTGGTCGGTGTCTAAACCCGAAATTTGTTTTCTTCTGTTGACTCGATACTCCCCATACTACTGGCGTGCCTCCCGCGGAGCGGTGCTGCTACAGGGCGTAAGGGCTCCTTTCCGGGGTTTGACTTTTTTCCCCACACTGAAACCGTGTTTCAGGTAAATTGTCATTTGTATTAAAAACGTACATTGGTTGTTTTTGTTTAGATAAGACCTTTCCACCGTCTAAATTTAAACAAAAAGCTTATTTTGAGTAAAACTATTTTCACTTTCGATATCGTCAAACAATGTTTTTTATGATTTAGGTACTTTACGCAAATTAACGTTTGTAAAGTTTTTATTTGTTGGATTAAAATATGCACATGCGGGAGTATATGTAGTAATTTTCTTTTTTTCCTACAGTATTTATCATATTATTCGCCTTGACATCAAACGAAAGCGAAAGTTAGTCAGTGGGTGCGTCCTTTTAAGAATTTTAAAATTTGGAGTACGAAAGACGTGGAGGTTTGATCTTTGGATTATGAAATGACCTGCTGAAATCGACAACCGCAAAATGCTGCAGTTCACGCTGAAGTAGCAAAGATTTTCAGAAGACTAAACGGGTTCTGTTACCTGACCTCGCAAGACATTTGCAGCGTAGCGAGCTACTGCAACATTATTAAGTACTGTACATGTAACAAGTATCACATATGCTGTGCGGGTGATCATTTTACGTAAGTAATTTAGGTAGTTGACTCGGCCATCAAGTCTTATTTGCTGCGACGACGAATTGGCTGGCTGAGGAAACAGGCGTCGGCCGGGGGGAACCCCCTATCTTCACGAGCCCAGGGGTGTACTTCATGAGGAGCGGTCCCGGTGAAGAAGGGGCTCAAGGTGGGGTTCCCGAAAGAAGCGCAGAGGGGGGAGCTGAGCGGTGAGATGGGGAGTCTGCCAACCTCCGCAAACTTGTGTGTAAAAACACCATAAAGTAGGGCGCGGTGTCGTATTTTCATTAAACGAATGTTCTCCTTCTTAAAACCCTTCTCGGGGGGCAATGATAGAGCTACTTAAAATGGCTATTACAGAACTATATGTAGAGAATCGGAGAAGGAGGAAAAAATCTAAAAAAAGTTTGCCAATTTAATTCAGACGACAACAGGTATACCTTCCTAGTTTAGTAATATCGGAGTGAGGATGAGAGAGAATGAGCAGACAGAAGGCGAGTTGCAGCAGTAAGGAGAGGAATTTTTTGCCTTTTTGTATACAGAGGTGTATAGAAGCCCGTTTCCGCCAGGGAGTAAAAAAAAACGCGCTATGGTATCTCAGAATTGCGACTTCAAAACTCGGAATTTCGAACTTCGACTTTTATTCTCGCATTTGCGACTTCGAATTAGCCCATATTTCATTGTCTGTCCTTTTGTTATTGTAACGGATTCGGGTTCTAGGGCTTGTGCCCTCACTGCTCCCGCCCTAGTTCGTGCCTCACTGCATTGGCTCGAACCCAGGTCTTGCCTGTAGCCAGTAGATTTTTTTTTTTTAGTGCAATATAACAAATGTGTCTTGTCTACCGTAAGTGCCAATCTTTTAAAAATGTTGAGGCTAACTGGAAATAATTAATTGAAATTATGCTTTCTGGAGGGTTTTTTGTATCCCTAATCACCAGTGTGTTTAAGCTTGTGGAGCCCTGTGTTAAATAGTGTGCAAATAGTGTACGTTTGTCTGTCTTGGGATGTGCTTGAAGTAGTGGAGGGTGTTGCAGATTCACGATACTCCGCACTGAAGTGCCAGCAGTGCACTGCCTTGTGGGCTGAAACCGTGGGCTGCTTTCTTTTTCCTCTCGTTGTAATGTGGTAATGCAATATTGTGGTGCTAAATAAAATAATGGTGTTGACTTCGACACCATGCAGTCAGCAGTCTGCACACAACAGGTCAAAGGCTGCGTGGAGACACTTCCTAGTTATGGCTTCTTTTCTGCCCGCTCTCTGCATTAAGTTTCGGGGGCGGGTTGGAGCGTCTTGATTTAGGTAACATAGGCGCTGTAGTTAGCCCATGTAAAACGCCAAGGCTGTGCTACCTGCTGTAGTCGTTTTTATATGGAATGAGGAAACCTCAACATGAGAGAAAACACAGCAGCCTCACAGCCCCACAGCAGTGTGAATAGGTAGGGCATTGCCAGCACACTGGCATTGATGTTGGCCGGGTGACAGTACTGCCGCTCCCTTTTATGACATTTCAGGTTAGAAAGAATCAGCATTAACGAGTGCATTTGAAACCACGATAAAAGTCAACTGTACACAGTAACTAGTAAAAACCTCCAATTTACATCCCACAATAGATGACATTTCCAGGGATGTGCAGTGTCATGTTCTGCAATTCAGAACGAGGCAACAAAACGTCTGGTGATGTGAAGCGGCCCTGTGATGTTGTAAGCGAGCAGGCTTGTAAAAAACATCTCTTTCAATCCAATAGAAATATCGTGTCTCGATGCGTAGTTCTGGACCCTGTACAGACGGTATTTTTTTTTTTATTATGAAAATACAAAACCAGTCATAAACCAAAATCATTATACAGAAAACAAACGAAACCAATCAATGTACATCGGAGACAGAAAGTAAAGAAATTAAACCCTTCCACTTGTCCTTTGCTGCGTGGAATGTCCATCGTAGAATGTCTCTTTTAATTCGCAGTTTCAATTCGTTATGAACTCTCCAGTATATTTCCCAATCTCTTCTCTTCACATCGTCCTTGGTTTGGGCGCACCAGGCAGACCATAGAAAGTATTTTACAGTACTAATTAGCAACCATAGCACCCAATCCACCGTTGCTCTTTGCTCCGTCCCCTTCCAAGCCAACAAAACTTTCTGTACAGACGGTATAATCTGGAAGTGAGTGGAGTAGGACAACAGGGAGGAGACGACGAGGATCAGAGCAGGTTGACAAACAGGGTGGGGTGTGACAACGGTGAACTGGTGCGCGGGGGGCGTGGACATGGCAAACGAGCCCAAGGGAGTCCAGGGGGAAATCCAGAGCAAAGTCCAGGGTCCTAATCCGAGTGATCCATCCGTGACGAAAACAAGATCAAGTTAAAAACCGGAATGGGATCTGGCACAGGGACAGGGAAATAAAAACAGGATGACGAGGCCAGACGTTCTGAGCCCCAAACTCAGCTGGGTCAGGACACCGATAGGAGGCCTATGCCCTCAAGCCGTGGAGGTAGGGCGTCTGTCTTCCAATGCAGAGTTACAAGTAGCGAGAGCGCCCGGTTTAAATAAGGAGGGGCAGGATTGGGGGCAGGTGCACGGAATCTGCAAAATGTGAAAGAGCCGGAGCGCCCTTAAGAGGAGGGATTACGATCGTGACATATTGCTTTCAACTTCGAAACGGTTTTGCCACGTTGGAACATTTCTGCAGTGAAATGTCTGCTGCACAACCTGTACTTATTCACACGTACATCACATTACATTAGTCATTATAGTGACTAGTGAGCAGGAAGGGCGGCTTCACGCCGCAACTCGTACGAACTCTATCGAACTCTTGAGACCAGAGGTTTGCGACAACATGGTGACTTGCAGTACTTTTGCTTAGTTTGCGATTTTGAGCTTAATTCAAAATTTGTAGAAATTTCCTATAACTTCAATGAATTTATTTTTTTACCATGATTTCATAACTTGTCTGAGAAATTGGGATTGCAGTTCCCTTTTAAATTTTTTTTTCGTTAATTGGCTCCTGGAAGAATTGGTCCTGGTGTGAGAATTGGTCGGGGTGGTGCAGTGGTACTGTGGCTAAGGATCTGTGCCTGTGGCTGGAAGAGGGATCCTACTCTGTTGGGCCCCTGAGCAAGGCCCTTAACCCCAACTGCTCCAGGGGTGCCATATAAATGGCTGACCCTGCGCACTGACCCCAAGCTACTTTCCCTGTCTGTGTCTCGTGGAGAGCAAGTTGGGGTATGCGAAAAGGCAAATTCCTAATATAAGAAATTGTATACGGCCAATAAAATGATAAAGTGATAAAATTAAAAGTGAGTATATGTGCATCTGTGTTTGTGGACTGGCGTCCCATCCAGGGTGTATCCTGCCTTGTGCCTGTTGCTTGCTGGGATAGGCTCCGGCTCCCCTGTGACCCATATAAAGCAGTTAGGAAATGGGTGGGAGAAAAGTGAGTAGCGATCCAGTCAAGTGCCTCCTTGGTGCCAACCCATGTCAATGCACCTCAGTGAAGCACATTTTCCTGATGAGAAGCACGCACACCCCTGTTGGACTCGCATTGTCCTTTGAATTACCACCAGTCACGAAGAGAGAGCCAGCCCAACAATTCTGATGAGTCTTCAGTGTTTTACGTTTAGCAACTAATACGAACATGATTTGCACTAACAAACAATAAGTCTTCACATCCGTCTCGTTTCTCAAATTAATCATTTTGTCTCCTGTTAAATACACACTTTCAATGATTCAAGCAAGCATCAATACAGAACTCGAGAACCTATACATAACCAAGCTCAATTGTACTCTGAGACTCAGTCACGCTAAACATTGCTATTGTAAACTGAGCATGTAGTCAGCAATCAGTGTTAGTTGTACACAAGACAATAGTGTTTATTTTGACAGTGACAGATTTGTGACACAAATGGCACAAACAACAATGTTAGTTACAGTCAAACTTCAGTCTTGCTGGGCAAACTGATCAAATAGTGTGTTGAATACTCAATTTAGCCAGATAACATTTGTAAAAATGGCAAAAAACTAATACTACAGTACCTAACAGGAAAAGTGTCATAATTATCCAGATAATTTTGTGCAATAGTTTAAGTAATCCCATTTCATGTAAATATCTGGGAAAATATATATTTGCCTTAGCTAAAAGCGTGAGTGAATTTGAGAATTTGCCTTAGAAATAAATTTATCATCAGAGCAGGATAATTTTCTCAATGTTAAATGCAGTCCAGATATAGTTATATTCTATCTGTAGTCTTGCCCATGGGTTGAGAGTTGACATTTTTGGACTTGCTCATCAATGTCATGTTTGGTGTAAAAAAAGGTGAAGCTCATGTTAAGTGAACACTTCGGGGCACGGTATGGAATCAGGTATGTTTTGGGATTGTTTGATATTGTATGTGCAAATCCTGGACCCACTGTTTGGATAGGGGGTTATCATGAACTGTAACGCATATAAGGATATTTTGACCAAACACCTCATTCCCTCTCCTGGTGAAGCTTCAAACTGGCATGTCCAGTGAACCAAATAGATAAAGAAATGGTTTTAACTGCACTGACAATAAATGTTCCTGGCTGGCCATCTCAATCCCTAGACCTCAATCCAAATGAATGTTTCTGGTTTCTGGTTCAAGAAGTCAGTTCATAAACAGAAAAACAAAGAGTCTGAAGGACTTTGAGTAATTTAACGTGGAAGAGTCATCATCAGAAATCCCCTTTCATGAGACCAGATCCCCTTGGCACACTACAGACTACAGTCTTGTTAGTGTAATCCCTGCCAGAGGAGGATTTACCAAATGCTTACTACAGGGATGAGAATAAATGTGATCATTGTGTTCACTGGACTTGAATTATGACAGCAATGGTTTGCTTTGTGCAAAACGATTAAGATTGTAATATAATAAAGTTTTTAGAATTTCTTCAAGCAAGGCTATCTAATTCATAACTCAGTCTGTCATGTAATGTTTTTTTTTGTTTCATCAGGAGTACTAACAAATCTGGTGGTCAATATGTATAACATACTGTACATTAAAAATACAAACTAATTCTCCTTTGACGATAGTATAATATGTTCTGTACTTTATATCAGGAAGTGAAAAAATAATGTATGTTTGAGGAGCTGAACACTGAAATGTTTAATTCTTAATTTGGTCTACCTAAAAACGGATTAAATTTGTTAAATGTATAAATAAGGGGACAGTTTACACAGTTCCATTATTTAGTAGTGTGTGTATACTGTATATGGAAAATAGTACTGTTGGATGCAAATGTACATACAGTATTTGCTGGTGTTATTTTCACACTAATTTCAAGCATGCAATATTTGACTTGTGGAGAACTCTTCAGACCTGTTTATACAGCACATTTACTTAATTGTATTGTGCATATTTCTGGTTGTCCTCAATATTTACAACAATGCATTTAGCAAAAAAGTGATGGTATTGAGGGGTTGCATGGTGGCGCAGTGGTTAGAATTGCTGTCTTGCAGTGCTGGGGCCCTGGTGCTTTGTGTGTGGGGTTTGTTTGTCCTCCCCTTGTTTGTGTGGGTTTCCTTGCATAGTGCAAAGACCTGCTGGTTTGTGGGAAAACTGTTCCTGGTATGAATGTGTGCCCTGTGATGGCCAGGTGTCCTGTCCAGAGTGTGTCCTGCCATGTGCCTGTTGCTTGCTGGGATGGGCTCTGGCTCCCTGCAACCTTTTAGGGGATAAAGAGGTTAGAAAGTGGATGGTATAATTTGTGTTTAATAGTTTTTTTCGTATTACAGACATTGAAGAGTATTTCCTATAATATTTTGAACTTTTGCTGTAATTGTTATTTTATTATTCTTAAATACACTTCTTGTTTGGAAGGAATACCTATATATATTTTTTCAACAAATAAATGTTATTTTGCCCTACGTTTTGCATATAACTTACTATGTAAATATACGTTTTTTTTGTTTGTAGTTATTCTTCTGTGTTTGTTTTACCTGCTACAGGACTTCAAATGCCTTAAAGATAATCCTGTGAGCGAAACATGCTATAGTTTGTCAGAAAGGTATTAAAAGACTTAGCATTAAAAATATTGTTTCTTGTCCCACAGGAATCGCAAAGATGACTATCTGGCTTATCACTCTCCTAATGATATGTGCTTCAGGACAAGGTAACTGAATTGCTGTAATTTTTGTAGATGTAGTAATGACTTTAGTTGTGAAGCACAACCAAAGTTCATTATTGTATTGCAAGGGTTCAATTTTTTAAACAACAGTACAGTATTGGTAACATTATTGACATAAATTCTGGCTTGTGAACTGGGAGATTCCAAAGATGGGGTTGATGAGACACATTTAAAAAAATCTTTTTGTACCATAGTATTGCTCTGCAGTTACAGTAGGGGTTCACACACGTGGTTCCAGTGTAAGGTCTCAACACATGTTCGTCATTGACAGGTAAGGAAGACACTTATGCACTGCTGGGTCTCTGGAGTCAGGCTTGCATGTGGTTTGAGTTACACGTTATGATACAGAATTGAACGTAACTGGCTAAATTCATAGTGTACATGAAAGCTTCTTTTTTATTTTACAAAAAAATGTTTTAAGAGATACAGTCTCCACACTCTGAAAGCTCAGCTTATTACCACTGTAATATATATCCAGTGGTCTTAACCATTTAGTATATATTGTATTTCTCTGCACCTTGCCTTTCCACCCTGTTAGCCTATTTAACAGTAATTCCCAAGAGGGATTCTTGAAGAGCCCTTGAAAACATAGTCCAAACAATGAGAAATACTCCCGCACCACTACACCCTCATATCGCACAGTGAGAGCAATGCAATGCAAGAAGAGCAGAGGATTCTCTAGGCTGCCATCACACCTACAGGTACACTGTCCAATCAAAAGCAAATGGTGTGTAATGGGATTCACCCTACTGCTGATGGTCTTAAGAGTGCTCCAGCCATCTCTGTGCATCTGCAAGTGGAGAGCTGGATTGTGGGTGACTCCTCTAGGCTTAAGGTACAGTACATGTTGCTTTGCTCAAGTGTGTCCCCCCATCATTCCCCCTCCATGCAGTATTGCCCTTGGTTGACTTCAGGAAGCCCTGAGTCTCCGCAGTCATGAACTTCTCTAACACATGTTGCAGGCATAACAGGTTGCACAGTCTTTTTACATGTTTTCTATATAGTACCTAACCTCCAGCCATTTCCAAATATGATGTTTACCAGTACTTCAAAACTACAAGTCATATCACTGTAGTGTTTCATAGCTGTTCAGGGACGCCAAATATGTAACATTGTGGCTCTCTGAAGGCACCAGTTCTGTAGGGTTTGGGCATTTACTGAGACAATTATCAATTGTAGCAGTAAATCACAAAGTTGATTCTTTTGATGGCTTTAGAATCCAACCATGCGACATAACTCAAACAACGCACACACACAGGTACTAATACACGAGGATACATTTATTAATACATAGAATATGCATATAAACCTACCAGATCTTATCGAGAGGGTTATCAGAATACAAAAGGTATATATTCAATCAGTTACAAAGTGTTACACATATCAAGAGGACATACGTTCAGTATATCATTCATTAAGACCGTTTCGTAAATGAACTTGGTTATAACTTCTACATTAGATACTCAAAACAAGTACATAACTCTTAGGAATTAAATTGATATCAACTAGTTGGGATCACAATTGAATTCTCGAGCTGTAATGCAGTGAAGTTGAATACTCATCCAATTTCTGGGGATTCAGATCTCCTGCGGGCACAAAGAAACAGTTGCAGGCTGTTGCTGTCCAATCCGCGCTGTCTGGCTCGGTGCCAGGCTGTGCTGTGCGGCTTGCGACGGTGCGCTGCAGATGCTCACTGGCCGGCTAGTTAGTGTTGGCTTTAACTAGCAAAGTTTGTGCACAGGAGAAAAGATAACTGTGGATCCCAGCAGGTCAGGAAGAGGACCGGTTCGTTCCTGATGAAGCGCTAGTTCTGAATAGTGATTCAGCTGTCCACAGTTCTGACCTGTTCACGAGGCCTGCTGCTGGTTACTCTCTGGCAACCTCCACTCTAGACTCTTAGAACAAAGGAAAGTTCTGGCACTCGGACACACTGGCCGTTCCGTGGTTGTCCGGGCTGAGTCTCGGGATGGTCAGGAGGCGCGCTGCGAGAATGTCCTGCCCTTGGGAGCCTTCTGCTCCTGGGCCGTCCTGCCCTGGAATTCTCCTTTGAATTCCCTTTAGAACAGTCCACAGAATCCTCTCCAGAATCTTACTGAATCTCCAGAATCTGAATCTCTCAGGCTCTCTGTGTTGCCTGTTTTTACCTGGAGGAACTTCAGCTCATTCATTGGCTGAAAGTTCCATGGGCATCAGAGTCCCACGTGGGTTACTCAGCCCTACCAGTCCCTGATTGGTTGATCAAGGTGAGATATGAGTCACTTAGTCCTGACACTTAGTAATGCAGTCCAGATGTCCATCTGGCACTCCCTAGACAGATAGGCGCCAATGGATGACCATTGATCATGATAGCCAGACTTAGCTAAGTGCATCCCCCTTTGGGAGCTGTCCTAGGACCTTAAATCACCCTGCACTAATGGTCTCTCTGTGGCTGCACCACAGAGATGAACAGAGAAATGGGGCCTCATTTGGGAAGCTCAGAAACACTTAATTCTGCCTTATTATTAAGCCTCGCCGCTACATCACTTACTAATTAAGGTAATGGCAGTTTGTGATGGTATATATCAGGTGTAGGAAACTCTGAACCTTATTGACTTGATTGAATCAATCAAGTGGGTAAGAAGTCCAATCAGCTGTGCCTTCCAAGCCTTATTCGGGTGCTGCCTGAAAGGTGCCTGCAGTAACCTGGTGCTCAAGGACCAGGGGTGCCCTCCCCTGGATGTACTCTTGTATGGATGTTCTCTTGATTTCTGTCCGGCTTGACATTTGCTCCTCCTCTTCCCAACAGACATCACGCTGCAGACAGAATCCGAGGTCCTGGGAACTCTGTTGGGGAAGGTGACTTTGGGATGCCAGATACTGGGAGGAAAGAGCGCGATGAGCTCCACTGTGAGCTGGCAAAAAGATGGGCAGCTTATATACACCCAACTGGGCAACAAGGGCACAGCACACAGCGGGTATGAGGGCCGCGCTAGTGTTGACAGCACGAAGCTAGCCTCGGGAGACATTTCCCTGATTCTTTCTAATGCCACCATTACCGACAAAGGGACGTACACCTGCCAGTTCGAGTCTGCCAAGAAGAATATGGAGCTCAAGCTCGGACGTGAGTTCCCTTGTGTCCGCAATGCCGATTCTGTCCCGTGGTCCTCCGCGCAGTTCTGTAGTGAGCCGTGCCCATTTCCGGCACAGCTGCACGCTTCCTTGTCTTCGTCTTCACCCCCTGCTCCTGCTTCTCCCCTATCCATGTCTTCATCTTTGTTTTCTGCCCTGCCAACCTCTCATCCTTCCTCTCTTCTTCGCTCTCTTCTCTATCATCTTACTTCTGATTCCCCCCCCCCCCCCCCACACACACCCCCCCACCCCTTCTCCTGACGTCTCTCCCCAGTTTGGCAGTAAGAGTTGCTCTGGGATTTGGCTCGCTGCTGCAACTGCTGTACTGAACGGGGAGAATAAAGCCCTGGTACGCCCACTTGCCAAAGCCATTCACATTTTAATTGGCTGCCAGCTCCTGTGCCTGGCAGGGCAGTGGGCACCAGTTGGAGGACAGGCATATCTCACACTGTTACTACAAGTCACGGGAACTGTATTTTTCTCAAGTTAAGGCTGAATAATGTTTTCCCCTGTCCCCTGTGGCACTGACAATTGCTGCGCAGGTCACAGTCACAGTCAGCGATTGACATGATCCCAGCTCATGACATCTGGGCCTCACAGATCTCATCGGTGCTTTGAAAACATGTTTATCGCTTGAGCCATTCATTAACTTCTTTTTTCTCCCTCCTAGATTTGGGATCCCGACCTGTGTTTGTCATGAAGAAGATTTCCTCGCCCCGCTCGCTGACTCTGTCCTGCAATTCCGAGGGCTGGTACCCAAGGCCTACCATCAGCTGGACGGCCAGTAACGGCCAGACCCTGCACCCCGAGTTCCAGCAGGAGACGGGCCCACGAGGCATGCTCCAGGTCCAGAGCAAGGTCACCCTGACCGCTGAGGAGGGGCTGAAAGTCAGCTGCAGAATGAACAACCCAACACTTGGCGCCGAGACCCAAGAGACCCTCAAGATCTCTGGTGAGCCCGTGTATCCCATCTGCAGAGGTTCACCTCGTGAGACAGGCCTTTCAGAGTGGTTTTACACTTGCCAAGCTTTGTGAGAAATGCACCAAGATTCACAGCACCAGTAACCCTCAGAGCTCCAACTGCCAGCCCAGTTTTATACCAGCAGTCTCTGGGAGATCTCCACTGTGAGTCTTCCAGGACAAAAGGTTACAGGGGGTTAAGTGGGATGCATTATTGACTTTCTGTGGATTGTGCTGCTAGGTTATCACTGGATTTGGGCACTTCTTCACCCAGTTTGACTACTTGACCAGAAATGGCAAGTTAATATTGAGCATTCAGCATTGACGCCTATCCATCATGTTCCAATATTTAGTCATTGAGAGCATTCCACTAGTCCCCCAGCTACTGTATGTGCTTTCCCATGCCTCCCAGTGTGCTTTGTCATGCCAATAGAGATCAAGCTGCAGCTGTATCACAGGTCCTTGCAGAGTTTTTCATTCTATGTTAACTTCTGGTCATGCAGTTCCCCGCCTCAGATGATATGTTTGTGTTCATACACTCACTAGAGGGGAGAGATTCCCAGCTCTTCCTGGGCCTTATCTACATTTACAGTTCATGCCTCAGACTTTTCATTAGTCCTCAGGTATCCTTGTCACCCTGGATTATTCACCTCATCGCCTGAACCTCAGTTCTTGGGTTGTGCAGCTTTTTGATTTCCTTTCTCACAGTTGATAATATTATCTTTTGCAGGCCCAGCTCCCCTGCATGATTAATTCAGCCTCTGATCAAACGTTCTGTGAGAAACCCAGTTAGCCAGCATTCTTGAAGCTTAGATCACTTCCTCACTCTCAGCTTTCGTTTTCCCTCCTCGTGCTGCTCTCTGCTCTCGGTTCCTCTTTGAGTCGCATTAATAAGTTTGTTAACCCTTTCGTTCCAACGTGGCCCCTCTTAGATCTTCCACCATCCTATTTATATTCCCTTATCCTTCAAGAAACACCTCCAAAAGTGCAGGCCTCCTGGAGCTCTTCCTGTGAAGCTGAGGTATGCATCCCAACGGAGCATTATTTCTTTACTGAGACGTACACTTTTAATAAAGTTATAATGAAAGCCACCCCACATAACACCTCAAGCCTATCTCTAATTCCACAAAACACAAAGACGTTTAGCACATGTCCTAAATCCTGTTTCTGTGTCAAAGATTACGTACAGTACATTACATACAAACAACATATATTATGTGGTATCAATCGCAAGAGCCAGTAGATCTCAGTCCTGCAGTGAAACTTGGCTGCGATTGAGGTCATGATAAACACAGCCAAGAGAGAACACATGGAGGGGCCTCAAATGAACCTGCAGAGAGCCTGGTTTCTATGAATAACTTTTTTTAAGAGCACGTCTCAAGGTCTTGTGAAGAACATGGGCTCAGTCTGTCCTTCAGATTTGTCAGTACAGTATTTGCCCAGTTTAAATAAAGGTTTGTGTTATTAAACAGTGATTTAGATAAGAAAGAGCGCTTTAAACCATTAGAGCAGGAAGCTAGATAAGTATACAGGCTGCGAAAGGGAGAAGTCAAGTTTAATTCCACACTGTAGGGTAAGAAGTGAAATTCATCCAGCACGCTGTTGAGCCTCCTTCACTGTGAACTGTGCTCTGTATTCATTCCTACTTCTTTGAAGTGCGATCAGCATAACTCACCACTAGGTAGAACTGTTCTCCTGCAAGATTAGAGTAGATTTTTATCAACTGAAAAAAGAGGAGTAGGAATCTGTGCCTCCTTGTGCATGAATATACATTTCACAGTTCCAAAAATGACATTTGGTAACTTTTTTTCTTATGTTTTGCTTTAATGCATTTTGTATGATTAATATTTATCTCATTCCATTTCTGTGCATGCCATATCAGAACCATCAGCTAGCTATAGCAATACAACTTCACCGTATAACTGCAACAACTACGACAGCTGAAAAACAAGAGGCTCAGAATGAAGCAGGCACAAACAACACATTAGTGTCTGGCAGTGTTCATCTTGCATGGCTCTACAGGACTGATCACATCTGAAATACAGAGAAGTCAGCTTTTTTCAGGAGTCCTGTTATTCCAAAGCCATAAAAAAGTGAAGAAAACAAGAGAATAGGACACTTTTTCTTACAAAAAAAATAGGGCTAATTTCATGACCAAAGCTCTGGGCCTCTTCTGCCCTGAAAGCTTCCCAATAAAATACAATAGAAAGAGAAATGATTAGGAAGAACTAAACACATGACGAATTGAAAAAACACTTCTGACATAATGCCACTGATTTAAAGGGATTCATTCCATGTGTGGTTGCATGAAAAACAAATGCTCATTACCTAGACTATTCTGAAACCAGCTACAGGCCAATTCAAGACCCTTATGTTTTTCAATTATAGTGAAACTGAAGATAAATAGCTGGTACACGCAGCCCAGTTACAATACAATCCCATTAAGCCAAATAATACCTGGTGTTTTTATCCACTAGCTACAGGTATTGGAGTTCATATTAATGATCCTCAGACAATCAAAGCACAGTGTTGTACATTACTATATTGCCAGTTTATGTTGTAATTTGCAGGCAGTCTGCAAAAGATGCTGCCCTTGAGTTGAGTAGGCAATACACAATCAGTAGCTGTAATAACAGAGTCAAATCATCCTTTGTTCACTAGGTGAGTTTCCTCCAGATGTCTCTCCCTGGCTCATCGCGTTTTGGGTGGTTTTCTTCCTCATTGTGATTGCTGCTGCGGTGGCCTTCTACTTTTTCAAGAAGAAGAGAGATGCAATTAAAGGTGAGATTCCCCCTCTTCTTCATCAGCCACGACTTGGTGTTTCTCTTCATCATCATAGTTAGAGTATCATCTAATCATTGCATTGTTGGAATCCTGAAAATGTCTTTCCTCCTTGCTACACGTTGTAACGCTGTATTTTTGTTCTCTTTATCTTTTCAGAGAAAGAAAGACAGGCCAAAGAAGCTGGTAAATGCATCATACTTGTATAACTACTACAGATTTGTGACTTTTCAACCTTTCTCTTCTACACATGTTCAGAAAGCTACATGAAACAGAACATAGTCCACAACAGTATTACAGCTGTCCAGTAAAACCTGGTCAGGATAGCCCGGTTTCTTAGGGAAGAGGGTATCTCCTTGTTTTGAATTCTGATTCCTCCTCAGTTGTTGAGTTAAACCCTTCATTGAACCAATAAGTTTCTAAATAATAATTTTTACTTGTTTTTAGCACAGAAACTGTTGGAGATTTTAAATTACCTATATGAAATCCACAAATTCCTTTACAGCTTCATAATATATGAAAACGGAATGTGAGACCCTAGAAATGGTCTTTGCCACCTCATTCACCCTTGAGATTTAAGGTAGCATAGGAAATTCATAATTGTGGCTGAATTCGCCTCAGGAATCCAGGTGACATGACAGATGTAACTGGTGTTTGTGCCTCTTAAAACTATCAGTATTGTTTCTAATTTCTTCCTTTAAAATGTTTGATACCTACCAAATGTATTCAAATCTTTTTAGTCTTTTAAGTGCCAGATTAGGTCAAATATATTCTTGAAAGAGCTTTTTTTTCGGGGCAGTGTTCAGAACTGTTATCCTCAGAGATCAACCATCTTTGGACATGTTGAATAACATCTGTGCACTTCCTCCACATTTTCCACACCAAATAAATTGTTACTGCAGCTTCTACCTAAGCCTGCTTGTATTAGACATCATATAACATGATTATTGTTATATTATATAGAGTTGACTTATAAAGTGAAAATAAGCTACAGTGAAGCAATTGAGTTGTTTACAAAACTGAAAGAAGGTGAAAGCTCCAGTGCACTAAACATATCCCTTTTTTCTTCCAGAGCGACAGCCTCTTCTTGAGCACTCAGGTAATATGTTCATTATTATTCTATTAACGAGAAATTATTTTACAGCTCATCAGGAGCTATATTTTGTGTTAGCTCAGGATGGTTTGCTGTTTAGCAAGTCATTGTCACCAATCCTGCTATATAGCACGGTAACACTCAGTAACGGAGCAGTTTTCAGCAGCTGCTGTTTGGCAGGACGTATATCCATGGTGACATCGAAGGGTTTCACTTCTCAAAACACAGACCATTCTGTGTAAAGTGATACAGACTCTTGCAGCTCTATCAATGTAATGAATTGCATACTGCAGGAGCTAATATAGTGGAAGCAATGGTAGAAAATCCCTCCATTGTGTTTTTCTTAATCGGCCACCTCCTGACAAGGGTCCCAGTAACCTGAAGCCTGTTCTGGAGGCACAGGTTGCAAGGTGGGGTCTAGGGAGCACAGGGCTTCCCACTCCCCTCACAGGGCCATTGTAAAAGGGACAGTGTAGAATAGCCAGTTAGACCTGGATGGCACGTTTCTGAGAAGTGGGAAGAACCGGGAGATTGTGCAGACTCCAGGCAGTTGGGCACCCATGGCCAGGCAGAAACCCAGAACCAGAAGCTGGGCTGACCGCCGCACCACCACAAAAGATCTGTGAAGTGCACAGCAGGCACCTGAACAGCAGATCCAGTCCGAAATGGAAGCCTTTGAGTAAGCGGTGAGACCTGGTATTGGCTGGAGTCTTGTTCTTCCACGCGGAGTGAAGGGATGTAACAGGAGGACAGACACAGGACAGTATGAGATAGAGACGACTGTAGCCTACAAGCTGTAGTGTAGGTCACTGTTTGTATGTCTAAGGGACCTCATGTTGGCACAGAAGAGGGCAGGCACATTTAGGCTCCTTCTAATTGCACTCTTTTGTTCTCCTGGTTAGGTCTGAGTTTCCTTAACGGGTAGGGCCTGACTCGGGCTTCAGTGTTGCCCAGTCTGAGCAAGACAAGGGCGAATAATTCAATTGCATGTGTCAAAATAAATTACCAAGCTTGCTCTTGGCACTTTTATTTCATTTGAAATTCGTCATCCGGTCTGTGATCCTGTGAATTCTGTGGGCAGAAACCACTTCCTCAGCACTGTTGGCCATGACTCGATCACAAACCTGCTTGCTTGCAAAACAGAGATGAACTTCAGCAGCACCCAACATGATTCACTCATCACTCTTGCCTTCGTTTCTTTTGCTTTCATTTCACAGAGACAGACAAGAAGAATGTCAAGGAAGGTATGTGCGACCCTTTTCTAGAAATTTGGATTCCACGTTTGTTGTTTTATAAAATATCCACTCGATCTGGAATCTGCAGTTATTTTAAGACTTGGTTACAAAAGTGAGGAGACTGTGTTATCCACTTAAACGTAGAGGCTTTAATTCTTCGTATAGCTGATTTTTATTGAGAAGGCACCTGGCAGAAGGCACATTCCCTTCATGCACTTATCTGGTTTGCAAAGTGGATGGAGGGAATAATGAAACTCTGAGCCCAACTTCAAAACACTGTGCTTCCCTCGAGCTGCCCCACCGTAAGGTGACAGAAGACATGTCCTTCACAACACACAACACATAACATATCACAATACCAAGCACCAGCAAGGGGCACCTTCGTTGGCTGCTGCAAACTAACTTTTGGTAGTTCGTTTCGAACTGATCCAGGAGTCTCATTCGGCCGTTTCTGGAAGTGAGCCAGACTGGCGACTTTCAACAGTGTGACTGGGTAGCCTGTCCCCCAGTGCCACACCCCTTTGTGTAAAGAAATGATTCAGGTTCATGATTCACTGTTTATTCTGATGAAGTCCACTGGGTTGACTTTTTACCTATGAAGATTCTGAATACAAATGCTTCACAGGTTGAGTTTGACTGATCCCAACCCAGATACAGAGAGAAAGTTTTTACGAGTTTAGCAGTTCAAAAAGACGAATTAAACATTAATTGAATAACATGGAAGAACACCATTGTATAGATAACATTATTTTAAACTGCTGTGTCATGTACAAAGAGTGACTGTTTAGGTAGTTGTCATATGACTATATACAGCCTTTTTAATAGCTGAGGGCTAACAAGGGATATCACTATCCTTGTCGTTCGTGTTACATGTTTTTTTTTTCTTTTCAGACTATGAGAAGCTGAAGAAGGAGCTTTGTAAGTACATGCAAATACCTTACTGAGTGCTTTAAGGTCTTTCTTTCAGTATAATACTAAGTTTAAGTCTTGCATTTTCCTGTTGAAACCTTGAGGTTAGTTGCAGATAGCAAACCCTTCTGTATCTTTGGAGCCGTTGGGACGGTTATCCTTTCCTGGAACGTATTTAAGAAGCAGCCATCAGGAAGTCCGTGCAGTTTTTGTCTTGGATGTGGAGGATTTTGACTAGATAACCTCCATATTTACTCGCATGCTGTATGCAGAGGACTGAAAATAAGGCTCCTGCTGTAGCTGAATTTTAGGATTTTAGACAACAGACTTTCGTTAAAGCAGCAGCAGGTGCTGCTTATCTCACTCATGTTTTTTTTTTTAATAATCGTATTAAAGGCAGAAAATGTTCTGTTGAAGCTCTCTCGCAGAGCCCGACACTGAGTCTGTCTCAAAGCTGTTAAGGCGAATAACATGTGCCTGTACAGACATGTTGCTATTGTGTGTCATCAGTGCAAATCATACAAGACATGACAGGTTGTAGAAATCTGACGTTCATCAAAGTGCTCATGAGGCTCTAGTGCCATCCCAGCAGTTTGATTTGGAATATGGAAAGGTCCCAACAACGTGGTCATTAAAGACTCTGGGGCAGTGTTTAAAAGAGTAGGGATGTTAATCCCAGAGTCTGGGCTAAATTCCTCTCTGGGCACGTACAATCTGTCCTCCCTCAAGTTTAATTGGGGAAGTGATCTCTCACTCCTCCACCTGACGTACTGCGCAGTGGGGCTGTTGGGACAGAATGACAGCCCTCTGTCACCCAGGTGGGTAGGATGAAGTTTGTCCCCTCCTGTGTGTGAAGCGATAGAAAAGCGAACGCGATTCTCAGGTGTATTGCAAAAGATGTGGAATTCTAGTCCAATTTGTGATTATGACATTGTGATAATATTCTAAGCTGTGTTCTATTAAAAAATGATATTACAACCTAACAAAGAGTTCAAAATAGAGCATTAAGAATAATTCCTGTTGTCAGGGGATTGTCATATATGGACAGGTTGAGGGAGTTCAGTCTCGTGTATGGAGATATTTTCACATATGTTAAAGTGAATCACTCATAGTCACATATTTATTTTGCAGCTGATGCTCGACTCGTCAACGATTCAGGTAATTTGCAAGTCAAAGCTTTGAGGTCTGCTGGTATTGTGCTCCTGCCAACAGCGAGCAACACGCCTGTGTTGTCAACATGGTGTATTTGTTTTCAGCAGTGAACTGAACGCTTTAAGACGAAATGTTGTTTTGCTTTTTCCTGATCTTTATGTGAGAAAAACTGATGTGTTTAGAAGGGTTTAGGATTGTCCTGGAAGTTGGCTGGCAGATGGAACAACCAGGAGAAATAGATGAAGCCCACATGACCTAGAATAAGAAATGCACTTTCTGCTGTGAGGGCTTTTAAAATCCTTGTGATCAAACCCATTTTTTAATAATTTGGCTATTAAAAGTGGTATTTATTGCAGTAACTTTGTTCCAATAGCACTTAAAACGCATGGCGTGGTACTACTAAAAACACTATTTTTTATTCAGCAATATGGATGGTAGGATCTGTTTGAATTTCCATTAAAATCCCAAAATATGAATATCAGTATTTTTACCATGCATAATTAATTACATTATTATGGTTTTAATTTTCTGATGAAAATTTAGGATGATGCACTCATAAGATTGCAGTTTTTGGTCACCAACTTCAGATACAGTTTTAACGTTTTTCCCTCTTTCTTTTATACAGAGTGGAAGCGCATTCAGAGCAAAAAAGTTGGTAAGCTGGCCGTGATTCACTTCCAAATACACTCCTTAGTCCCAGCCATATCTCTTCTCCTCTCTAGAGTCTTTAAAAGGAATGGATGTATTTGCTAGGAGTCTGTGTTCCAAAGGAAATGTTCCTGAAAGATCTGAAACTGAATTGATAGGCATGTTGATTAGTGTGGGTTTTTACACCAAGAGTGTAAGCTCTCTGGTGAAGAATTCAATTGAATCACTCCAGCTAAAAACTAACAAAATCAATCATGTCCCCCAAGTCATATTGGCTGTGTTTTTGAAATCTGCTTTTGCTAGAAATTAAAGATGGAACAACAGCCACTTGCCCACTGTGTACATGTACCCAGAACATTTTCTTTTAATGAATAGTGTAGTTTTGAATGAATAATGTAGTAGGGTCTTGGGGTAAAAGCAGTGATCTTCCACCTCTGAGTAACACATGGTTTCAGTGAGTTTCACCTTTATGACACAAATTGAGGGAGAATAGGATGGGGCTGTTCACGTTTTTAAAAGAAGTATGGCCACACTATTTCCTGAAGGCTAAAATATCAGTTTCCTCCAGGGTAATAAACAGATTGTTGCTTGTTCACAGGGAATCCCATCTTCCCCTGGGAAAGATGGCAACAATAACCTCTTCCACACCCTTTGAGCAGTCACCTTGTTATAGGGTCACAACTGGGGTAGCATGTTGTGTAACCATAGCATGTTGTTATGGTAACTCATGAATCAACTGGATTAATTTTATTGGTGATAATTCTGGTGTGACTTATAGTTCTCTGACGAGAGCAGGTATGACAACAAGCACCCGCATATCCGATCATGAATTGTGTGTAGTTCCTAGCCATAACAAAATTCAGCGTCCTACCCCCCCCAACCCACATCTGTTTTTTTTCCCAGCCAATGTCTCGCTGACGAAGAACTCGGTGGGCCCCGAGTTTTCAGATGGGAACCGTTACTGGGAAGTGGACGTTGGGGACAGGAAGGAGTGGAAGGCGGGTGTGAAGAAGAAGGATGTCGCGGTCAACAAGGACACCAACACGAACGACAGCGTCTGGGCGCTGTCCTGCGGTGAGACCAGTGGGTACTGTGCCCTGCTGCCCACACCTTTCCCCATTACCCCCGCTGAGCCACCAAAGAAGCTGGGCTGCCTGCTTGACTACAAGGAGGGCCAACTGACCTTCTACGACGCGGAGAGGAAGCACCGTCTATACACCTTCGATGCCAAGTTTGAAGGCCCTGTTCAGCCTTTCTACCAGTAGTGCTGTATGGGTTGATGGGGCGCTTGAATTGAAGGCCGCTTTTCTCAAGCAGCTTCAGGGCTTTGGTGCTCGTCTGCCCAATTCAAGAAGAAATTATTTCTGCTTGCAAAGTGCCATCTTCAGGTGGCCTTGGATTACAGCTGCCCCAGATGAAGGATATTACACACTGCCTGGAATGACCACGTGAGAAAATATCCCCATTGCATCAGACACTGTCATTATCACAGTTTTACAGGACAGTTTGATGTGACCCACCAAGTTTGTCCGTCAGATACTTTAGAATCAAATTCTCCCATGTCACAAAGGGTGTGAGACCCAACTCTCAGGTTCCAAAGTCAACTGAGAGAAAAGATGCCTCACAGGCTACAACACAGGTGGGGTCAGTGGGCACATAAAACAGTTTCTGCAGTTGTGGCCGAAACACTGCTGACTATTACAAGCCAAAAGGGAATCTTAGTTACAAGACATGACGTCCAAGCCATGGGAGGATTTGAAGATGCATAGTCTAAATCTATCGAAAAATCTCCCTGCTTTCACCGTTGCCAACATTGAGCACATCATCCCAGATATACAGTCGCAGGAAAGCGTTTGCACAACTCCAAGCAATGTCAAATGTTCACATTCAAGCACATGTGTTGCTGTTGAGTAGGAAATGATTACAAAAGTGCATTACAAAACGTGTTGCGGGGGAAAAGACAAAACCAGAAAGCAGCATTTACAGTGTGTTTAATAAGGTGTAATCCCTTGCTTGACCTTTAGGAACCAGTGCAGTACTAAAAGAGTTAGTGGCCCTAGAACACTGGACCACTGGCCCATTCCTCCTCCAGCTCATTCTCTTATTACAGGGAGAGCCTGGTCTCTGTGATCTCTTCCTGATTTGCTGTTCCAGTTATTCCTGGATTCCTAAGCCTGGACCTCCTCTTAGCAAAGTGCCACCTGCTGACTGCTCAGGAAGAGCACGTCAGCTCTCCGTCTCCCACATCTCTGTGGAGATGGTGGGAGCAGCCATGCAAGCTGCCTTGTAGTCTTGTCATGGTCACTGCTGCCTTTGGGCTTTACCTTCTTTTCTTTTGAAATGCAGCAGCTGTGCTGAGAATCGGAGTCATGGAGATATTGAGAAGGGTGTAATGCATGCGTCTGTCCGTTAGACAGCTGCTGAAAGAGGACAGGAACCCAGGTGAAGTCCAGCTTTTTAAGGAAGGATTTGTGTGTTAAACTCAACCATGATCTGTAATATGGAAGGAAAACCAACAGCAGAGAGCGGAAATATAAAATAACCGGAAGGAATCAGGAAGTGAAACACCCTGAAGCTGTAAGTGAAGACCGAAGTTATATTTGAGGAAAGGCACTGCAGTCCGCCTATCGGCACAAAGCAGAACACACTGGGCCACAGTAGCTTCTTTTTGGTTTTGCTCTTTAACTGCAAAAGCAAATCAAGCACAGGCTGCTGGTGAGGAGCAAATAAAACCAACATGCATTGAAGTAGTCGATGCATGCATGTATAAACAAGGGACTCTCGATGTGAAGTGTACAAATGTTTTTGTTCACACGCATGTGCATGTGTGTAGTTTTGTTAGGGGAGCCCTGATAAGGAGCCTCTGTTCTTTGTAACTGATACCAGGACAGTGAGCACACCCCCCAGATTTCCAGTGCAGCTCTTTGTTTTGTCCTGGAATCCAGTCTGATTGATCCCTTAGCCTCCTGTACAATGGCCCTGGGGAAGTGCAGTCTTAAGAAATGCAGATGCAAACAACTATATCATATCGTGTTAAGAAATGATGCCTGCAGTAGGTTGCAGAAAGGTTTACATACATTCCTGACTACTGCACAGGACCAACACATAAATCATGACCTCAGGTGACCTCAATGATAAGATCTGATATATTCATGTAAAAGGTGTAAAACAATTTGTCACTTTTGTTAACACTCCCTTTGTTGCATTAAGAACTATGGTCCCAAATTTCAATGTAATTTGAGCATTAGTATTGAAGAGATGACACCTCTGTCTACAGCTCTATGCACAGTCAAGTGATGAAGTATAATGGCCCTCTTCTTTTTTTTTTTTAGTGAAAATATCTGTAATTCCCATTGAGAACAATGTGCAAGTGAGTACACTAGCTGAACATTTTCCTCCACCTGTATTTGAACTGTGTGCTGGGTGCTGTGGGTATGTTTCTCTCCCTGAGACGCAGTGATCTTCCCAGGCAGTGTGTAATGAGCTTTATCCTGGTCTCTTAAAAAGACTGAGTGGCTTGTAGGTCACATGCTATAGCAGGTACCATGCTAAAACTGGCAATATGCTGTGTTCAGATGCAGGACAGCAGGCATGTTGCCAAGTTGTTGGATGCAAAGTCTTCCTCTTCGCTGCATGTTTGCTTAATCATATCTCTTCTAGCATAGTGTTTCTCGACTTTTTTAGATGATTAACATTTCCCTGTAAACTTTTAAGAAAGCAATCAAGGATTTCATTACACAATAACATAAACAAACTTGTGAGCAGCATGTGTAAAATGTGAACTATTGTGAACTTTAAGAGAAGTTATCTCCAAATGATATGCTATGGCATTCTACTAAAAATATCAGCTGTGTGCATGGACATCAGGGATAAATATTGTATTGCATTCTTTGTTTTTGTATGGTGTTGTGCCACTGTTGTTGCTTCTTGTAAATCTCTACAAATTTAATGACACATTATATCACTCAATATATACAGTATACTGTATATGTGTACAGATATCAACTTGCTTATTGATGAACACGTTCATATAGGGAAAAGCTATTGTAATTGTATAGTATACCCTATATAGACTTGCAGCAGAGACTTTACATGAAGCAGTTGTAGTGGCCTTTAGGAGTTTTTTGAACCCTTTGTGTTGCACCCTATGAAGTGAATTAAAAAAAAAGTTTCTATTGTGTATATATTGTTGTAAAAAAAAGAGGGGAAAAAGATCATCCCTGTGTTTACTGGCTATGCCAGTATAAAAAGCTGTTTGTAAGATGAACAGGGGACAAACCAGGGGACATGGATTACCGTTTTAGTGTGTGACATGAATTTTATTCCTCTTCGCACTACTGCAGGTACTATTTGCTAAAATAGCAAATTTGGTTTTTTTAATGGGTTTTGCTATAAGGATCACAAGTCATATTTTTAAAGAAATATTCTAGATCTTCGTTAGAAGTTTTTTTATTGCTATAGCTGGGCCTGTGTGCAGTTCACTTTGCTTCAAAACCTTCTGGTCGAATTTCTGTTTATGTTTTCAGATTTTAAAAGATTTCTCAGTTTTACACACTGAATCATTTTGTACAATTTTGCAATAGCCAGCAACTCAAATGTGTTTTTACAATCATGTCAATCTTTCCTATAAAATTGTGGATATTACCAGCATTTAGAACATTTTCTTTGTCAGCTATGAGGTTCAAATTGTTAAAAGGAATTTTATCATTTTAATTTCTCATTTTTATGTTCATCATTTGCATCCTATCACAGTTTTCCAGTATTAAATGCTTTTAGTGGTAGAGTAGTTTTAGTGCTTTAGTTTTTTTGTACTTGTAGTTTGGAAGGGTTTCTGTACTCAGTGTTTTTCGTATTACAAAATTGAATATTTCCAGTAGATGGTTTAACAGAATTTTAACAGGTGTCTTCAGATGTTTATTTTTTATTAAAAGCTCATTAAAGAGCATCAGTACAGAGTGAAGAAGGATTGTATTACCTCTGCTGGAATTATTGTAAAAAACCTTTAAAATAAAAATCTGAATAAAATTTCATTGGTCGTCATTGGCCTTATATTAGGGGTTCCTAAACCTGCTTCTGAGAATGCCCAGTGTCGCCTAGTGTTTGTTCCATCTGGCCTTTATTCAGTGGAGCTACATGATGTCCTTAATATATATATATATTTATTTTCTATTTATAGACTTTTGTAGTGTATTAACTTGTACTTAGTGTAACTTTTACATAAAGAACTTGATATAATCTCTCTTTATCTTGTTTAATCTGCATTTTCTCCCTAATTTCTCTCTAAACAGCTCCTACTGGGGGTTGAATTTATGATAAACAGAACAAGGTGGGAATGGCATGGTCTCAAATACTCCCACAGTGAACGTTTTATTTTTTTCTATCCGTAGACCAGTGGTCCCCAGCACTGGTCCTGGAGAAACACTGGCTTCTGGATTTTGTGCCATCTGAGTTCTTAATCACAGATCAATTGTTTTCACATTTCTATTTGGTGCCTATTTATAAATTTGCTTTTAGTGCTTAGAAGGTCAAATGGGATTTGTAACTGGTATCAATGATGTACCAATATCTGAGGTTCAGATCTGCCCACATTCAGGTGTTCTGGCAGAAACCTTACCAACTGAACCTTTACAAAAGGAAAAAGGCTGTTGTGGGTGTGTCCCATACAGTGTCACTCCCATTATGGGTGTGCCCCATACAGTGGCACTCCCACAATGGGCGTGACTGCTAGGCCCATACCCACTGTGGGCAAATCTGATCAGAGTTCTTCCTGCCTGTCTTTTCACCACCAACTGATCAGATAGTATCAGTGAGAAAGAACTTTGAGCACCGTGAGAAGAGGCTGTGTGAACATGGTGAGTGCTGAAGTTGTTGGGAGCTGTGCTCATGAAGTAGGAGATTTTGACACTCAGGATTGACCGAAGAACAAAGTTAAAAACCTAAATAAAAACAAGATAATTTAAGCCATTAAGCTACAATGAAAAGCAGCCAACACAGTGTTCCTCCAGGACCAGAGTTGGACCCTGCTATTTAGAGTGCTAAGCACCTTTGGCACCATTATTTTAGATTTAAAAGTCACTGAAGGTCCTATAAATCAGTGTACAAAGCACAGGTATAAAACCCGATTGCTGGAAGGGTAAATAGACTTCTAGTTTTCTTTCCATTGACTCTTAGGTACCCTAAACTGCTATATATAATGCCTTTGACAGTTTAAACTAGGGGTTCCCATGCCTGGCTATGGGGACCCACAAACCTGCTGATTCTTATTTTAGCTGATCTGTTTAACTAGTCAGTAGCTTGCTTAGAATGCTCACAAAACATTTTACCTACTGAAAAGAAGAAGATTTTAAGTTACTTTTGAAGTACAGTCACTGAATGTCAGCCTCTAATGTGTTCAGGAACTGAAAACCATTAAGTAGATCGTATAAATCCTATCAGTCTCTCAATTATGAGTTCAATCAGATAACATGAAATCCAATGGATAATCCCCATTTGATCTCCAGACTTGATTTATCCATCAATCCATTTCCTTTACAGCAGGGCCAGTTTTTACAGAAGTCGATAAGACTTCCAGCTTGTCTTTGGGCTGTGGAAAACCACGGCACCCAGAAGAAACACATGAGAACATACAAACTCCATGCAGAACAGGGCCCCAGTTCTGCCGGGCAGCAAAACTGACCACTGCACCATAGTGTTCCCCAGACTTGATTCCATGACTACAGAATCACATTTGGACAGAACCCGAGTTTAACACACTGCTTCTGTTGTTAACATGTGGATCCTGCTTAAAAACACCATTTCTTATGCAAAAATAACTTCAAAAAGTGGAACTTCTGTGTCCATTAATCTAGAAACTAGATCATAGCATAATTTGGGGACCCCTTTGAGAACAGTAGTCTGTATTTTTTCTTCCAACTTTAAGCTTTATGAATTGTTCTTAATTCCACACGTTTGCTATTACTTTTAGGGCAACTTTAAACACATTAAGTCATATAAATCTTCGTAAATTGTTAATCGGTACTGCGAGACAGCTCGTCTTTGTGGCGCCTACACTACGGTGAATATTTCAT
Source organism: Atractosteus spatula (assembly GCF_055471065.1). Lineage (NCBI taxonomy): Eukaryota > Metazoa > Chordata > Actinopteri > Semionotiformes > Lepisosteidae > Atractosteus > Atractosteus spatula. Next base: position 12,226,965 of record NC_142707.1, read on the forward strand.
TAAATCGGACAGTAAACGCCAGGGAGACACGAAACTCGACCCGGGCGTCTATTGTCTCTTATGCCCTGACATTACACCGAGAAAACCAGGGAGTGAAGTCACCGACATCAAGACCAACCTTCATGTGTAGGAGCAACGCCCTTTACACCAGTGGGCGTTGAAAGTTGTAGGGGTGGTTTGTTAATGGAAGTACTGGGGCCTCACCGGCAGCACTGCAGGGGGAAGGCTGGTTTGTTTTAGTGAAAGACTTTGCGTCAATGTTAACAGAGCCGGTGTCGTAGCACAATCAGTATCCCCGGTGGCAAACTGTGTAAATTAGTGTCGTTTTCACCCTAAGGTATGGAGAGGAACGAACGAATCCCAGTAAACGGGGAAGACATACCACTCAGCGAACTCGGAGGAGCTGAAATGACTGTAAGTGAAGTTAAATTATTTAATGTGTCGTTCTCAAACTGCAATAGATGTTGGAGTAACAGAGTTTTCTGTTGGATATTTCCATTGGACGTTTCGTCCTCTGTAATGTAAAAGAATAGCTGAAATATGTGATATATAATGAGGATGAAGTAGGCAAAACTAATTTAAAATACAGTATATACAGCACACACATAATTCATTCATCTTTGTAGTTAAGGTATGACATGAAAATGTCTTCATAATTCGTACACACACGGTCTATCTGCTCCTATTATCTAGTATTTAATAACATGGGAGTTTCCATAGTTTTAGGATGCATTGGGCTCCCGTAAAACGTGTGATGGAGTTTCTCCTGTTTTTGCAAAGATTTCAAGTTATGTCGCGAAAATGATTGTTTCTTAACCAGTTTAGTTTATGGCAAGTACGAGTGCAACACCTCAGACACCATGAATAAATGAAAAGATTTTGGCTTTAACGATCCCCCGTGAGCACTGGGGTTTATATACCACCTCTGTGATTCTATAATAACGTTGTGTTTTGTTCTCAAGCATCTATTTTAAGTTTTGTATTCGTTACAGTTCTTCACTATAATTGGGCAAAAGCTTTCATTTATCACTTTATTCATGAAATTACTATTTTTCACAAGGTGGAACCGGATGGGAAGTTGTTTAACTATGCACGTAAGACAAAAACTTTTTCGATTTTCATCACGTTTTGCGTATTTGAGAAGATTTCTTTTGGTTTCGATGTTCCCGTTTTCACAAAACAATTCAGATGTGCTTCGTTCTACCCTGGAGTGAAGTACTGTATGTGCGAGGAGCAGTTTCGCTAAAGCTCCGAGATGTTAAAATAACGATAGGAGAGGTATCGACAGAACACCAGTGATGGGCATAAAATGAATTACCAGATCAAATCCTGACGTACCCATTTTAAATACTTTGCTGCACGCAAATTTAAATATGTAACCATACACTAGCAAAATAATGTTAAAGGCTGATGCGATGTTTTAACCGACTCCTTCAAATAAATCTCTTTTCTTTCAGATAGTTCGTTTCACAAGCCTATCATTTTTGACTTTTCTGAGCAAACAGGGATTATAATGGTACCACACCTCCCATTCACTGCCTGGCGCACCGCCACGTCATTCCCCGCGAACACAGTACTGCTCGTTACAATGAGGTTGGAATGCGCCTTTGAGGGACTTCCATTGTGGGGTCTCCAGGAGTCCAGGGGGAGACCAGGGGTTCCCACCCTGTCACCTTGTCACTTCAGGACCAGAACTGGGGTTCCCTGCATTATAAGCTGTGCAAGTTCAATGTACAGATCTGGGGTGTCAAAATCCGTAGACAAATCACTCAGTGGCGGCAAGTCAGCAGCACAGGAACAAGCAGATATCGATTCCACACTGAAAAGTAAAAAAGCAAGCAATAAAGGCACAGGCGGTAGGGCCATATTCAGGGGGCCATAAATTAACTAAATTTCATATAAATGTACTTAAGATGATTGTCAATTTTAAGTATTTCAAAAATCATGATTTGTCATTACTTCCCTGTGGACCAAAGCACCCTTAAGGATCAGTGTTCTCTTACTCCTCTGCTCTTATCAATTGAATGCACTATTTACTTAATTGATTAATAATTTACAGGTATTTGTAGTCTTAAGAAACAGGTGACCTGTCCAACCTGCTGGACTGTGGCTCTCCAGGACCAGAGCTGACCACTCCTCGCATGAATAATAGCGAATGTACTCTACAGCTTCACTCGCCAGGTTGCCTCGTATCTGGCACATTGTAACAGGAGCAGCACAATGCAGTGCAGAGGTGTCGAACCCTGATACAGCCCCCGGTCCGGTTAGTTCAATAGGCCACCATTACGTACTGTGCTTAACTAGGAGAAGTCTGATCTCTGGGGGCTGCAGTGTAACTGTTCCAGGCCCGTGCAGAACGGTGATTTAAGGGGGGTCTGTAACACCTGCTGAATTGAGTCTCTGCGGGACCGAGACCCCCTGTTTGTGGTTAGAGACCCCACTTCTAGTGTGAACCTGACAGGAGCCCGAATCACTCCCCTGAACCCTGGATTTTAAAACAAGGTCTGTCCAGAAGTAAACCAGCAAGAAGGCAATACTTGTACTTGTGTACTTTTTTAATCCAGGCATTGTAGCCACGCGTGTCAGTTGGTGAAGCTCTGCCAGATTGTTTCGACAGTATGCATGCCACGGACAGAAGCGACGAGTGAAAGTCACCCAGAACTGATAGGGCACCTCCACAGCAATAACAGAAATGGGCAGATTGCAAAAACACTGCTTTTTGTTGGGGCTCTCTCTCACGAGATTGGAACACATTTCTTCCAAGCGACACAAACAAATCCGCTTTCTGCACGGGAAACGGCAATGTCAGTCATCATCGGTAGATCATGTGTTTTTTAGAGAAGAAGAGTGTTTTTTGAGAATTAGGATTACTAAAGCCCGGTCAGAAACTTTGTGTTGCAATTTTATTTATGAAGAATTCTAAAAACATTCCACTTTTAAAAGAAGGAAGCACATGTTAGAATAAGGAAATAATATCTGCATTTTTTTATAGTTTCCACCCCGGAAAGACTGAACTAAAAGTATTGTGCAATACCGAGTTACAATTCGCCTTCACTTGTATAATTCTTTTTTCGAGTCAGTATCGCCTTAACCTTGCACCAAGGTGGTTTCTAGTGCTACTCAGAAATCAAGAGAAGTGTCCTGAATCACTAAACGTGATTGATTTTGAAAACTACAAAATGGTCGATGATATTGCCCAGCACACAGAGAAGAGGAGTGATGCTTGCAGAGTTGGGGCAGCCTTCACATTACACACATTGAAAATTCACGTCAAAACGTTTTGGATTGTAATGGGAGGGAAATCTTCAGTTCAACGGCGGTAGAGACATATATTGTAGTTTGTATACTACTGGGTTTCCTGTTAAACTCTTTGTTCCCCTCCTGTGGACAGGACAACAACCAGACAGAAGGTCTCAGAAAACCAATCAATATGAACCATTATGCTACAAAGAAGAGTGCAGCGCAAAGCATGCTGGATATAGCTCTGCTGATGGCCAACTCATCTCAGCTCAAGACTGTGCTCCAGGAGGGGCCAGATTACCAATACTACTACCCTCTGGTTGTCCTCATCTCCTTGTCAATGCTGCTGCAGATCACCGTCGGCCTCCTGCTCATTTTCCTAGGTGAGGATAACAGGAAGGGTCTCTTCGTGTATGACTGGAAGTGCAGACTTGTCAGCCCACCATCTCTCCAGCACGCAACAACAAAACTGATCATGGTCACATCCAACTTCCGTTGAAACCGATTATCGAGTTATCACGTCTCTGGGAGAAAATACAGACAATGCGCAGGGTACGAGGTTTAATTTTTTTTCAGGGTTACAACCCTGCTGTGTTTAAATACAGGCCACACCCCAGGCATTTGGGATTATGAAATGTCCAGTCACCCGATGTCACTCTTAGGTATTACAAGTTGCACATGCCCCATAAAACATCTGGAACTTGTATCTTTAGAACATTAAAGGTATTGGTCTAATGCTTAATAGTTTGAATGCTGACAGTCTGAGATAGGGTAAATACTGTAAGTGAAATCCCTGGTTAAATGATTTGTTGTTCTAGATCTACATGTGAAATATATACTCAAGGGAACTCATTAGGATACATGATTGAGACTGTACAGTGCAAGAGGTGTCAGCTTGTATAAGTATCTGCAGCTCATAAACCCAGTGTGGTCTCATTGTCTTTGTAAAGATTTGCTTTTGCAGTGTCATTGGCCTCTGACCTTTGCCCTTTCTGTCCATCTCCAGTAAGGTACGACCTCAACGATGTGAGGAAGCAGCCAAAGCTGAACCTCATGAACGACGCCTCCACAGTGCTGGTGTTCTTCACCGTGCTCGTCAACATCTTCATCACGGCTATGGGCTTTGAATCCAGTCGGTGAGGCCCCAGCTTTTATCAGGCCACCTTCCCCCTGCCACAACATCTGAGGAGCTGGTGAACTGGCCCAGTTGACCCCCTACTGTCTCTACTCAGGGGTGTCCAGTCCTGGTGTACTGGTCCTGATGATCCTCTACTGCCTCTCCTCAAGGGTGTCCAGTCCTGGTGAACTGGTCCAGTTGACCCCCTGCTGTCTCTACTCAAGGGTGTCCAGTCCTGGTGTACTGGCTCAGATGACCCCTGCTGTCTTTCCTCAAGGGTGTCCAGTCCTGGTTCTGGAGGGCTAGTGTGTCTGCAAGTGTTTCCAGCTCTCTCTAAAGCCACAGAGACTGAAGAGCTGCTAAATGGGTCCAGTTGAGCCAGTAATGAGCCCAATGAGGTTGTTAGGAGCCTAGCTGGTGGTTCCAAATGCTGGTCCTGGAGCCTCACACACCTGTGGAGTCTCATTCCAGCCAACCCTAATAACTTACTTGAACTAATAAGTTGTTTAGATGGAGCATCTGCAAGTCTTTTTTTTAAAGGTTTGAACATTTATGTTACTTGTGAAATACAGTAGTTGAATGGCAACTTACAACATGTTAATGGAGTCTTTCAAGAAATACTGTATCTGAATGAGATTCCACCTTGGGTTAGCTGCCCAAGCAAACAAGAAAAAAATCTCAAGAAATTCTGATCTTATCTTTGTTATGATTCTAATATTAATACTGTACAGTAGTGATGCGTGGGTTGACTCACACACGCTAGTCGGGCGGGCTTGGGTTAGAAAGAAAAAGATTTTAGATTGGGTCGGGCGGGTGTGGGTTCGCTTCACTACTATACAGCCAAGCACAGGAAAGATCTGATATGGATTTGAATTCCTAAAACACATCTGGCAATTTAAAGTCATTGCAGTGCATAGAAAAGAGACTTGTATGGACGTTTGACTGCATAGAAATCTATACGTTTTTTACACCTCCTGCTTTTGGGTGTCGATCCTGGTTAGGGGCAAAGTATCAATGTATCTTGCGTATGTGGTGATCCAAATTCTATTCCTTGTATGCGGGATTGTCTGCTATTACCCACTCCTGGACGTCTATATTGACACAGGCATCAGCCAAAAAACAAATAAGAAAAATATTTTGTAAATACAGTGCAGTATATATTCTACCTGGTTGGCTAAAGCTAGATGTAATCTGTTATATCAATACAGAGCTTACAGTGGGGAGAAGGGAGTTACTGGGAAGTTAAATTAAGTGGTTGAGACTTCTGGAAGTTTTAAAAAGTATCCAATCATTTCAATCAGGCTGCAGTGTTCGGCAAAGACACCTACTGGGCAGCTTGTCAAATTACACTCTAGTCCAGCTCAGCTCAACAATCACTACTATCGCTATCACTTCCTTACCCGTAGTTAAATCCATTTAACACACGCTCTTCCAGTCCCAGGGCTTTCTGGATTTTTCACTAGATTCAGGGTCTAAAACATTCCTTAACAACATGTGAAGTTGTAGTGGAGAAGATGTCGTCTTGTAAGGTCAGGATATTTAGGAAAAGGAAGTACATTTTTTCTGAATCAGTGAATGAATCTTGAGAGTTGGTCCTCAAAAAGGAGAAGCAGGTGGCTTTCCTCAAAGCAGCGTAACATGTTAATATACAAAAGATTTATATTACATAAAGGTAGCAACCATTAAAAAAAACTCATTCTTCAACACCCTGTCCTACCTAAACTAACTGCATGTTGTGTCCCACCTGCTGATGTATTTTCTCATTGGAGAAATCTAATGATCTTTTGCTGCAGAACTATTACATTCTGGCCCTTATACTGGTTTGGTACGACCGTGAAACAGTTCACTGTATTGTAATTATAGTGGAGGTCAGGGTGTTAGGTACATTTGAGGAAAGCTCCACAGTCAAAGGCCAGTATGTTTTTCTTTTTACATCTCAGTGCAGAATTAACCTCTGCCTGGTCGTCTGTAATTATACGAGTCGGCTGCAGTTCACACAGCTGGGCTGTCATCTGGTCTCATAAACCTGCGAGGCCTATAGGTTTTAAATTTGCACTAAAAAGAAAACATATCACTTTGATACATGCTCTTACACCTTTATTGGTGTCACTTCTTAATTAATGACATATCACTTTTTAATAATAATAATTCACTTCAATACAATATTTACACCCTTAATGCACTTCCTCTGTATGAAAATGCTTTTTCAAAAACTCAGTTCAATTCATTTTTGCTTGTGAAAGTTTTCTGTGATTCAGAGTTACTGTTAATTGTGCTTTCCGTTCCACCACGGTTCCAGACTCGCACAGACCCTTTCTGTCCTCGGATCCTCCAAGCATTCACTGGATCTGCTCTTTAGTCATCATTGTTTGACCTGCTTGCCTTCAACGTATTGCTATGCTTTCTAAATTGAATTGCTTTCAAAATCATTTCAGGAAAAATGGACTTTCAGAGCCTGCCTTGTCTTAACCAGTCTCCCAGTGTTGTGGGCCCAAGGACAAAGCAATCAATCCCAAGGAAAGAGTAAGCATGTTTCAGTAGCAGGGCACTAGAGATCTGTTGTGAACCAAATCACGAGTGCAACACACTGTACTGGCCTTCAGAGATTCCTCAGCACACACACTCAGGTGGTCTTGCTTCACTGTTACTAGAAGTCAGCAGTCACTGCTGCCCCCTACTGGCAGCAGAGCAGAACACCTGCTGGAGGAACTCAGACTTCCTAAGCAATAATTTCTCTTGAAAGCTTCAACAGTCCCATCCATCATTTTGGAACAATGAAATCAGAAAGAACTGTCACTGTTTGTAAAAAGTATTTTGAAAATAATAATATTATATAATGGAGGAATGGGACTTAATGCAAGGCTTGTAGCGTGTGCCTTTGAGACCATAAATGAAATGCTTAACTAATGAGACACCAGAAGAAACCCATCACTACTCTGGACTCACAGGAAGGGCAGAGCTGCACAGGTGGCCATTACTATGGCTAATAGCTCCATATTCTGGATGTTCTGCACCAGTGCCGATATTGATCTGTACTGAAGACCATAGTTGCCAGTGAAATAAAGGGACCAGCTCTGTCTGAAGAGCCAGCACATATATCAGTTTCAGAGGAGCTCAAGCAGAAACAGAACCACAGAAAACCAGCACTTCAGTTATTAGTTATTTGTTAGTATTCAGACTTGTGGTTGCTTCTGAGCACAGAGCTGAATGTGTGTTGAGGCACGTCCTTGCTGATAAGTACAAGAAGAATATGATACCCATATGTAGCACTGTGTAGCTTCCTGGCCTAAAATGGGGCACAGTGTGACCTCATTGTGGTCTTTTTCTATAGTCCTAGCATGATGACACTTGCGCCAAGCGTCTGACCCTCTTCCTGTGGACACTAACCTAACTCAGCTCAGTGGAAACACTGAGGTCTCACAGAGCTGTGTTGGGGAAATCCTTTTTGATTGTCATCAGCGGTGAGTTAAATCATTAATTCAGCTGTGCCCAGTCACCTCTCTCACCAATGAGATCCTTATGCAGCAGTCAAAGCCTTGACAGTGGCTAAGCAACATTTTAAAAGCATGTTTCTCACGACAATTAGCTAAATGCAGGGGGGGGGGGGAACAAAACCACTTGTCAGATTTAAACCTTAGGAACATTGTATCGGACGAGATGCATACTGTAGAAATACTGTTCCTGAGATAAAATATTCTCCTGACGTCATGCTTGTATTTTCAAGCATTTTAGCGCTCAACAGAAACAAGCCCTCGAGGTCAAAAAAGGAAACCTTAAGAAAAGTAAAATAGCAGAAACATCTGCAAAACATTAATCTGAATGCTGTGTAGACGCAATGGCAAGCCTGCGCAATTATTAGAGACACGGTTGGCATCTCAGATACGCTGAAAACTTCAGAGGGAGGCGCAGAGGATGATTTGTAGACACTCCCAATACACCAAGAACCGAAACTTAAATCATTTTTTTGCGCTTTCGCTGCGGCGGCTCTGAGATCAACGCCGACCCAGCTGGGCGGGATGGATTGTTCGGAAGACCAGATGGAGAAACTCCGCAGGGATCTGAGCTGTCCGGTCTGTTCTGACCTGCTCAAGGCCCCGGTCCTGCTGGAATGCGGACACCACTTCTGCAGGGAGTGTATCGGTCGCTGCTGGGAGGGACCCGAGGAGAGCGCTCGGTGCCCGCTCTGCGGGAGGACCGCGGCGGATAAAGTTGCCCAAGATGCCCCGCTGCTGGGCAGTATCGTCGGAAGAGTGAGAGAGCTGGCGGCGAAGAGAGACGCGGCAGCGAAGAGAAAGAGGGAGAGCCACTGCGCGCTGCACGATGAGAGGCTGGAGCTCTTCTGCCAGGAGGATGGAGAGGCGATCTGTTTCGTCTGCGCCTGTTCCCAGCGCCACCGGTCTCACGCCAAATCCGCGCTGGACGGTGCCCTGCGGCAGTACACGGTAAGACACCCTAGAGCTTTTGACCCCCCTCCCCAGCACACGCCCAAACTTGGACTAATTCAAATATTTAATGTACTTGGACACTGTTTTAGCCATTTCTGTCCAAATGAATGACTTCTTCAAGCCACTCACCAGCTTCCCGGAGTGTCACTCTATGGCCGGTTTTTGTGTGAAGCGCGGCGCTTGTGTTTGCACGCCAATCGCCGGTTTAGGCGGTGTAATGGTTTGACGGGGTCAGAGTTAGCGCTCATGGGGGGCCTTAATGAAGTTCTTCAAAGGCCTGAGCAGAGAGGGAAATCAAGGGTTTAAAGAAATGTTTTAATAAACCACAGTGCACCAATGATTATTATTTTATTACTTCTACCTGCTGTGCTCAACTGGCCCAGATTTACTACAGTAAGGCATTGCACATGCCTAGTCTGCAATCATAGCCTAAAAGTGGATATTGGATACATGATGATTATTGATCATACTGTAGCTATTTCTACCCATTCGTAGCATACCAATCAGTCCTGTGTCAAACTAGAATACAGAATGTAAATATAATCACCATACTGTATGTATTTACTTAATGTAATTAACCTTTGGCACAAAAAGCAGTTGGTCCTGAATTTCATCCCACTGCCTCTGCAGGAAAAGGCCCAGGCTCTCTGGCAACTGATCCAGACAGAACTGAAGGAGGCCGTTCAGTGCCAGTGTGACACAGAGCAGAGGATAGCCTCCCTTCAGGTAACTCTGCGAGTTTTTACACTTCTCTTCCAGTTCCTGGGTTTCTCTCTACAAGAGCTCCTTTTCTCCCCCCAGTCTCATTCCTTGCCTCTTCCCGTTTGAGTGTGACATGTGTTCACAAACATACAGGGGGCTAGTCAGCTGAGCCGTTCAAACAGCTGGACTACAGCACCAGCAGCACAATGCTCATTGTCTCTAGGCTTCTTCTTCTCTGGTTGAGGGAATTCCTTCAGGAAGTCTGTTGTGAACATTGTGAGAAAGTGGGCTTCTTCCCACAAGCTTTCAGATGATTGAATTCTACCTCTACCATTGACTCTCTGATGCATTTTTGCAATTTTACATTTTTGTTTAATGTACTGATGCCTTTTTGCACACTGCTTGTGCTGAATTTCATTTGAGTGTTATTCAACTTTCCTGTAGTTGCTGCTGTTGGCCTGTGTTTAAGTTGGTGTTTCCTTAATGTCTTTGTATCAGGGCATACATGTAAGTAAGCAGTTCATTGCATTATTGCACTTCTGCTTTGACAAATAAACTGAACTCTGAAGAACGTGGAGTTTTGCTAAAGTAGGATGGAATAGGAGGGTATTCCTTCTTTCAATCAATCAATCAAAGTTTATCAAATGCACAACAATACAGTATGCAGCAGTAGTTGCTGGCAATATAATGTCTTTTCTACGAGCTCGCTAGGGGGTGGGGGGGATTTAAAACCACAAAATTAGGTTACGAAATAAGGTTACATAATAATAGATAATAATGCGATAGAAATTAAATTAAATAAACTGAGAAAACTCAATATAAATAGAGCTGCTATGTGTCCAGGGTGTAAGCAATGTATTATGTCCCAGTAGTGCAGTATGCTGAATACAATGCAAACTGTTATGGGTGATTTGCTGAAGGAGCTACAGGTTGGCTGTTTAGCAGTCTTAATGCCTGGAGGTAGAAGCTGTTCCGTAGTCTGTTGGACTTTGACCGAATGGTTCGGTACCGTTTACCGGACGGTAGGAGAGAAAGCAGTTTGTGACTGGGATGACTGGGGTCCTTGAGAATGGACCGGGGTCTTTTTCCAGGAGGACCGGCGGCTGATTCGGGAGAAGATGGACGCAGAGTTCGCTCAGATCCGTCGGCTTTTGGACCAGGAAGAGGAGGCCCTCAGGGCTCGTCTCCGGGAGGATGAGGAGCTCAAACGGAGCGAGCTGGAGAGGAGCCGGGTCCAGGCGCAGCAGGAAGTGATGCGGTTAGAGGAAGCGGCCAGGGACGTGCAGGGGAAACGCGCTCTCTCTGATAGCCCTGCCGCGGTCAAGGTCAGCCAGTGCTGTGGACAGGATCGTCCAGAGGGGATTCTGGCAGTGCTTCTTCTGTGCACCCCTGTAGACTATAGTGTCACCCATCTTCTTCATCACACACAACACATACACCAGCTTGGTGATGCACAGTGCAAAATATTACTAGTATTAAATAAGCCCCAATTTTAATATTATTAGCACCACTTTAGGGGACAATCAGTTTTCACATCAAAAATGAATTTTAAACTACAAGCAATAGTGACTTTCTTACAGTGTCCGAGTGTTCTAGTTGACTCTGGTGTTTCACAGAGTCATGTTTTGTCAGGGCTGGCAGGGTAGTGTAGTGGTTTGCATTGCTGCCCAAAACCGCTGGTGTCCTGTGTTCAGTTGTAGAGCTGGGGTGCTGTCTGTGTGGAGTTTGTATGTTCTCCCCATGAGCACGTGGGTGTCCTCCCACAGTCCAAAGACACACTGGAATGGTAATTGGCTTCAGGGAAATTTAGCCCTAGTGGGAGTGTGTGTGTTTGTGTGTGTGCCCCGTGATGGACTGGTGTCCTGTCCATGGGGTACCCCACCTTGTGCCCATTGCATGGCGGAATAGGCTCTGGCTCCCCTGTATCCCTCAATTGGATGTAGCAGTTAGGAACTGGATGGAAGGATGTTGTTTCTGTATATGGAACACTGTGATGTTGGAGGTTTCAGCCCTGCTACATTGTGGCACACACAGTGCTTAGAACACCTGTTCTGCTGTTAGCGATGTTCGATTTTAGATTTTATTTATAGGCTCATCATTAATGTCCTGACTCCAGATAATGTTTCCACAACATTCTCCTGTCATTGTGATGTTAAACAGATTCATCCGTAACTAAAATAATGAAAAGCCTCTGTTGGCAATGTCTCTGACATTTTAATTTTTTTTAAAAAACGCAGTTTTTGTAGGTGATTGCTTCTATGTTGTAGTCGTTTTTAACTTGTACTGGTCACATGCTTATCATTCTTATTTAAACAGACTCAGCTGTTTGCTCCTCACTGAGAGTTTGTTCAAACAACAAATAATTTCTCTTCCTGGCTGTAGCATGATTTGAAGTTATTTCAGTAAGACTGTGTTTAAATTAAAGATGAATTTAAACATGTAAAACACTGAGTACTGTACAATTAAAAGTGACTTTATTTCATTTATTTTTTTCTTTGCAGGAAGTTCAAGCCCTTCTGAACAGGTGAGAGGTTGTGTTTTGGGAACCTCTGTTATACCAGTGAAAACTTTCAGTGCAGTTGTTTGATCTATCTACATTTTCCAGATGTTACTGTCTTGCTTGTTGACATGGTTGCTCAATATTACATACCTGCTGTCCACAGATCTTCAGAAAGTCATACTTCCACCTGATCCAGGTGTTACTTCATACAGTATGTTTCCAGTGCATTCTGGTTTGCCTTATTTATTTTGGTGTATTCAGAAGTGTTTCAAACATGTATAGTATTTAAAGTGATAGTGTTTGCAATGGATGTTTGTCCTTAGACAGAACATATAAATGTAGTACTTTTGGTCCCTGGACGTGCCTCCTGTATGTTCTGAAATGCTTCAGGTCCAGCAGTAATAATGCACAGTTTGGCTCAGGACTAGTCAGGGATGGAGCATGCCCATCATTGAACCTGCACTGGGGTCACTGTTGGGTGAGGAGCCTCATCGGTTAATCCCAGCTCTGATCCCATTGTACACCTGGGCAATCCCTGACTTAGGTTCGAAAGTGCATCACCTGCGCTTGGAGTGAGAGCCTATACTGGCTGGGCCACTAGGGAGCCCCAGGTTTCTTTTTGATAGTAATTTTTATCTTTATGATCCAACAGTAGCAAAATAATAATCTTTTAAAAAAAGTTCTAAGGTAATCGGGGAGCCAGGAACATGTTTTACTTAGTCCTCTAAAGCTCAAAGCCCAGGTCTGTCCCAGGCTTGACACCATATGGCAAGATCAGTATCGTGCTGACTGTGTCAAGACATTATTGAAATGTACGCCCATGGCCGGCCCTGTGTACTCCCACTGCTCATCCTTACCACGTGCCTGTTCTCTTCACACTCGGCCTTGTAGTAACTGCACTGCTTATTGGAAAGAAAACCATCTCCGTCCTTGTAAAACCTTGTCAGTGTCTTTTCGTCTCTCTAGAAATGACTGGACTTTCAAGAAGCCTTTAAATTCGTCACTTGGTCTATCGGCAGAGGAGCATGTGGGTCCACTCCAGTACAAAGTGTGGATGAGGGTGAAAGAACTGATTTCTCCAGGTATAGTACACCACCACTGTTTAACCATTCGTGGCCTGAATTTGTATTATTGTGTAAAAATATATTGTAGGCCTATATATTCCCTTATTTGTAGGCCACTATTCACATCTGATTCTTTGAAAAACGAGCTCTGACCAGTGCCCACCTCGAATCTGTAGTCTCTTGTCATTGCTCACAGAAAGTCTTCAAAGTCTGCCCTTCCTCTGCTTTGAAACAAAGATTCAAAGTTCATAAATGTTTTCAAGTCCCAGCAGGCCATATTTGCATTCAGTGGTTTTGGGGTTATAATGTCATCTCTTAAAATTATGAATGTGAAATTCTAATGAACTAAACAAGGAGATGAATATAAAGGGAGGGTATACTTAATGCTTTAGAGGTAACTAGCCTGGCTGAGGAAATAGCAGTGCAGGTCGGAGATCAGCGCTGTCAAAACATACCGACTTAGCAGGAATGAACCAGAGAGGCAGCTGCAAAGGTGAAGTTGGGGTGGAGGGAGGGAAGCTGGTAAAGATGTGTGGCGGCAAAATTAGAATTTGACCTCCTTGCAGCCCTACATTAAATATCACTGAATATGCTGACCTCAGTTTTGGTCTTCCTATCCGTCTTCGACCTGCTGTTCCCCCAGGATTGCATCCTGTGACGTTGGATTCTGACACTGCCCATCCCTGCCTGGTTTTGTCAGACAGGAACACCAGCGTGAGGAGTGCTGGCGTCAAGACAGACGTCCCTGCACACCCGGCGCGCTGTGAACACTATCTGGACGTCCTGGGGTCCCAGGGCTTCGACTCTGGGAGGCACTACTGGGAGGTGTGGGTGGATGGGAAGACGCAGTGGGAGCTGGGGGTCATCGGAGAGTCTGTGGACAGAAAGGGGTTGTATAAGACGGCCCTTCCCCGGAAAGTGTGGACCCTGCGGTTGAACAGCGGGAGCTATGAGGCGTGTAACCAAACGGTCGTTCAGCTGTGTGTGAAAACTCAGCTGTGCAAGGTTGGGGTGTACCTAGACTACGGCGAGGGGAAGGTTGTTTTTTATAACGCTGAAGGCATGACCCTGCTCTACGCGTTTTCCAACCATTTTCAGGAAACGATCTATCCGCTGTTCAATCCTGGTTTCACCCACCTTGAAACTACAAAACCCCTGAAAATCATCAACCCTCAATTGTAAGATGTGCGTTTGGTCAGCTGAGTCATCTAGGACGACTGCCAAATGATGCAAGGAAGCCACCCAACCACTTCTTAAAAGATTAAACATAGTAGATTCCAGAACAAACTTAAGCAACCTGGCTGGATATTTTGTTTAAGGCATTCTTGATGTAACAATACACGACTGAATGCAGCTCGCTTTCTGTCAATAAAGCACCTGCTCTGCTCACTTCCACCACCAGTCCCAGGTCTGTGATCAATTAAGATTCCTTTAATGGTTGACCCACCTTCAAAGCTACTGATCTCTTTACAGATCAATGGCAACGCAGCTCTGAACCAGACATTCAGCTTCAACAGGAGGAGAAGCATGTCCCTGACCCTAGCTAAGGTGGCGCTCAGCCAGTTGTTCACCATGCTTGGGGAATCCCAGTCACAGTGGACTAGTCAGCACAGGCTCCAACCTGCGATCGTGGTGCTCAGTCTATGCTCAGATGAGCTCCTTTACTGGTTGAGCCATTGGCGAGGTCCCTGGATTTATCTGTCAAATGGTCATAGTTCATCCACAGCAAATGCACACTGCTGTGCTTATGCCTTAGACATTTAATGTTGTGCTGCTCTTCTAATTCTTTATGTAGAAACAGTTCTATAATGATATGGAGAAGCCAGTAAACCAGCTATTTGATTTGAGTGAATGTTTAAGCCTAATAGATCAGTATTTTGCAGTACAACAACTAGAGGTTTAGCTTTCTGGCTGTGCAGAGAGAAACCAGTGATCCATCCATAACACCACTTTCTCACCACTTAATCCAATTCAAGGCTGCGGAGGTGCCTACCGTATCCCAGAAAGCAACAAGCACAAGGCAGGATACACCCTGGATGGGATGCCAGTCCATCGCAGGGGACACACGAACACACACACTCATACCCGGGCCAATATTGACTGAAGCCAGTTAATCTACCAGTATGTCCTCAGACTGTGGGAGGAAACCAGAACATCCAGAGGACACCCACACAAACACAGGGAGAACATACAAACTCCACACAGACAGCACCCCTGGATTTGAACCCTGGGCCCCTGGCAGCACTGCAGACCACTGCACCACCGTGACACCCAGAAGCCAGTGATGATAGTGCCAATTGCTAAGGTGTAGCTTGAGGTGTGGCCATGATGTGTTTCGAGGATCCTGATCAAAGTGAATTAAGAACAGTAAACGTCGTTATAATAGCAGAAAACACCTGTGGAGGTTTTGAGCAAATCGCTGATTCCCATAACGTACGCGTATTCTAATTCTCGATTGTGTCCAGGATTTTCCAGATCTTGCAATCTGCGATATATTAAAGTCTGCGTTTTTTACATTTCAACTGCATATTTTAACTGGAAAATAAATCTTATTTAGTCTGTGCTTGGTTAGCGGCATTGTTTCCACGATTCATTTCAGACGTTTGACACGTGCAAATATTATATTCCCACTGTTCATTTAAAAATTTTAAAAGGTTAAGTAGCTTCAAATTTGACGGCTCTCAAGCACTTCTTAAATTCAAAGGGCGTGTACTTACACGGAAAGCACGCACAGCTGCACAATTAGTCATACGGCTGGCACAAGACGAAAACAGTTCGAAAAGCTCAGTGGATGGTTTTCAGCCACTCCGTAACACAAAACCGAAACTCAAAGATCGCTCTTCCACTGGCACGACAGTATCCCCTCTGGTCCAGCATGGATTCGGCCGTAGACGAGCTGAGCAGACTCCGTGAGGACCTGACCTGTCCGCTCTGCCTAGACCTGTTCAAGAGCCCGGTTCTGCGGGAATGCGGACATCACTTTTGCCAGGAGTGTGTCGGTCGCTGCTGGGAGGGACCCGGGGAGAGCGCTCGGTGCCCGCTCTGCGGGAGAGGAGCCGTGGATGAAGTTGCTCAGGACGCCCCGCTCTTGGGCAGCGTAGCCGAGACGGTGAGGGAGATGATGGGAGATCGGAGAGAAGCGATTGGGAAAAGAAAAAGGGAGCAGTACTGCGAGGAACACGGGAAGAAACTGAAGCTCTTTTGCCAGGAGGATGGGAAAGCCATCTGCGTGGCGTGCGGAAGCTCCCAGCTGCACCAGTCCCACAGCCTGGCCCCGCTGGATGAGGTCTTAGGGAAATACAGAGTGAGTCACACACAGAGAGACGGGAGGCAGATGCGCAACTCCCTGCTTTTTACCAGAGCAAATTGCTTCGCGCTCTCCAGGAAAGATACGTCTGACATGATAATGAGATGGAACACAGAAAATGGTTTGTCCATAGAATTGTGGAACTTTGAAGATAGGCAATAAACTGGGATTAGTGTAAGAGGTCCTAATATTTCCCAATGGTGACAGATTTAATTAGAAGACTCAAAACTCACTCTTGGCAGCCAGGCGTTTGCATTGTGAGATATCTCTTCCCTAAACAGAGCGGTGTGTTAACAGAGAATCTTTTTTCTTACAAATTGAAAAAACTAACGACTGTTATTTCCGCCGTTGCTTTCACTCACAGGAGAAACTGAGAGGCTTCTTACAGCAAATCCGGAAAGAGGTGAAAAAGGCGTCGCGGTCTCTGCAAACAGCGGAGGACATGCGCGCCCTTCTGAAGGTAATTCTGAATCCTTTCGTTTTACGAGATTCCAACCTTGTCTCTCTTGGGGAAGCCTCGGTTGCAAACCCCAGAGTCATCAGGCTGTGAATTTAATTGTACAATTATTGCAGATGGTACAGGTGGTCAGGACTGATGCCTCATTATTGGGTCCAAATTTGGCTTGAGGTACCTGCTGTATGGCGTTTGCATGCTCCATTGTGTTGACGTGGGTTTTCCCAGCGTGCTCCGGGTTCCTCGACCTCCCAGATGCGTGTCGGCTTAGTTAATTCCTGTCCCCGCGTGCGTGTACGCGAGCGCCTTGTAATGACGGGTGCCCCATCCAAAATGTATCCCACCTTGCACCCTGTTTTTTCCTGGATAGCCTCCGGGCTGTCAGATTCCTTGCCAGGAAGAAGTGGATTTCTCATAATGGCTAGATCACAGCCCAACACTAGGAGACATCCGTCTTTTGGAGTTGGAGGTGTACTTTGAAACTAAGAGCATGAAGACAACTATCCCAGTGTTTTAGCTCATTGTGTTATAATGGCTCCTGGACACATCTGGGTGGAGTCACCGGCCAGCTGTGATCAGATCGCGGGGGAGCCGGAGCTTATCCCGGCAAGCAACGAGCGCAAGATGCGGTAAAGCGCAGTGGTGAAAACTCTGTTTCTAATATAACATCAAATTAATGGTATAAAACCTGCACTGCAGGATGACAGAGAGTCCATAGAGAAGACGATAGAGGCGGAGTTTGCCGAGCTCCACCGGTTCCTGGACCGAGAGGAGGCGGCGGCGAAAGCCAAACTTCTGCACGCCGAAGAGGAGAAGCGGAAAGCGCTGGAGCGCAACAGGACCCGCAGCGAAGCGGAAAAATGCCGGCTGCTGCAAGCCAAGGAGCTCCTGAAAGACAAACTGGCCCTGCATGACGACCCAGCCGCGATAGAGGTCAGACCCCGGCCTGTACCGTCCGGAACTCTTCCGACCGGTGTCAAACGGACAGGAGCCTTAGTACATAGGAATGTATGCAAAGGAGAGGAGCACATTCGGTCCGCCCGACTGGTTTGGTAGCAACTCACAGCTGGCAGCCCACTGAAGCTCAGCAGGTGTGAGCCTGGTCAGTACCTGGATGTGTGAGCTCCTGGGAAAGCTAAGGTTGCTGCTGGAAGTGGTGTTAGTGGATCCAGTAGGGGGCGCTTACCCTGTGGTCTGTGTGGGTCCTAATGCCCCAGTTTAGTGATGGGGACACTATACTGTAAAAAGGTGCCGTCCTTCAGACAGGACATAAAACCGAGGTCCTGACTCTCCCTGGTAATTAAAAACCCCAGGGTGTTTCTCAAAAAGAATAGAGGTGTAACCCTGGTGTCCTGGCCAAATTTCCTCCTGGCCTTTACCAATCAAGGCCTCCTAATAATACTCCATCTCTGAACTGGCTTCATCACTCTGTTCTCCTCCCCACTGAGAGCTGGTGTGTGGTGAGCGTTCTGGCGCACTATGGCTGCCGTCGCATCATCCAGGTGGGGCTGCACATTGGTGGTGGGGAGTGCCCATTACCTGTAAAGCGCTCTGAGTGGAGTGTCCAGAAAAACACTATATAAGTGTAAGCAATATCATCCAGCCATTTCTTGAAAGCAGCAGGGGTTTTGACTTTGACAGCGTTGCCAGTACACTTGGTGTAGCATTGTTGTATTGAGGTGTGTGAAACTCACTCGTTACAGTGGAAGCAGCATCTTCCTGGAGCACTGCAGGATCACATTGAGCACCTGTGACGTAAAGACCCTTTCAGTGAAGGAAGCCAGGGTATCAGCCTGAAACATGTGGCTGGGTAGCTTGTTCCATACCCCCACAACCCTTTGTGTAGGAAGTGCCTCCTGTTCTCAGTTTTAGAAACACTTGCCTTTTTTCTCTGTTTTCCGTTCAATATCTCCCCGACATATCCCAAAGCACACTGATCACTGCTGAACATGCTCTGAAGTAACAAATATCTGGGTGTTAAAATACCAAAGAATTATACATTATTTTTTATATTTGTATTATTTTATTAGCGTATTATCTATTGGAGACTTGTGGTCAGCATTGCTGCCTCCCAGAGCTGCGATCCTGGGTTCAATTCCCGGGGTGATACCTGTGTGGAGTTCTCCCTGTGTGGGTTTCATCCAGGTGCTCAGGTTTTCTCCCACAGTCATAAAACATACAGGTTGATTGGCTTCTGGGCAAATTGGCCCTGGTCTGTGTATGTGTGCCCTGCGATAGACTGGCGTCTCATCCAGGGTGTACTACGCTGCAATAGGCATGACCCTGTATTGGGTAAGGAGGTTAGAAAATGGGTGGATATCAACATGTAAAAAATATAATCAAGCTGAGTATTTATGAGCACTGAACTTACAAACAGTCTTTTTAAATGGTGACCTGTTTACATGAGCTGGTAGAGTCAATGCAGCAAGAAACAATACAGTATTATCAAATGAAGAATTTTATTCACTATAAATGATAAATGATCTTTCTTAATGAGTGAAGAGCCGATGCAGCTGTATTTGTTTCATGGCTCAGAACGGTTCAGGATTTTTTAAAGAAAAGAAAAGTTTCTTATAAAACAACACAATAAGTTGTGTAATGATGAAAGAGTTTATTTCGCATTGTTTCAGAAGAGTGATGAAACCTGTAAAACACACTACATACTCTTTTGTTACGGGTGGAAATGATAGCTATCACTTTTTAGCTTCCCTGAACCACCGCAGTGCATCTATCTGTCCAAATATTTCGTATTTATTTTTCTTTTTTCTTTGTAGGATTTGAAAGATCTCTTGAGTAGGTGAGTGGTCTTTCTTGAAATTCATGTCCTACAACGCCTTGATCGTGATTCTTAATAATGCATTACATTCTACAGTCCTCTGTACCACTGGTGTGATCTTATCCGTATTATTGTCCAAGAGCTATTTTTGTCTTCCAGCCTCTTGGAACAAAATTCCACTGACGCTTGTGCAACGCCGAAATGCTTCCCCCTTCCTTGCGTGCTCACGTTCAGCCTTGAAGAGGGAGGGGAGTAGTGGCGTATGTTGGCGGTGCTCAATACCTACGGAAGCAGCCTACTGCAGGAAATGTATAGGGAAAGGGAGTGGGATGATCTCTGTGTTGCTTGTTCCTTCTCCCCACAGGAAGGACCTGACCTTCCAGAAACCAGCAGACGAATACATCAGCCTTTCGTCTGAGGAGTACGTGGGGCCACTGCAGTATACTGTCTGGAAGAAGATGAAAGACATCCTTACACCAGGTATACAACTGTCCTGGGTCTGTGTTTGTGTACAGTAGGTACTGTACCTCTTCTCTTTTCCTCTTTTTTTTCTGGTCTTTTTTCTTCCTTCTTTTTCTCAGTCCTTGAGCAGAAGCTTGGGGGTTTGCAATGAACATACCTTGACTTTACCACTTAACCACGAACACACTGCTCAGATCGGACTAAGAAAGAACATCCACTTTGTTCAGCTCAGTCCCACCAACAATTAAACATTCTGTTATCTGTTGTGCTCAAGTTCAGATGTAGAGTGCATTGCAAGAACTTCATGCTGTGAAATAGGGCTTTTCAATCCAAGGGCTTAGGATCCCAGTGTTTTCCCGTTTTCCTTTCAGTTGAGCTCAATTACTCTGTCACCTCTTGAATCGATTGCTTTCTGCCCCCAAGAAGAAATCCAGTTACCTGTAACCAGGGATGAAAAGCCCTGCTCCTAATTAGAATCTGTAGATACAACCGCTCATGAGACACTGAACCCATTTCACATTTTATGCCACGATGTCGGCACTGATGGCGACTGCTTCCTTCCCAGCTCCGCTCCCCCTGACCTTTGATCCCGACACCGCCAATCCGCACCTCATCCTATCCAACGGGAACACCACGGCGAAGACGGGCGGGACGAGAAGGGCTTTAGCGCCCAAGCCGGAACGGTTCGACACCTACCTGAATGTGCTGGGATCGCGGGGCTTCACCTCCGGGCGCCACTACTGGGAGGTGTGGGTGGGCAACAAGTCAGAGTGGGAGCTGGGTGTGGCCGCCGCGTCCGTGGAGAGGAAACTGTGTTACCAAGCCCGCCCGGCAGACAAAGTGTGGATCATCGCGCTCGACCGCGGCGGCAGCTACACGGCTCACGATTTCGGCACCGTCACCCTGCGCCTCAGCTCCAAACCGCGGAAGATCGGCGTGTACGTGGATTACCGCGGCGGGAGGGTTGTTTTTCACAACGCCGAGGATATGACCGTCATCTACACATTTATCGATATCTTCGAGGAAAAGATCTACCCCATTTTTAACCCGGGTCATCGTCGCGGGCCTAAAAACCGAAAAGCCTTGAGGATTGTGACACCCCAGGTTTAGAAGCCTCAGACATTGGTCTGAGGACTGTGTTTCAGACGCTGTTTTTTCCCTCGCATTAGGCTTGTTTTACAGCCTGTGTGAGACACGATTCAAGTCAGGATCAGTTGAGTTTCATTCACAAGCATCGTTTCTGATTACCAGGCGGATGTCGGGGCACACTGACTGCGTCGCAATGACGTGGAGGAAACTGAAGAAGCTTGCCATGTAGTACTGCCGTTGTTCCCCATAACAAGCACAAAACACAAATACTTGTGTTTCTAGCATTAGCAGTGGAAAAGATTCATTGTCACTCTCATGCTTAGTGCCATTGAAGATCCTTAGCTGAAGATATTTTTTAAAACTACAATTCAGTTGTTAGAATAATAATGTAAATAGTTTTAAGGAAGCCAAGCCAAGAAATGTAGTTTACACTATCCTCCAGAATTATTCATATTGTAACGAACGGCAGACATACAGGTTGCGGTTGCAGAGCGGGGACGGCACCGCCCTCTTTCCCCTGCGCATAACAGAAATGTTGACCGCCAAGGCTGAGGAAGGCCTTCTTTAGCTCCGGCGACAATGTCCTTGTTGGGCGACGCCGGAGGCTCGGGTTCGAGAGTGGGGCAGGAGCGCCAAGTGTAGAAACCCCAAGAAACTGAATTCGCTACAATATTTATACTGTTCCTGTAGCAGGTAGCCTGCAAAATGGCTGCAGCGGCAAAGCGCCGTCTCATAAGTCTCATAAGAATTGACTTTATGAATCCAGTACTCGTGTTTATAAACATGTGTCAGTGGAAAAGGTGAAGCTTTAGAAAAGTAGCAAAAGTGCTTCGGACCTCCTCTGCTTTGCTGGAAGGTTCTGTTGCACGTTTATCATCCTAGCTGGTGCTACACAGGCAGACACGATAATTCAGCTTCTCCTTGAGGAACTGCGGTCAAAATGAGATCATGCATTAGCCATTTCTCACCAGCAGGGGTCGCGTATTACACACCACTGCCTGGTGGTCTGGACTTCACTCCAGCCACACAGAGCATTTATTGTGTAAACGGCTTTCAGCGGTATCTGTTGCCTTGCAAAGCAGCTATCAGTCAGTTATCAGATTATTGCAAGCGCAGACATCTGACCAGATGGGATACGGTGGCTTTGGATGTGGTCGCAAACATCTTTAAAACGTTTAAGACGGTGATGTGACACGGAGAACACTGCGGGGATCTGCATGGGGAAGACCGTTGCTCCTCCTAATTCATAGAAGGACTCTTGTAGTATTTCGTAACTGGTCAACCAAAAAAGGATGATTAGCAAAAATTGTAGGGATGTTGAGAAAGATTGAGACAAAATACAAGTTCTGAGTGTTACACAGGTAGCACAGAAAACATAATAATAAACATAAGATGTAAAACACTTAAACACCCTACTTCTGCAAACACTTAGATGTCCATGTTTACAATCTTTCTTTTTCTAGACAATATGGGGAAGCAGTAAAAAGCCCAGCAACGCTGGGATATGGAGTTAAAATTGTGGAATATAAATCCAGTGATGTTAAAAAAGTGCCATGCACTAGCAGGTCCTCATTTAGATTTTTTGGTCACCATGTCATAAAAATTGTATTGCGGCACTAGAATCAGTCCAAGAAGAGCAAACAGCTATTTTCTTGACCTTAAATAAATGTCCTATACTGACAAGTCTTCAAGATCCTCAAAGGTATTGTCACGACCGCCAGCCAGCGGAGATCAACCCATAAGCGATCTAATCAGCACCAGGTGCGGGTTAACAACTTGTTGATAAGAAGCGCCGCCGCACGGGTTAACCCACCTGCACACGCTCTACCGTGCGGCACGCACATCCTAACCCGCTTCCTGCTGCTCGGTATTGAGTCTACTCGTTGAGCGCTCTACCTGGTGGTTTTCTGTACTTCGTATAATTCTGAATTCTGGACTCCCCTTCTGCCTTTTCGGCTTTGGACCTCGCCTCTCGTCTCGGACTGTTTGCCTCCTGTGTTCTCCCCAGATTCCGACCTACCTTACTCCTTTTGACCACGACCTCGCCTCTTGCTTCGGGTTGTTCGCTTCTATCGTACTTCCTGGATTCTGAAACACCCTTTTCCTTTGGACCACGAACTCGCCTATCGTATTGGATTGTTCGCCTGCCTTGTCAACTACCCGCATCTGCGTCTGCACCGGATCCACATATCTCTCCATCTGGGATTCCTAACGGGTATTAACCAATTCTCTCCCTCAGTCAGGCTTGAGAGCCAACAACCAGCGCAACCCAGCGGACATAAGTGGAAACTATTGGAAATGGTTTTTAAAACCAAGAATGGTAGGGACTTCTTTACACAAAGCGTTGTAGGAGTATAAGCTAACCAGCCATGATGCTGAATCCAATATTCTGGGTTCTTTCAACAAAAGGGGAGAAGCTTGAGGTAGTCTGAATGTCCTCCTCATTGTAACTGTACCTTAAACTTTCACTTGTATTGATCATCTGCATTTTCCTCTCCTAATCTCGTCCTCTGATAAATTGCAGGCAGAATTGGATAATTGTCATTTTCATTCAAACATTCAGGGGCCTTTAGTTCATGAACTAACAAGTGCCTAAAAACCAACACAATTTAAAAAAAAAAACTAGTCCATTAGAACTAGTGTTAAATGATAACACTGCAGTTTTTAAGTAAGAAACACATTAATAAGTGAATTATTTTAATTAATGTCTAGACTTTCACTGTAAGTCCTTTTAGCTCATGCAGCTTTGTGGGAGAAATAGACATACTATTACCTTTGAGTTCTTTTGCAGTAAGAAGGAAAACAATATCTGAAATTTGACAAATGATGCTTTTCTGTGTATGTTTAAAAAAAATGTTTTCTAGTTATGTTTCTCTCTCAATCTCATCAAATTAGTTTTGGAGCTTTTAGTGCATGTCCACTTTCTGTATGTTGCTTAATGTCAAACAGAGCAGGAAATGTTTTTGTTTTCTTGCTTCATGTTTATATTGAAGGACACAATAGGTATAGCCACACTTTATTTAAAGGGGTTACACAATCGCACCTTTTAGACTTAATTATAGCCCTTATATCATAATGAGATATAAATTAAATTAGCACCCTCTGCAAATAACCCTAGTGTTAAGAGTGTGGTTCAGGCTGTGCTCAGGATTAGAGTTCTATTACCAATATGTGATTACTCCCCAGGAGAGAATTATCACATGTATGTCACTCTATTAACACTTTATATACTCTGTTAATAAAATAATTAACCATATCACCCTTGCAGCTAAGCAGGTGTGAGCCTGGTCAGTACCTGGATGGCAGACCTCCTGGGGAAAACTAAGGTTGCTGCTGGAAGAGGTGTTAGTGGGGCTAGTAGGGGGTATTCACCCTGGAGTCTGTGTGGGTCCTAATGCCCCAGTATAGGGATGGGACACTATACTGCTGCAACGCTCCATGGAAAGCAAAGGGTATGACAAGGCACAGAAAGGTGTCATGGCCATCCACTGCAACCATCAAAATCTCCAGCCATGACAACTACTCGTACCACTGGACCCAGCTTTCTGAGGTCAAGAGAGTGGGATTGCCCCACTTTAAAAAAAAAAGCTATCCTGCACAGGTTTCCAAACAGATGAGCTGCACAAAGTACAACTGTCATCGATGAACAACCATCATCATCATTATCATCATCAAAAAGTTTGGAAATGACAAATTCTAATCTAAAGTCATTCTGCATGTTTAGTTTGCATTGCAAAATTGCTCACATTTAAACCTTAACTTGGGTATGAATGCTCAACCATTGATCTATTACTTAATCAATTAAGTTTATGTAGGGTATAAATACTCAACCATTGATCAAATACTCAATGAAGCCTTATCTAGGGCATGCATGCTCAACCTGCAGGCCTTCCAGTCCAATCCAATAGCCAGCTCAATGCAACCAGCAGGGTGTAATTTGCATGACAGCACGGCAATGGAGGTGACAGGAGAGGCCCTGCACTGAATTGTCCATTTGTGGGGTTACTGAGGAAATGGGTAGCTGGAGGTTGCTGTACAGGGGTTCCCCTGTCCACCTCTAAGAGTGATGCCTCCAGGGGAGGGGAAGTTGAGGCACACTGTGGGGGGACTCCAGTGTGTCCGTCTCTGATGCCCTTTCTGTACCCGCGATGCAGGATGAGAGAGTTTGAGTGCTCATTTGGCACTCGGCCTGTTGCAGGAGCGTGACGTCACCTGGATAGTGCTGAAGCCCACAGTGGCAGGAGGCCTGGGCCTTTGGCACAGGTTGGAGTTCTGCTCTGTCTGTCGCAATTGGCGAGCGTGAGCGGCCTTTATCGAATCCCAGAGAGGGGCGGGTCTGAGCAGGGCGTGCCCAGTTTGGTTCCTGCTCATCACACATCCCCAGCAGGTGAGGTCACAAATACACATTTGCCTCATGGAAGCAGCAGCACTGTCCCTCAGATGTCTGCTTTACACAAGAGGTGAAAGGAACACCACAGCATTTCCCGTTTCATCCTCACTGGCTGCTTTGGGACAGAGGCTGGATGAGATATATTAGGGCGAGGAAGATTCAAGCACTGTTACCTCATTTCTGAGGAGCAGATCTATCCACCTACTTAAGCCGCAAGCATGGAGAGAATTCCGATGAAATGTATCAAGGACTCGATGACCTCCTTCAGCACACTTCAAGGCAAAAGCTGGGAAGTAACCAATGATCTTCAGAAGGCCTGAGGGTGGAATTTTAACACATGACCTCACTCTGGCTCCTCACTCTTTCTAACTACGCTATCTAATTTCCCCTGGACTTTACAAATACAGCCCGTCTTTCAAAATGAATGAGGAATCTCATGCCAGTATAATCTGCCACATCCTGTTTTGCTTTCTACGAAAGCTGTACAAACGGGCAGACAGTGTGTTTCCTGGTAAATCAACCGTGGGGATCATTTCTGTCAAATGTGCTGCCATCTTATTTTGAAGCACAGACTACATCACAATGCTCTCAAAGTCTTTGTCGGATCAAGAACCAAGCAAAGTTTAAATTCTGATAATCTTAGTGCATTAGCACAACTATAGAATAGACAACCCGGAGCAGACAAGATGTTTTTTTTTTTATTCCTGGTGTTGTGATTATAAAGTCATCGTGTTAAGAGGAGCTCTAATGAAACGGAGTGGTGTTGAAACCGGGAGCAGTATAAGTGATAAGGGGATGTGGTGTCTATTTCCTCACTGTACTGTGTGTTTTCCCCTTGCATTCCGCTCAGTAAGAGTGAGAAAGCAGATCTGAGGACACTTCCTTATTGGCAGGCTGGGGGCCCAGCCCTATGCAAATCCTTTAAAGCAGCAGACTGAAAACATTTGATCCAGTGGGTGTGTGAGGCCCAGCGATTACAATTCAAGGCACAAAGCCCTCGATTTATGTGCTGTATTGCATGAAGCGCCTCTCTCAAGACCGTTTGTTAGGGATGGAGGGTCAGAGCTTAAATTGTAACACTGGGAAAGCGAGGGGCAGTGGAAGGGATTCAGTGTTTTAATCCAGGTTTTTGACTTAAACACAACACTTCCGCTTTTCTATTTAAAATAATGGAAAACATAACCATTCGATACACCAGAGTTCCAGAGGTAAGTCTATCCGCCCATTTGCTCACCGCTGTATCTGTTGTAGGTGAGCCCGAGCACAAGGCAGGGTACACCTTGATTGAGACTCCAGTTCATTGCAGGGAAGACACACAGACACAGACGAGCACACACTCACAGGGGCAGTTTTTGTTCCCGAAGCCAGTTAACCTACCGGTATGTCTGGGGACGCTGGGAGGAAACCCACACAAACGCAAACACGTGGAGAAGATACAAACTCCACACAGACAGCACCCCAGGTCCGGAACTGAACCCTGGGCCCCAGCACTGCCAGGCAGCAACGCTCACCCCTGGGTCGTTTGACACAGAATGTCCAATCCAAAGAAAATTGGCGCAGTCTCATCTAAACGGGATCGCCAAGAAACCTTGCATAGTGTGAGAAAGACAATGAACAGGACAAGGGGGTCTTTCCTCCGGTTTTCAACACAGAGCAGCACAGAAATGGCTTTGAGTCAAAAGCACAGGGCCCCTAACACAACACTGTGCAGTCACTGTGAGTGAGCACTGAAGGGACTGTATGAAGGGAGTGTCACTGTTGATCTTTCACTGCTTGATAGAAGTCAGCTGTGACGTTGGGTGGAATGGCAGCAACATGTATGAGTGGGTTTTTAGGAATCGCCACTTCTGTCTTGAAGAACCGTTTTCC
The DNA here is from genome assembly GCF_055471065.1 of Atractosteus spatula. NCBI lineage: Eukaryota > Metazoa > Chordata > Actinopteri > Semionotiformes > Lepisosteidae > Atractosteus > Atractosteus spatula. The sequence continues at coordinate 12,254,380 of NC_142707.1, forward strand.
ATTACCTTTTTGGAATTGCTCCAGTGAACACTAAACACATTGTTAGACCCTGCCTGACTCAGCGTTTTAGACTGAGCGGCAGCCTTGGGATCAGTTACTGACAAAGATAGTCTTACTGAGACAGAGACTCGAGCCAGACAGGAAGGGGGTCAAGTAAGGCAGCTAACTGTTGGCACAAACTTCAAACTTCATCAACAAGTGTATGAGAAACACACATTTATACCAAGATCCCTGTAGGTAAAAAAAAGTTACAAATGAGTGAAGGCCAATCAGTCAGTCTTGTTTCTCTGTCCAAATTACCTGTACGTGAATCGTGTTGCTTTTTGGACACAAGAGTAGAATATCCTGTTTTTTAACGAGAATTATTTTAAGGGCAACATACACTTGTACAGATGAAAGGATGAGCTTGTGAGGTTATTAGTAGTCCTGACAGCCAGGACTCATTGAAAAGTATTCATGATCCCACACGGTCCCCTCCAGTTTTTCAGCATCTCCAGAGATGGGCTATTGGTTCCACACACCCACCACCTCTTTGTGTAAAACAGAGCCCTCACTCCCGAGGAGCTGCTCATTCTCTTCTACGGTGTGAAGTGAAGGACTGGGTTTTGTCTGCCGAACCTTCACAAGCTCCTCACTGATCGTGTTTATTACAAAGCACACGTTCAGTTCTTTCAGTGTACCTGCCGCCAGAAAACAAATAAATTCAAAACCACTCACATGAGATTCCCCCCGTTAATAGAAAACATTCAAATAGTTTAAACTGAATTATCTCTCTGCCTGTGCAAGATATTATTCCTGTACATATTTAAAGTACAAGCTAAAGAAATATTCTTATTCTAATACTCGTTTTATTTGGTCACAAAATCTATCGCATAGTGTCTTTTCATGTCACTCTGCAGAAAGGGGCGAGAGCTTCTCTTCGGTCCCCGTCTGCGCCAAGTCTGTTATGACATTTGTCGGCAAAACAATTTTCTCTGCCTTCTCCTTTTCTCTTCCTCTTCCCCCTCTTTTACTTGGTCTGTTCTTTTTTTTAAAGCAAAGAAATTCCATTATTAAAGGGTCAGTTTTTTATATAAAAAAGAAACCTGCTACGGACAACAGGGAGGTGACGAAAGGATGAAAAGTGTTCAATGTTAGATGTGCGTGGAGGGGGGGAGAGGCAGTTTGTTTCAGACTGGGGAGAAGGGTCAAAGACTTCTGGCCTTGGTGTAAAAGAAATAAGCCCAGCAGCGTCCTGCCTTGTGTTAACCACGAACGCGAAACGATTCGGGAAAAACGATCAACGCTGTGAGAAGCCGGCAGCCTCGCACTATGCGAGGGTCCTGAACTGAACGCGGCGGCTCTCGAAGTGTCCGCAAGCGCTTGGCAGCGACGGTACATTCCCGTCAGAGCAGCCGTGACATTCCGGCCGCGCCAGGGCAGCGTTTAGCATACCAGGGAAACCCCACTCTGCTACACATCTGTCGTCTCGCCCTCTCTCGGGGCGACCCCCTCGCAGCCTCGCTGCCTGATTTCACTGCTCTGAGAGCCCGATTAAGCAGAGCCAGCTGCCCAGGCTCAGCCAGGCCCCCTTATCTGCGATTCTCCCTGAGTGACATCTATGCCGATGACATCTATCATTAACAGCTTATTCTGACTCACTCTGCTCAGCTCTGCACAGTGAACAGCGCTGTTCCTCAGTTTACTGTCACTATAATCATTAGTAATTAATTGCATGAATAGGGCTTATTGCATACTAAATAATCATAACCTGCTATATATAATAGATGACTCTGCACGTCCACCCATAAAGACACCTGCCATTAGGCACCAGATGGAGGAATTTAAAGTGTGGAGCTTGGCGAGGTTTAATTTCAATTTGGTGGAATTTAACACCAGAGCTCACACCCCTTGCTCTTACCAACTGTGACACAGGATCTTTAAAGATAAATAGTTTCAATGTCTTATCCATAGAACAGTACCTCCTACAGCACAGTGTTCCTAGCCTTCATACTTGGTTACTGGTTTTAAAATTCTGGGCCAAGGAATTTGCAGGGATCCAGTGTGCCCCCTACTGGTAGACTTCTGAGAGCAAGCTGGTTTTCTTAGAGGTCTCTTGTCCCAGTACTGACCAGGCCCAGCCTGGCCTAGCATCTGAGAGCTGATGAGGTAACGTCGGATTTGGATGTTGGCACATCCTGTAGCACACTGTGTACAAACTGGGGCATTGGTTTGAGATTACAGGTCCAGAGGGATAGAGCACCACCTACTGGTCCACTAACATCACTTACAACAGCAACCTGGTTTTTCCCTGGAGGTCTCCCATCCCAGCGTCTGCCTAGCCTAGCGTCTGAGACCTGTCTGCCATGGATAATGCTGCTGTCAAATAACTCCTACAGGAAAGCTTGTTGAATTGACAGATTTTACTCCAACTTCGTAGGTGGATAGAATGGATATTATCCATGTAGCAGATATCTTTATTATTAGGCAGTCTGCACCATCAGTGCAATGAAGTGCTACAGTTCCACAGCTACAGAAAGGTTACAGATTGCAACACCAGATCGACAACAGTGAAGCTTGTTTCAGATCATGACATGGTTTGTCATAAGCCATTGGGAGAAGAAATGTATAGGATTCCTGCAATGCGGCAAATGGGGTTCCAGATAAAATACCAATTAAAAAAAACAGTTGTGGTTTCAGAATTTACAGTATTCATCAAATAAGACTGCAGAAAGATGCTTCTATAGTCAAACATGTCAAGCAACCACACAGATGGATTTGCAGGTATGTGTGTGGACAGAGTAGGATCACAAGCACTGTCTGAAAAGACTGATAAAATAATACCTTTTTTTCTTCTTGGTAATAATATGGTACATTGCTCTTTCCATATTGCATATTTCTGCATAAACCCAAGATTGTAGTAATATGACGGTGTCCTAATTATCAAATTATCTTATGTGAATTAAAAATGCTTCCTTTATGTATTCTTCAAATCTATGCTGCATTATAGACGCGGCACTGCAACTTCCTAGAAACACTGCTGTCTATATAAAGGATGGACTGTAGCAGGAATGCAGTTTAAATCTAGACCAAATCAGTGCTATCTGGGCGAAAAAAAAACACACTGCAGGGTTACTGTGTGTAAAACAATTAGGCTTTCAATTGGGAAGCCATACGGTAAACTTGATGTTAAATTTTCAAAATGATAAACTCGCTGAGTCAGGGTACGAGCGACCGAGTCCGGAGCTCCTGACCCGACGAGATGGGGTGACGCAGTCGCACGCCGGAGACCCCGCCCCCTGGAAGGAGCTGATAAAAGGGGCTGATCGGCAGGCTCGTCGTCTGAAATCCTCGTCTGTCTTACCTGCTGCGGAGGACCTGTACTAGCCCGCTGACGGCGTGGTGCTTGGGTCTGCCTTCTAATCTCTCTGCGGTTGCCGAAGCTAATTAATCGCTCGCCGAGGTGCTCGAATCTAGGGAAATGGCCAGCTACCACAAGCCCGACGAGAAGACCCTGCAGGGGCTGAAAGACACGGCGAACAAGCTGAGGATTCACTCCATCAAGGCGACATGCGCCTCCAACTCCGGGTACTGAAACGCTTCCAGACCTAATCCCCCTACGACGGCAGAAGGGTCGTGTTTCTGCGTTCACGTAGAAATCTGCTCTGCCCCTCTTTCTGGGCTCTTGAAATGGTTATTTTCATTTTGTGCAGGGCGACAGGAGAATGAATGACTAGTGTGGGGCCTACCAGATATTTTTTTTCGAGTTCAGCCTTGAGTAGTGCGTGTGCAGTTCGTACGTGCATGTAACAGAAATAGTGAAAATCCTCGTTGCTTTCGCTTGTGCCGTACTTTTCTAACTTTAAGCAAAAGGCATGGAATCAAATTAAATGTAAAATCTAAAAAAAAATAAGCTTTTTAAATGACGGATGGCGTTATTGCATGCACTTTGTCAGACTTGGTGCGAAACCTTTACAGTTCTGCAAGACGGCACACATTTTCAGTTTAGTGTTTTTTTTTTTCCCCAGGAGGGGGTCCGTGTCGTATCCTCATGCGAGGCGAGGTCGGTCGCTCCGTGCGGCTGTGAACTTGCAGGGGTCGAGTCACGTGGTGACGGGGTGCTCCGTGGCTGCGGAAAGTCGCCCTTGTACGAGCACTCTTCACGTTTGAGCCACATCGAGTTAAAATAGCGAAAGTCTTCGCCACGAAGCGATCTGAACTGTAGTTTTAGAATGATTTCCGTCCCCCCTTTCTTATCTGGCGACTTGGCAAATGAATGTCGGCCTGCGCCTTGTTAGTTACTGAATCTGCATTGTGACTTTATGCTCCTCCTGCGTTAACTGGTAACCATGTGTGCACCGATCCCATCGACTATTTTCGCTCTAGGGCTTTTGTAGATTGAAGATGAGGAAACGCAGGATTGAGAAATCCCAAAGTTGCAGAATTGGGCAGGTGCTTCGTTTTTCCTTCCTTCCTTCCTTGTAGCGTTTCATATTTCTCGAATGTCTTCCTTCCCTGTAATTAGGCTTTGGCGCCAGTCAATCCTGGACAATACACGGTTTTAAAGAGGAGGTTGATGTGAAATAAATCTATGTATATATATATACTGTACGTTGTGTGTAAATATTTTTGGGAAGACCCCGTGAGTGCAGGTTAGAGTATATTATGAAGGCAGGGGAAGCAGGAGGTTGGTTCAGTTCTATAAAAAAATGTACTACCTTTAATCGGCACTCTTCAGAAAGTGATAAGTTGCAAATCAGAATTGGACTTGTAAAACTGCATTGCTGTATGCAGTAGAAGATACTGCACTCTAGAAGAAGCAGTTTGTGTTGGAGGAGCCCTTGTGCAGCCTGTTATCTTATGAACTGTAGCAGAAAAATCAAATGTGGCATGTTTTTGGAACTATCTTTGAGATTGTGCTTTGCTAGTTAAAAATCAGTTTGGCCCTTGTGTTGCAATTGTCTGATCTGTTTGTGGAGCCCTGTAGCTGTCCTCTGTTGCAATCTGCAGGCAGCTCGCCGGCCCCTCTCCCGCTAGCTTGCAAAACCCTGACCTCCGGTGCTCTGTCACAACACGCCTTGCAAATCTGAGCCCATTGCTGCAGGGGTGTGGGAGGTGTCCCGGCGGGGCCCCCTCTCTGATGGGGTCGGACTTGCAGCAACTTCGTCTCTCCCAGCAGGTGACGGTGTGTGTATGTGCCCCCTGGGGTCCTGAGAGGCAGGTGGAAGGTAATTTGGGGGTCCCCACTATTCTGGTTCTCTGGGAGGGCTGCTGTGTCAGCAGGATTTCAGTCCAGCTGGGTTCAGAAGAACCTGAATCGGGTCATTACTGGCTTAGCTGGGCCAGTTTACCTGCTTCCCCAAGCTCTGCAGGTGCTGCTGCTTTAGAGAGACCTGGAAGCCCTCCAGGGCCAGGACTGGGGACCCCTGATGTAACAGGGTGCATGCTCAGGTCTTGCAGTTGGGTGCCTTTTTTGCAGGTAGCTGGCAGAACGCGGTGCTCCTCGGGATGTTCCTGGTCTTCTCAGCTGATGTCCGTTGTCTCCCCTCCATCTCTTTCCCAGACACCCCACCTCCTGCTGCAGTGCTGCCGAGATCATGTCCGTCCTGTTTTTCCACACCATGAAATACAAGCCGTTGGACCCCCGCAACCCCAACAACGACCGTTTCATCTTGTCCAAGGTGGGCTGTGGCCACGTCTGCATGCACGGGGAGGTTGGGGGAACGGGATCTTCGGCCGGAGGGGTGGATCCTGATCCGCACCCTAGCCAAAATGACTCCTCCAGCCTGGGTATCCCCCTGTCCGAAAACATGCCCTCTGGGGCAAGGGTTTGCATTCAGGGTCCTGGAGGCCCACAGGCTTGCTGGTTTTCATTCCAGTGTAACTTGCCAGTAGCTCTATCAACCTGTGACTCACAGCTGGCAGCCCCACTGGAGCTCAGCAGGTGTGAGCCTGGCCAGTACCAGGATGGGAGACCTCCTGGGAAAGCTAAGGTTGCTGCTGGAAGAGGTGTTAGTTGGACCAGAAGGGGGGGCTCACCCTGTGGTCTATGTGGGCCATAATGCCCCTGTATAGCGACAGGAACACTATACCGTAAAAAGGCGCTGTCCTTTAGTTGAGACATAAAACTGAGGTCTTCACTCTGTGGTCATTACAAATCCCAGGTTGTTGGTCAAAAAGAGTAGGGGTGTTACCTCAGGGTCCTGGCCAAATTTTCCTCTGGCCTTGACCAGTCATGTTCTTCTTTTCTCCTCCCCACTAATAGCTCTCACCACACACGGCTAATTACTTGCTCGACGGCAGCATTTGCAAGTTATATTTTCTACTCCCAAGTGAAGGATCTTGCTGTTCGTAAAATGCAGTAGTTAAAAGGGAGCCTACACTGTATTTAAGAGCGTTAAAGTTCCACAGCTGAGCTCTTACTTGACTAAGTGGGATTTCTCTGAACTAAGAGCTCAGCTGGACCAGGCCAGCAGGTATGTGGGCCCCAGCTCCTGTCCTGGAGGACCTAACTAGTGTGTTAAATGAGTTCGGGCAGAAATGCACAGTAGCATTCTCCATGTCTTATTTTACAACATTTCTCTTTTTCGTGTGTACATGATCTGTTGTAGCGCCAAGCAGTTGTCCACTTGAAACAGGAAGTGTGGCACATCACCTGCTGGGTTAAAGGCAGTTAATTTCTCATGAGTGCTGTGTCAGAGGTGTTACATAATATCCATTTTTCACACTGCAGGTGAAACGCTATACCAGGAATGTTAAGATCACGTCACTTTCAATAGTCACATATCCGATTTAAGGCGCCAGAGCCTATCCCAGAAAGCAATAGGAGCATGGCAGGGTATACCAGTCCATCGCAGGCCAGAGACGGACAGGGCCTGTTAACCTACCAGCATGTCTTTGGACTGTGGGAGGAAACAGAAGCACCTGGTAGAATTCCATGAGAACACATGGGGAACTCCACACAGATCACATCCCCGGTATGAAATTGAACCCAAGGTTCCAGTGCTGCAAAGCTAACCACTGCACCACAGTGCTGTCTTTAATCAGAACATGTGCTCTTATAATTCAATTTGTAGCTTTAAATTCAGTATACAAAATTAATAACCTTGGTGTGACCAGTGGGTGTAGTGGGGGATTATTCATTGCTGGGGGAGGTAACAAATTCAGTGTAGTGCTTTGTGTCTGCATCTATGTTCTTAACCTCGAAGGCTCGTAAAGGTCACAAACAAGACGATGATGTATTGATCGGATTAGTGCCTATTGTCAGCTGACCTTTGCCCCTCGCCCCCTGTGCAGGGTCATGCTGCTCCTATCCTGTACGCCGCCTGGGCCGAGGCTGGATACGTCAAGGAGGCGGATCTGCTGAACCTGCGCAAGTTCAACTGCGACCTGGAGGGACACCCGACTCCTGTGAGTGACCCCCCCCCGCCCGCCTCCCCGTTGGTGCTGAGCGCTGGTAAAGCCAGAGACCCCTGGGAATGAGGGGGGCAGTCCTGGTCCTGGGGGGCAGGTGACTCTTAAGATCTTCCTAACCTACATCACCGCACTGTGGGCTTCATGGGACCTGATTCCCCAAGCTTTTCAGGTGTTGGGGAGTTGAGATGAAGAGAAAGACCTGCAGACCCGGGCCCTCTAGGACTGGGATTGCCCATCCTATCCCGTCAGGCCAGTAACAATAACTCCTGGAGCCACCCTGCTGGATTACATACTCTCATTATTCCAAGTCGCAGAGTTATTGCAGCTAGAAAAGTATAAAAGAACAGTTTAACTATGACCTTCTAAGGCCCTTCAATATGAAAATGGCAAATATTCTTTGCATCTTGGAATACTACCGGCAGGAGCGATTCCTGTTTCTAGTGGTTGAAAGTTGGGGTGCTATGGGATTTGGAGATGGATTTGCTGCTGTGGTGCCTCATCTGCTGATGGGCCCACCACAGACTGGACATGGAGAAGAACCTGGGAGGACTGGCGGGACACTTCCCTCCCACTCTTGTCCGCTGGCCGACTGGATAGCAGGTGGAACGGGTGCTGGTGTCAAAATCCAAACCAGCCTCGTGCTGCGGTTGCTGCAGTGATCTCTTGCAGGGTTAACGAAGGCGCGTAGTAGATGCATCCGTTGAAGCTGCACTGCGTGTGTATAATCGAAGTTCCCTTCGCCTGTCTCCCTGCAGAAACTGGCCTTTGTCGACGTCGCCACGGGGTCGCTGGGGCAGGGTCTGGGCGCGGCCTGCGGGATGGCCTACACGGGCAAACACTTCGACAAGGCCAGGTACGGCCCCGCCGCTCGCTCCTGCGTGGTCGAGGGCGTCCAGTGCCGTCTTCTCTGGTCAAGCCCTGGTGCCCCGGCGTCCAACCTGTTGCTTTCGAAAGGAAGGTTGGGAAGGAGTGGGGCAGCACCAGTAAGACTGTGGGGCTGCTGCATGGCTCAACTAGTAAAAATGCTGGTCTTGGCGCAGGTTGAGCTTTACGATCTGGGGTTCGAGCCTGGGTCGTGTTACTAATCCACTATAAGCAGTAGACGGGTGTCTAAGCGCTGCTGAGGGTTGGGTGGGGGTTATATTACAAGAGTTCTCTCCGCCCTTAGCGACACAGCGCCCCACTGTGACCTGCCGGCTTGCAGGCTTGCCGAGCTGCCGTCAAGGGAGGTGTCTCCCCTGCAGTCAGCGGTGGTCCTCTGCTTGGGGCGACCCTGCCTACTCTTCCTGCAGGGTTTGTAGCTGTGAGCCGAGGTGCGAAAAAACATAAAGGCCCTCTTGGGTGTACAAGAGAAAAAGCAGTCAATGGCTGACTCTTTGAATATACAGTTAACAATTGTTCATCCTGCAGATGGGGAGCTGTTGTGTAGAGAGTAGGCCGTGTAAGACCAAGCAGTGTTAGACGAGCTTTCAGTCAGGGCTTTAGGAAAGGGCTTTGTGTTGCATTGTGGGTAGCTCTAGTGCTGCTGTTCCTGTGTTGAACTGCTTTTCTTGGAAGAGAAGAGGGGGGGTGGGGATAGTGGTCAGAGAGGAGAAGTCTGGAAGGATGGGAAGACCTTAGTGTCAGATCCAGTAGAAAGGTTTGGGATTTGGGAATGCTGTAGTTGGAGCATTGGGACTCCACGGGGGCGGGGATAGCGCCTTCTGGCCGCTCTCTCTCCTCGGTGCTCAATGCAGGTGGGCCTCCTCTTGCTTGCCAACACTGTTTTTCTTCTGCTCAGTTACCGCGTGTACTGCCTGCTGGGCGACGGAGAGTCGTCGGAAGGGTCTGTGTGGGAGGCCATGGCCTTCGCCTCCTTCTACAACCTGGACAACCTGGTGGCCATTTTCGACGTCAACCGGCTGGGCCAGAGTGAGCCCGCCCCCCTGCTGCACAACACCGAGGTGTACCGCAAGCGCTGTGAAGCCTTTGGGTGAGTAGGGGCCAGGGGACCCCGACTCTGGCAAGGGGGGTGGGGGCTGGATGCCAAATGACATGACAAGTTGTGTATGCACCCTAATCTGTTTTTGTGTTCAAAATGGTGATTGATCCAACCCAACCCAAAAAAGGGCTCCTGTTTCAATACTGGAGTCTTTCAGTTCCTTATGGGGGATTTCACAGGGACAGTTGTGCTTGTGTGTTTTCAGGGGGTAAATTAAGAGATTTTATCAAATGCCAAGATCCTTGGCACACAGATGTTTGGTTAATAAGAGTTGGAAAAAGGAGTTATATAATGGTGGAAATGCAAATAATTCAGTGAGTGTTCTTGATTTAGTTCATCAAGATACCTCCTGCTTATCTGAGCAGTTTTCCTTGCCAGGTGTATTGTACCCTGTTGCCTGTGTTCATAAGGCCATCTGCAGTCTGTAGCAGGGCTTCCTAGTCCTGATGTCCAGATTCTCATTCCTTGTGAATGTTAGAAGCAGGCACACTAAAGATACGGTGAACCACTTGTTTGCAGGTCCCTTCAGTTGGGTGAATATTTATAAGGAAAGTTTAAAAGACTCCTACAATTTTAGAAGTGAGTTTGTCCGTTTGGCTTGGTCAGTTCTTGGTGAAATCTGGGGTTTCCCGAGCCAGATGTGGGTATCTTGCAGCTGGAACACCTACGTGGTGGATGGGCACGACGTGGAAGAGCTGTGCAAGGCGCTGTGGCAGGCCAAGCAGGTCAAGGAAAAGCCCACCGCCATCGTGGCCAAGACCTTCAAGGGCAAAGGGCTCAAAGGTCAGGTGCTTTTGGATCATGTACTACGTATCCGGTCTGGCTTGTGATGAATCGTTCACTGTAAAGGTACTCGCTCAAGAGCAGGTTAAACTCTGTGACCGTGGCTTTGAGTGGAGGCTCTTCTGTTACTGGCTGTGCCAGAGATTACTCAAAAGGGGGCACACAACTGGACGTATAATGATGGGGTAGGGTGGGATTAGTCGATGATGTGCTCAGCGACCTTGACCCCTGTGACCAATCAGCTTTGATCCTCCAGAATGGGGCTGTACTGCCTGTGATTTTTTTTTGAAAGAATTGGCTCAGGGTTCAGTCTACTTATACTTCCTCATTCTCCCCCGTGTGCGGTCGTGGTGTTGGTAGCTGCAAGCGGAGATGTGGGGGGGGGGGGGGAAAGTATAACAAAAATAAAATGGTTGTTTATAGCAGGGGATCATTTTGAAATGTCCATTTTCCCTTGCTTCTGTTCCTCTTGTTACCTTAAGAGCGCATCTTCAGCAATTTGCTAACTGGCATCGCCTGTTTCTGGCCGTGCTCCCAGGTATTGAGAACGAAGAGAACTGGCACGGCAAGCCCATTCCCAAGGACCGCGTGGACGCACTGCTGGCAGACCTGCAGAGCCTGATCCAGACCAACAAGCCGCTGTCCCCCGAGCAGCCAGCAGAGGACGCTCCTCCAGTGGACATCTCCAATATCGTCATGCCTTCCCCTCCTGCCTTCAAGATTGGTGACAAGGTGGGCGGAGTCATGTAACCTAATTGGTTAGGGACTAATGAGACTGGGTTTAACCTACCTGGCCTGGTGGGTAGTTTAGAGCTCATTGATCTGAGGATCTCATCTAGCTGTTTTTTCTGGGGGAGGAAGAAACAGGGTTTCAGCTTTAATAGCATTGCCAGGTAGCTTGTTCCACACTTGGTGGGATTGCTCTGTTACATGGAAATGCACCATTTATAGAGGTGCGTGAAGGAGGTTAAGAAAAGCAGCACAGCTGGATTCTGTTGAACAGCTTTGAGTTGTTTGTCTGGCCTAAGATCAGTTGCAGTGCAGGGCCTGCTAGCTTGGCCTTGTATGTACATGGCCTGGTGCAGACTGCTCATGGTGATGGATATTCATGCCATGAAGGTCCTCTAAGAACCACCTGCCAAGGAGGAATGGGGTATTCTAACAGTGCACAGCTGTGCACTCTCTGCGCAAGGAAACGTGGGGAAAATGCCCGACTGAGGCTTCTGCTCGGTGTCTGTCTTCCCAGGTGGCCACCCGCCGTGCATACGGGCTGGCCCTGGCCAAGCTAGGGGAGGCCAGCGGGCGAGTGGTGGCGCTGGACGGCGACACCAAGAACTCCACCTTCTCGGACATCTTCAAGAAGGCCCACCCCGACCGCTACATCGAGTGCTTCATCGCCGAGCAGAACATGGTGGGTGACATTGGCCTGCTGTCGGACAGTGAGGGCCATCATCCAGTGAGCTTGAGGGCTAAAGAAACTAACCTGTGTTTGGGGGAGAAGACTAGCTTTTAAAAATGCACAGTCTGGCCTACAATTAATCCTGTTTACCAGTGTTAATTGAAAGTAGTTTTGTCACACTAGTGACGGTGTTGTTGAAGCTGGCGCGTAGTGATTTGGTTGTCTTGCACATAAACATCTAGATCTGTGCATGCAGTAAGTACAATTTCAGGATAAGAAGAGGTGCTCTATTCTGCCATGTCTTTTCCTCACATTGGGGCTCGCCGTTTGCTTGAATTCTGCTCCTCTTCCCCTTCCTGTTAAACCCTCTTCTCGTCTCCCAGGTGAGCGTGGCGATTGGCTGTGCCACCCGCGATCGTACCGTCTCCTTTGCCAGCACTTTCGCCGCCTTCTTCTCCCGCGCCTATGACCACATCCGCATGGCGGCCATCTCCCAGTCCAACGTCAACCTCTCCGGCTCCCACTGTGGCGTGTCCATCGGTATGGGGAATGCCTCCCCCTGGTGGAGAGGCGGTCGCACTGCAGCTTTCTAATTCGGAGTTTGCATTCGAGGGCATTTTTTTTTGACGATTGTTTCCCCTTGTTGGGCCCAGGTGAGGACGGGCCCTCTCAGATGGCGCTGGAGGACTTGGCGATGTTCCGTGCCATCCCCACCTGCACGGTCTTCTACCCCAGCGACGCCGTCTCCACGGAGAAGGCAGTGGAGCTTGCTGCCAACACAAAGGTACTCAGACCGGAAACCACTCAAGCTTGCTGCTGGCACTGAGCAGTGATTGTCATTCACATCCTTGCCAATTTATTCCCTGTAATGGGAACCTGACTACTGGCTGGCCCGGGTGTCAATTCTTCCACCCTTCTCATTTATTATATAAGACACAACAGGGGGGCACAGTGTGGTAGCAGTTACATCTTGATATCTGAAGCAGGTCTCGGGGAAATCGGTATATACAGAAAACATTTCTGCAGTCATTTAAATTAAACTTCTCAAGTGAACACATCCGCAGCTCCTCTTTGAGCCATCTTCTGTTTGTCTCTTAAGGTACATAACTGGGCAGCTAAGCCACTTGAATACATAGGATAAATACGAGTCTTATTTTAAAACTGTCAAAATGTCTCATAGGCCAGTTGGTCTGAGGCTCCTTGCTCCTTCTTTCAGCACATAATGAAGCCTGTTGCTTCCTGGTTTTGAATTGTGACCCGACCAATCGTCTTGCTCCAACTGGTCAGGTGACTGAGCACAGGTCAATCCCCACTGCTTTCTGGGGATTGTGGCTCAGAAGAGATCTACCATCTTACTGTAGTGAAGACCCTGAGCAAACCTAATTAAAAGGTCCTTCAGGACTCCAAAGACTTAAACTGATCTGATTGGAGAACTGTTTTAGAATCCAAAGCATTGCAGTCTCCTTTTTGAGCACTTCTTCCTTTTAAAACATCAGAAGTAAAATGCTTCCTCTGTTTTTGCTCAGGACATGAGGAAGAAAAATCCGTGTTATAAATTGTTTTCCTGCACTACAAGTAGCGTTAGTGTTCTTTTGAAAAACAAGTTCTGAAGCTGGTCTCCCTCTGACAATTGTTTTAATGACCAGATGCTCACTCTTTTGAGTTCAGATCCCTTGTTGGCCCTGTTCTGGTTCAGTATCCCAATAGTGACTGTGGTGGCCTGGGAGTGGGCTTGTGACCCCTGACTGACCTTGCCTTCTCCTGTTCCCAGGGAATCTGCTTCATTCGAACCAGCCGCCCAGACACTGCCGTGATCTATTCCCCAGGGGAGAAGTTTGAAGTGGGACACGCCAAGGTGAGAAACCGGGGCCGTGAGGAGGACTGTGGAGCAGGGTTCTGGGTTTCTGTAGCTGTAATGGTGCGTCTCTAGCTGGAGGTACCAATATTTTAAGATTGGGGGGGCAATAGGTAAGGAGGTGTTGCTTTTTATGGTGCAGTAACAAATGGGGTTTAATGTTTGAACAGTACACTGGTTTCTAGTTTGCCCAGCTGTTCTTACAAGGTTTGTTTCAGATTGCCAAAACACTGTAAATGTTATACATGCAGTGCCAGCTATTTAACTGTTAGCACCAGAAAGGACTTTGGGCTGAACGGATTAGTAAAAATGTGGGTTCAGGGAATCCGGGACTTAAATGCTCATCCCCTTAATCCTTTGTTTGAGCCCTGAATCTGCTCTGCGCCTCCTATAAAACTTTAGCAGTAAACTTCACCCCACCTGTGGTCGGACAGTGCTTCAGTCTGTGCCCTGCGGTGGACCCACCCCTGACATGAGTGCGTTTTGACAGGTCGTGCGGAAGAGCGACAGCGACAAAGTCACTGTCATCGGGGCTGGAGTGACACTGCACGAGGCTCTGGCTGCTGCTGATGAGCTCGCCAAGGAAGGTAAGAGGGCCACCTGCTGGCGGGCTGTGGTGTAACCTTTGCACACAGCGGTGCCTGGATTCAAATAGTTCCTGTAGTATTGTGAGGACTATGCAGAGGTGCTCCCTGAAATGCAATAGCTGTAGAACGTAAAAGACAACTGGCCATCAAAAAGATTACTTTTACCAGTTCAGTACTGGAGCTTCTACTTCAAGAGCATTGTGAGGAAACGTGCTTTTGAAATATAAATGTGTATATGATAAGTCGTTCCCGTATCACATTGTATAGTTTTGTCTGTATATGTAGCTATAATCAAAGAATTGGCATTCAAGTGTATTCAATTTATATTAAGTGCACATTATGCTTGTGTTCTAAGTATCCAAATCACATCCTTTCAGTTTGTCCGAATGCCCATATGAAACATGAATAACTGTCCCATGGCTTTGGGTTGGCTGTGCAGTCAGGTGTGTGATGAACAGACTGACCAGGGCTTATCGGCCCCCGCCACGCTGTTCTGCCCCTGCGGTCACCCCTGGGGTGATCGGGATCATGACGTGCGCTGTGGTTCTGCTGACCTTCTCTCTTGCTCGGCCTTAGGCGTCCACATCCGGGTGGTCGACCCCTTCACCATCAAGCCCCTGGACGCCGACACCATCGTCTCCAGCGCTCGCGCGACGGGGGGCAGGATCATCACCGTGGAGGACCACTATCGCGAGGGTAGGGGGGCGGAGGAAGGAACTGGGCTGGGTTAAGGACAGAAAGCCCTCTTGTGTAGTTTTGACCCTGGTCTCAGACTCCTAGCATCGGTGCCAGTCTCCAGTTTCCGCGCAGACTGTCCTGGGCTGTGGCGATGTGTATGCAGGCCCTGTGGGATGCAGAAAGCTCGCTTCCCATCTGCAGTGGTCTGTGGTGTTGGACACAAATGTGCATTTTCACCTTCCAGGAGTCTGTACAAACGTGCTGCAGTAGGTCTTGTCGGATCTGTGGAAGTAGGCCAAACTCATGGAAATATTTTTGTTTTTAAACCAGGGATTGAGGCTGGAGCTTGGGTTTAGGAAAAGCTTACTGTTCCACTTAGATGTATTTGTGTGAGGAAACTTTAAGCAGTCAAGAGTACTCAAGTAATAAAGAAAAGGTGTTCTAAACCTATTCTCTGAGAGGTGTTAAATACGTGTAGTCAAGTAGTGTAAAAGGAAAGGTGCCCAAGTATTAATAGTGAGTTGCCTTCTAAGGCACACTGTATTCATTGTGTGTGAGCTGAGCTCTGACCTGGGCTGTGGGCTCCGGGGGTGGTGCTGCTGTACCTAGTTTTTTGAGAACTGTCTCCCCCTTGTGGCTGGCTGTGGGACTGCGATTGATTGTGCCTGGGCGCTGGCCGGGAGCCCCCAGTCCACTGCTGACGCGTGTGCTGTGTCCCTGCAGGTGGCCTGGGCGAGGCGGTGTGCGCCGCGGTGGCGGAGGAGCCGGGCATCGTGGTGCAGCGGCTGGCGGTGACGGGGGTGCCCCGGAGCGGCAAGCCCACCGAGCTGCTGGACTGCCACGGCATCAGCGCCAAGTGCATCGTCGCTGCCGTCAGATCCACCTTCGCCAACTGAGGACGCGCTGGGTCCCCCTTTCCACGCAGGGTCCGGGGCAGCTCCCCTCCACCTCTCTATTCCTTAGTGTCCCCACAAACATAGCGTGGTCCCTTCTGAGTGAAGTGGCTCTCTTCCCCGTGCTTTCGGAGCACTTGGCGCTTGGCCAGTGTGTTTGCGTAGCGTCCCTCTTCCCTTGAGTTAGGATACGCTTGCAGGGGAGGCCTAGATCTCCGCAGCAGGATCCGCCACTGTCTTTGCCTTTTAAATCCTGTTTCTGACTCACACCAGACAGTTTTCCTAGATGAACCCGGGGAACAGCAGTGCACTACCAGAGAAGCATCACATTTAGTTCATGGGCTGGGGTGCACAGTTCCTTCCTGCAAATGAAGGGGAAGAAACCTCCCACACACACACACACACACACACACACACACACTGCTGCCTTTATTGAAAATGTCAGTTTGATTTTTTCAGCAGCAGTGTACAGTACATGGTTTCCGGTCTTGCCTCCTGCTTAGTTAGTCCAGTGGTTGCATTGCAGGGCAGCTGAAGCTGCACATTCCTTCCAGTGCAACAACATACAATGGGTTTTCCCCTGTGATCTTAAGGGGAATGATAGCTGAAAGCAAAGCAGAAGAAATCTCTGCTGGACCCTGAACAATCTCTATATACACTATGGCAACATAACCATGACCCAGGGCTCCTGTCCTTGGTCACCCACCTCTTCTACGTTAACTTTCATTCCACTTCTCCTGGTTCCATAACTCTCAAGAAAGAGCCCTTCCTTTCCTCCACGTCACTGCTGTGTTACGGTTCAGCTGAATAAAAGTGTAACATTCCGTTTGTTCTTGCTTTTAAAATGCCAGTTCTTGATAAAGGACTCATTCCATGACATTTCTAGTTGTCTTAAAATGCCTCTCCGCCAGTGTTCCTAACTCCCTGTTGCCTCCGTCGGAAACCAGCGCTGTGTTAAAAAGGGGGACAGTGTGTTTTCTTTAGCGGTCTCTAACCCCTAACCATTGTTCTCGAGGAGGCCTAAATATCTACTAATTCTGTTTCTTTGGCAAAAACTGTCTGCACTAAAGTCCTAGGATATTTTGTTTTCCTCAGAAGTTTCCTGTACTTCCAAAAAAACAGCAGTGTCCTGCAAAGTTTGTGTTATGTGCAAACTGTTCTGTCTTGTATGTTTTATCCAGCCTCTGGTAGTTGTTTACGCTCTAGGCTTTAAAGAAACCCAGTGTCTTGTCTAAAATGCTTCACTGAAGCCCTGTGCGACTGCGTAGCATAGATTTCAAAGCAGAGCAGTTACACTAGGGCAGTTCATGAAAATGACAAAGTACGTTTAAATCTGTATTTTTACCTGCAGGGTTCTGAATGTTTTTTTTAAGCTGCTGTTCCATAGAGTCTTAATCTGCATTTAGCTAACAACTGGCGGTTGAATTCTTTGGTCTTCCTTCCCTTTACTCCTATGAACGCTGCTGTGACTGCTGCTTTCTCGATCAGGGCAGACTGTGTGGAGTTTGCATGTTCTCCCTGAGTTCACGGGGGACTCCTCTGTGAGTGCTTTTACATCGGGCAAGGCAGAGCACGTGTGCGCTGCTGGTCTGTGAGCGTTGGGGGGGGGGGGGAGTCTTTGTTACTGGTCCAAGTCATCTTGAGCTAACGAGCATCGCTTGTGCTACACTGATGTGGTTTATAGTGAATAAAGAGTTTGAGCCAAGTTTCCCTTGAGGTCTTGTTTTTACTGGATAGTCTGAACTTCTTCTCTTCCCTCGCAGGCTGTGTTTGAAAGATGTTTTCTATTCAATACCGTGCGAGTAAGAGGTTCTGGATTAGTGCCAATCCTATCAGATCTCTATTGCTGAGTGGGGTTTGCATTGACTGCTGGTTGTAATGATCCTTATGCATGCGTAGTTAGGGATGGCACAGTGCTGCAGTAGTTAGTACCACTGCCTCACAGTTCTGGAACCCTAGCCTCAATCCCAGGGTCTGTTTGTGTGGAGTTTGCATGTTCTCCCAGGGTTCGAGTGGGTTTCCTCCAGGTGCTGCGGTTTTCTCCTACAGTCCCCAGACAGAATAGGTTAAATGGCTTCTGAAACAATTGTTCCCATGTGAATACCCTGCGATGAACTGGTGTACCCCACCTTCCATCTATTTGTCGGGATAGGATTTGACACCCCGGTGGCCCTGTAGTGCAGGGGGGTTGTGAGTGCGATGGAAACGACAATGTCAAATTAAATAGTCCTATTAATAAATAATGGAATAACTAATATTAGTATTTTACAAAGTGAAAGAAGCGTGTTAAGAGGGTTGCATTTGTCTATACTGAAAAGGTTGATTTAGTTAAACTCTCAAAGGGGGTACTTGAGGCAAATAATTTAGGTTGAAAGGGTTCAGCTGACCAAGGTTGGGAACCCTTGCTGTAGTGGTTAAAGCTGTTAAACACAAGTATCATTATTAATCAACTAATAATTAGTAACTCTTTAATAGTATTAACCTCTTTATCCAAAGGATGGTGGGATTATGGAACAAGCTAACCGGTCTTGTGGTTGATGCCAATACAATGGCTTCTTTTAAGAAGGAGCTGGATGAGATCCTTGGATCAAATAAGCTACTAACTCCTGGACGGCTTCTTGTTTGTGACCTGCCTCGTGTTCTTAAGAGGTCCTCATGATACAGAGCAGGTAAGTCTCGAAAATGCGTAAGCAATTGTTTGTTTTTTTTCATAGGCTAGCACAGGGAGGCAAACCTAGCAGTTGAAAATCAAGTGTTCCTCCTGGCCTGCAGAGGAGTAGTTTGAAATCTTCGGAGTGTATGGGAAGCACACTCTTGAGCAGCCTGCAGTTCCACCAGAGCCCCACCATCCCATACACCCCTACTCTGACCCCTGATGTGCAGCATTAGCGTCAGCCTCCACATCTGTGTGACTAACGACTGTGCCATTTCAGTTTCTTCCCTCTTCATAATTCTAGTAATGCAATTGGGCTTGGTCATGGGAGGAATGTAGGGGTGGAGCCCTTTGGTCCAGTTTGATAAATGAATGTCCTGTTGGGTAAGAGGTTTGAATAAAATGCAGTGAATGACTTCCTGTTGTGCTTGACTTTCTGGTGCTTTGGGGTTTTGGTTTTTATTCTTCTGTTTTATAAGGCTATTTGAGAGACACAGCAGCTCATCCAGCCAGACCCCGCCATGGTTTCTTGGTACGGGACAGTCAGAGAGCACGTGACTCCCTGCCCCAGCTGCAATACCAGTCCACCCCTCACCCCCTGGCCCCGGCGATACTGGTCCATACTTATACAGCTGGGTGCACTGGAGTTACTGGGAGAAAGCACAGTACCTCCCTGAAGGTACCTACAACCCCACAGTCAAAAGTCCAGGGACTCATTTACTACTTGAGGTAAAACCACAGAACACCCAGTTAATAGGATTATGCATTATAATTTATTAGTGAGCTGTAAAATTTAACACAAGCCTTTTTTAATCTAAAATGCCAGTCCCATAGCTCTTAAGGACTATAGCCTCTGACTTAACTTAAAAAAATGACCAAAACCCACAGGATTCTATTGGATTCTTTCAGTTTGATAGCTCCTGCAGCACTGCAATAAATTATTTTCTGGTTTTTCTGGTTTGCCAGTACCTGTTCTTGCAATTCAGATGATTAAGGTGTAGCAGCTGGGAAAGCAAAACCTAAGACCTCTGTTGACGGGGGAGAAAAGAAGCAGTGAATGAATTTTAACAGTGTTATGTGCACTGATCGCATAATATTTCCCAGCAGGCGAGTGTCATCACTGAAGAGATTAGTATACTGTACTTCTTTCTGGACACACAAAAAGCATAGTACCTTATCTTGCTCTTCAGAGAGAGCGCAGTGGTTTGTGGGAAAGATGTCAGTGCTGTGGGAGGATCAGCACTGGTTCCAGGAGCAGTGGAAGTGCTGTGTGGGATTTGGGATTGCCTGCTTGTTTGAGAGTACCCCTATGTGTGCACAGTTCACACTCTGTTACTGATTGGTAGTTGATTAACTTCTTATCCCCCAAAGAGTTGTGGGAGTAGGGACCAAGCCCTGCATCCTTGTTGTCGAAGTCGGGCCTTTTGGTTTCTTTCATGGAGCAGCTGCAAGAGATCCTGGGATCAATTATCTTCCCACAGTGAGAAAAGGCTGGGACCAATGACCCCTGCAAAAAAAAAAGCGAAGGGTTAAAAATGATTTATTAGACGTCAGCATAGGTGGAGGCAAATATAACAATTGAGAAATGCCTCAGTGTTTCTCCTGCCCTGCAGAGGACTGTTGTGGGCTTTAGAGGATTTAGGTATCAAGCCGAGAAGCAAGTACATTTCTCTCCATTGGGCAGCATCGGCACAAACGTGCAGCTGTTGACTCCGGTCTTTGTCATTTCATTTTCATTCTCTTGTGTTCTGCTGGAACTGAAAAGCTTTTGGGTATTGTGCATTTAGAGAGCAGCCTCTTCGTCACACTGGCTTGGGAGGAATGTGTCCTGTTGGACAGTGTTTAATCGTGTTTTTCAATTCTTAGTTTCGAAAACTCTAAGCAACACAAGACGTCAAAATGAGCTAATGTTCATGCCTCCTGAATGACTGCTGTTCCCTTGTGGAATGATTCTGATTAAGCAGCTGTCTAGAGGTCGTCTTTGTTAAATAGCTCTTCATCCTCTATGATGGATACAATGGGGTGCTGCAGGTTCTAGTGTCCTGTGCAGTCCACAGCACTGTTCCTGTTCTATACATCCATGCCATTTCTATCTGAGTGTTATATGAGCGTGATGCTGCTTGCATCAGCAAAGTTAATACTCAGGGGAAATGGCTGTTTCATCCATGTGTATTTCTCTGGGTGTGAGGGTAGTCGTGACTGGACTCAACAGGAGTGTTGTTTTCTGTGAAACTAGGAGAGGACAGTATCTGACTGCGTGCTTGATTTTGTGACTAGACCAATGTTGTTGGATAAGAGGAATGGATAAAACACAATGAACGAATTCCTGTCATTCCTGAGGTTCTAGTGCCAGGCGGGTTGGGCCTTTGTCTTTCTGTACTGTGTTCAAGAGATAATTCCATTGGAGACACAGGCAGCTAGGTCTGGGGTTGGGTCATTCAGTGCAGGAGCTCCTACAGCACTAAAGCTCATGCTCACGAGACCTGTGACGTCAGTTGCAGTGACTCCTTCTTTCAATTCAGACGATTAAGTTGCAGAACCCAGTAAAATGAAACACAACGTTGTACTTTCAATTTGACATTGATCCGCGAAAACAAGAAGATCGTAAAGCTGAACAAACTTAAAGTAACACTAAAAGTGTTAGTGTGTATGCTGATGGTATTAAGTTTTCCCAGCAGGCAAGCGTCATTACTAATGTGATTAGTATGCTTATTTCTGACCACACAAACAGCAGAGCGTGCAGGATGAGGTTCACCTTGTTAAATAATTCATCCTATTTCTAGTGTAATAAGAGAAGTAGGCAACTGTAAGAAATAAACAGTAGTTTTTATATGTAGTTGACAGAAACAGCCGTACAGAATTGAGGACTGACAAGGCTGGAAAAGCAGTGATTCTGGGAATGTCTCACACTCCCAAACAGGAGTTCCACACCGATACCCCTTTAATTCAATTGCCCCTTTAAGTAACATTCCCCTTTAATTCAATTGGGAAAGCAATTTCCCTGCTTGATCTGCAGTGTCACCCAGGTGGAGGAACTGCCTTCACTGGTAGATGAAGTGGTTCTCCTGCTATACAGTGCGTAATATACTTTCGGGATCCATTGGGATAAAAATCTCTATACAAAAACAAGTCTTTTACTGTCATTGTAGTGTACTGATGGCAATTTCACCTCGTACAGTATTTCAAATCCAGAATACTGCCTCGATCACAATACGTACAGTAGTTCACAAAGGACTGGAGGCCCCACTTCTCACCGGTTTGGTTTTCAGGAGTGAAGCGATCTGCAGATTCCGTCCAGCCATTTCTTTAAAAGAAACTATGAGGCAACATGGCTGGGGAGCTTGTTTCATACACACACTCAGGTAAACAAACACCTGTCCTGAGCTTTAAATGCCCTGTGCCCTGGCATGCTGTTCATTTGAAGGGCAGCATTTGCTTTTTTCGGGTCTCCAGTTAATGGGTGTTTTAGAATAAACATCTCATATGGGCAAGGTGTGTGTCAAATTAGTAAGTGATGGAATGCATGTAGATCCGAGGCCTTGCCAAATGGGAGTGTATACTAGGAAATAATTATTGGTTCCTCCGAGGAAGGGGCATGTCTCTCTAGCTGTTATAAAAATCGGGTTTGCGTGGACACTCTTAGACCCAAGACTACACAGGCGAGTATTCCTTGATGTTCCATTACTGTAAGTACTCTAAGTGCCAGGCTGAGGTTGGGGAGATTGGAGACATGCCTATAGTAATAAATTGTACTGGGTGCTTTTTTTAGATCTCCTTTGCGATAAGGAAATTTTAAGGAACAGGTAAATGGCAATGAGAATGGGCTTTGTAAACATGGTGTTTATTAGAAACATGGAGCAGTTCAATTAAAAGCATTATTAAATTTGAGCATATTTCCATAATTCATTTAAATGAAATTCCATATAAATATTTCCATATCCTTGTTAAATGTTCAATTGTATCCAGATTACTTTGTAAATATACCTATTACACTATTATCTGTCATTTTAAAAACTTTAGTGCCTTTGGATGATTTGATGAAAAGAAAATGCGCTATATAATGTTTCTTCTACTGCTGCTTTGTGATCTGCAGCTAGTTATTGCTAAATAGATATTTTCACTTTGAGTAACCTGGTCTGATTCCTGTTTAATTCCTGTGGAATATGTCAGGATTGCAGTCGTTCTTCACATATACACTGGTTCTACTACATAGTTACATTGAAACTAGACAGTGACGATAGTGATGCTATTGCTATTTCTATCTCACAGCTGTTGGATCCTAGGGTTGCTTCCAGGCAGTGCACCTTCTCTGTTGAGTTTACAGTTTTTTTAATATTTTATTTAAGAAATTTTGAAAATTGTAACAAGACACAAAAAAACAACAGTTAGACAAAAAAGCTCAAACTTGTTATGCCATTTCATAGTTTTCTTGGTGAGATGAGAATAGACTCAGAATCTGCGTTAGAAGTAATCACAGGATGAGTGGATGTGTAAAACAATCAGGAATCTGTACAAAATTCAAGTCTCTCTCAAAACATTTCGGAAAGGGACCTTGATCCTATGGAATCTCTCTGGAGGTCCTGTCCTATAGACATGGATCCTCTGTTGGAATTGAGAAGATCATTTCATCGAGCCAGCTCCTGAACAGGGTACAATCACAGACTCCCACTCTTTAAGAATATTTCTTTTTGGCCACAATCATTCTGAACATTAATGCTGATTCTTTTCCACTGAGAGTCTAAGAGTTTCCTCTGAACACCCAAAGAATGCCAGTTCAGGATCCGGGGAAGATTCTTCCCAAACACTTTTGTGTACCACTGAAATAATTCTTCCCACAGTTTCTGTACTGTACCTGGGGACACAGTCAGCAGAGGTGTGTGAGAGTCTCATCAGGAACCCTCATCAGCACCTGTCCCATACAGGAGGGGCTGAAGGAAATATCTTGTTCAGTTTAGTTTAGAGTAATGCAGTCGATGTGTCACCTTGTATTGTATGATCTGGTGTCTAACAGGAATAGAGCACCAGTGAATATTGCTCAAACCCTCTTCCCAAACCTCATTAGAAATGTCACTATTGTGTTCCTAGACCCAGCATCTTTCAGGTGATTAACAGACCTTTGTGTGCCTAGAAAAAGGAAACGAGCTGTGATATTCAATATCCAGAGTTGCACAAGATCACAGAACAGATTGGCCTGGGGGAGATTTTGACATTGAGGCACTTTTTGCTTATGCATCCATTTAATTTTGAAAATAATTAAAACATTTTTGATTGCGAGAGGCCACATTTGTCTTTTAACTGGATAATGCGAATTGCTCATGTACATACACATCTTAAAAAGTAATTTGTCTTTTTTCCTTTCATTTTTTAAACACAATATAATTTTGTGAAGGAGTAAAGGAGTGTTTGTAACAAACTGGAGCACAAT
Source organism: Atractosteus spatula (assembly GCF_055471065.1). Lineage (NCBI taxonomy): Eukaryota > Metazoa > Chordata > Actinopteri > Semionotiformes > Lepisosteidae > Atractosteus > Atractosteus spatula. The sequence continues at coordinate 12,278,029 of NC_142707.1, forward strand.
CTGAGGTTCTGGGTAATTTGTACACTTTTTAATCTGATTTAATATTCTGAGGGTGTTCCTTTAGAATAACAGCTGAGCCGTCATTGTATTGGGTGACTCAGGTTGCAGGGAGGGAGGCTGTAGTGCTGGCTTGTGCTTCCGTGTCTCAGCACACAGGAGTGTTTTGTCTGTACCAGAGTCCTGGGGGAAAAAAAACGTTTGCCTGTTCGTCATGTTTCTTACATTTGCAGCTCAATAATAATGATGAAAGACAGGAAGAGCTAAACCTCCTGCATTATCTGGTTGTTGCAAATGAGCTTTTAAGATACGAGACGTCGAGACAGGCAATGTCAAACAGCAGGGGGCGATAAAGGATGATCTTGCCTTGTACCCCTGTGCAACAAGAGGCAATCAGACTTGCCATAATAAGTTATAATAGAGGCTTCTGGACAGGGATATGCCATTTCAGCCCATTTTTTTAACGAGCCTCCAAGACCGAAACATTTAAGTATCAAAAACATGTACATCCATTCAATGTGATCAAAAGCTTTGGAGTTTGTATGTTTTACCTCCATCTTTGTAGGTTAACTGCCACTTTCCAAAGATATGATGTTTAGGGTACTTGGCATCTCTAAATCGTTCAAGAGATACCTGTCTAGCAGCTCTTAATCTTAGCTCTTTGAGCCCGACATGCATCAGATCCAGTACAGTAGGAATCCATGGGTGATGAAGTGTTATTACTAAACTGGTCTGGACTCTATGGGGAAAAGTGACGTTGCCACACCGTTGTTATTGGCTATAGCTCTAGCTATATATGTGCGATATTACTATCCCATTCCTTTACTGAAACACCCTTGCACTATGGTTTCATTAACAGGATTTAATAAACAGGAAACTAAAATGTCACAACAATGTTGCTAAGCAACACTGAAACCAGTTTCTCTACAATGCTGTTTATGAAATATGCTTTTTCTTTTTAAACGTTGTAGGACATTGCCAGGAAGAGACACCAGAAAGAAGCCAATCTGGTCCTTTGGGGGGAATTGAGACCTCACTGAGTGCTTAATGGTCAACAGAGAAGCTTCTTCATTAAGCAATGGCTGAGCCGACTATAGAAACAATGGAAATGGCCAACTGTGTCGAACACTTGGACAGTCATTGTAAAGACATAACTGCCCTCAAAACCGCCGTGAAGGATGTAAAGCCCTGCCTTGAAATCTTATGCCCAGAACAATATGAGAGGTCCGAAGTTACCCAAAGGCTTTCCACTGCTTACTTCTACAAAGGTGGACAAGCCCAGTGGCTCAACTTCCTAGCAGAGACGGAAGAAAAGTCACCTTTCATCAAGAGGGATGCTTATAAAAGCTTGACGTGCCTAATTGAGGAGCACCGCCAACATCACAGAAGCGTATCCTTTGTTAACCTATGCCACCAGCCGGGAAGTGGTGGAACGACTTTAGCCATGCAGGTCCTGTGGGACTTCAAGGAAAAGCTCAGGTGCGCTGTCCTAAAAGACACAGACGCAGAATCTGAAGACATCGCCCGCCAGGTGACCGAGCTGTTCAAAGCAGGAGGAGAAAAGAAAACTGTCCTCCTACTTGCTGACAACCTAAAACACTTTGAAAAACAGCAACCGAGCTTCTCGCACAAAATAGCTGAAATAGCTCCCAGCACTACCACCCCTGTGGTGATTGTGTTGAACTGTAAGCGGGATGCCCATGTAAAAAAAGCAGGCCATTTTGGCAATTCGGTTAATATTCTTGCAGAGGTTTCATGCCAGGAGCAGGCCATGTTGGATGAGAAGCTTGATGTTATCAAGAAACAACACAAAGATCACGAGACATTCTATGCTTTTAACATCATGCAGCAAAACTACAGTTCTGAGTATATTCAGGGGGTGGTTGAGAGTGTCTTAGAACCAGAAGTGCTACCAAATTCACATAAAACCCAGCTCTTCTCATTTTTAGCATTAATCAACACTTATTCCATTGGATCCTCTCTTCTAAAATCAGATTGTGAGGCGTTTTTAGGGCCCCCAGATGCTATTCATGGGGGTCCCCCATTTGAAGACCGAATGCAGCCCCTTTCAGCTTTTTTAATCACTTTCAAAAAGCAAGAGAAGCTCATTGAGTGTGATCATGTCCGTCTGGTTCACCATAAGATCGCAGCCGAGTTCTGTGAAAAGCTGGCCAGCAAAGGCTGGACAAAAAGCAAGATTATGGAAAAGTTGCTTAAAACATTCGTGGGAAAAAGGCAGTTGTTGCAGGGGATCATTCGAGAGATGCTGCAGAAAAGGTTACCAGAGGCTAGATTCTCACTGCTGATTGAAAGCATCCATGAGGAACCTGGAGATAAGTGTGTGCCCATTTTACAAAAGGCAGCCTCCATATTCAGTAAAGATGCAATCATTTCACAAGTTTTAGCCAGGTATTATTACCTTAGGAAACAAAACTATTTGCTTGCAGAGAAATGGGCCAAGGATGCTAAGCAGAGAGATCCAGACAACTCGTTTGTGGCTGATACCCTTGGACAGGTTTATAAGAAGCATCTGATGAGTGAATTAAAACAATGTGGTGTGGCTCCTGTGCCTCAAAAGTTAGAATTACTTTTGAAATTGGCAAACAAAGCTGTTGATGCCTTTAGAGAGCAGCAAACTCTGGCCGAAAGTGAGAAAGAAGAGGAGTTGGAAAACAATGGATTGAGAAGGGAGTCAAGCATCTACAATACCAGTGGACTCTTTGGCCATATACAGGTTGCCAACAAAGTGTTCGAAGTTGTCACCTCTGTTCATCCATCAGAAGACATGAAGAAAGTCCTAAGACTGGAAATCAAGATCTGTTCTCTCACAGAAGTGGATGACAGGATAGTGAAAATACTTCAGCAATACAGACAATTGCTCTCCAGGTTGAAAGGTGATGTGGAGAGGATAACTGAGTTTGCAGACCATTACCTCATGTATTCCAAGCCAAGCATATTAAAAGATGACCCTAAGCACCTCCAGGAAGACATGAGTACGTGCTTTTCTAATTACATTGCTTATGACAGGGAAACCATGGAGGAAGGATGTGAATGTCTGAGGAAGCATCTTGCCACAGGAACAGCTAAAATTAATGATCAGGTTTGCAGTACCCTTCTGAAGATTGTCTGGAGATGGGTCAACCAAATAATCCCGCAGGAAGAGCTGAAATCCACTCTCCGCAGCTTATTGGAAAGTGAAGAGAGGTATAAACCCGCAGAGCTCTATCTCCTGGCTTTCGTATCATTCTGGCCACCAGATGATGACAATATCAACCTCAACTCATTCGTCAAAGAGACTGAAAGATCCTTCCAGACTCAGTACAGCAAGTACTATCGATCCCGCTACATCGTACCTCTTTTCTTCCTTGGAAAGGGAACAGGAGTGCAAAGGATGATTCAGAAATCAAAGATTGACGAATGCCTTCATTGCCCCCAAGGGCAAGTCAATGAAAAGTGGAGGAATGGGGAGGTGTGGAGAAACACACAGGTCTCTGCACTCCTAGAGCGTGTCTCAGGGTTCATCACAAATCGAGAAGTGTTTGCCGTCTACAATAAAACGAAAATCAAGGTGAATCCTGACAACCCTGCAGAGGTGCGAAAACCCTGTAGGATTACTTTCTTCCTTGGATTCAACATTAAAGGACCAGTGGCATTCGACATCCAATATGTGAAGGTGAAGAAAGACACAGTGTCTACTGTGGACAGAACTACATCTTGCACTTAACTTGCTCTTGTCCAGGAGATCTTTGACACCCAAAAAACACCTTTGTATCTTCACCTTTGTTACTTTGTTTTGGTTTTTGGTTTCCTAACCTATATCTATTTTTAATTAATCCCTTACTAGTAAATTTTAGTATCTTCTAATGTTGTTGGGAAGAGTATTTCTTCTTAGTCAAGTTGGGGAGTACATCTTTCTTTGTGATGAGGAGGATTATATTACAGAAAGTTAAAGAAGACTTAAGATTCAGTTCTTGAGGGTAGTTATTCATTTCATGGGCTCATGTAGTGTAGTTGGAACGTTTCAGAAAAAGTTGGGGGCTCTTCTTTACACAAAGAACTGTGGGAATATTGAACAAGCTTCCCAGTTGTGTTGTTGAAGCTGGCTGATTTTAAGAAAATGGCAGGAAAATCTCCTGAAAATCTGCTTGATTCAGATTCTCCGGGATCAGGGCTGGTCATCCACAGTGCTTCTAGGTTCCTATACAACTGATTTATGGTAAACTTAGTTTTTTATTTACTAATGACTGTTTAGATTACGGGCATTATGAGTTACTAATCTACAACAAAGCTTCTCACAAAATGTTCTCCAGTCTACACCTAAATATTGATTAGAAGATCATGGGGAGGCACCTTGATATATTGATCAACTTACCCCATACTCAGCTAGACAACCTACCTTTAATAGGTGTGGCTGGAAAAAACTTTACCTTTATCTTGTATAAACTTTATAGAGGCTGAAGGACACACATCTTCCTGAATTAATGGATGCTGATTAACTCTTATAATGTCATTATTTATCATGTTAATGGTGATTATTGTTATTTGACTTGCCAAAAGGTACATTGGGGGACAATAAATATTGACAACTTCTCTCCAAAACATGATTTGCAAAGGAATGGTGTCTACCTCGATAATTTGAAGAGTATGCTTATTCAAACTGCATATATGATATGATTCATCTGTACTAGTTTAACATTTTCACATTTTTCAAGGTTTCAAAACAGAAGTGAATGGTGACACATGCTCTTAAAAATGGCTTCTAGCAAGCAAACAAGCTAAATAGGGGTGAATGGCTTCCTTTGCAACCTTTCTTCTGTCCTTATGTTAAATCCTTTCAAACCTTCTCCATTTGTAAAGCAGGGATGTTGTCCCATTAAACATTGCAAAGTATAAATCAGATACGATATTACATTTTTGCTTCTGAAAATTTTCTCATTTGTTTTTTCTTCATTCTCTGTTAACATTTTCATAACAAAGTATATAAAACAATCTACAACTATCTTAATACAAAGTGGAATTTTTCAAGTTCAGTTAGTGGGAAACGTCTTGATGATTTGTGTGATTATCGATGCTGTTTTGTGAAGGATCTGTAAAATAAAAAAATGTAGACAAACGTATTAGTTTAGTAACACTTAAAGTGTGATTTTAATTGTGCTTCCTTAAAATACACTGTTTTTGATCACTGGATAAAAAATACTTTCCCAGTTTCTTTCTTATTCTGACCTTTCACTGAGTCATCCCTGAGTCAGTGAAGAAGAGCAGAAGAGAATGTCTTATCCATCCATCCCTTCTCTAACTGCTTATTCCAGTTCAGGCACATGGGGGGAGATGGAGCCTATCCTGACAAGCAACGGGCACAAGACAGTATACACCTGGACAGGACAGCAGTCCATCACAGGGCACAGTCAGACACAAACACATACACAGGGGCCAGTTTTCCAGAAGCCAGTTAACCCACCAGTATGTCGTAGGACTGTGGGGGGTACCTGGCCAGAGCACCTGGAGGAAACCCATGTGAAGATGGGCAGAACATACAAACTCCACACAGATAGTCTCATGAACCCAGGGCCCCAGCTCTGTGAGGCATCAATACTAACCACTGTACCACCATACCTCTCAACAGTGTACACACAACCTAGGAAATGTGTTCTCACATTTCATCTGGCTCCGGCACCTCAAATTCACAGTACCTGCTCTTACCCCAGGCCACAGCACCAAGGACTATAGCTGGGACCCCACTGACCTCCCTGCAGACTTGCACATTAGGCCTCAGGGCAGTGTTGTGCAGCAAGTCGGGGAGACTCAGTCCTGCCTTAGCTCACCTGTCCCCAGTGCTGTTCAGCCAATAGCGTGCCACCCCTTACAGAACCCTGGTCACAAAGAGCACATGACTCCCATTCGAGACGGTGATGTCTGGACTATGGTGCCTATACTTTCCTCTGAACAAACAAATCTTAAAAAAATTGTGTAAGCGATGTCTTCTGTAAAAGTTAAACTGTCTTTGGATATTGACACAAGAATAATGAAAAGGTAACACACATCTGGCACACGTACAGCTATGTTACTAAGTGGTCTGAGAATCTTATCCAGCGATTTCTTGACATAAACCAGGGTATCGGCTTCAAAACTGTGGCTGAGCAGCTTGTTTCAGCTCCCACAACCCTTTGTGTAAAGTACGGCTGCCTGTGCTCCGTTTTACATACTCTTCCCTGTACAAGTAAAATTTTAAAAATGAGGCTGTTTAAGAAACAGGAGAGGGTGAATATAGCAGAAGAGAATAAATTGCAGCATTTTAAAGATATCCTGCTTAAAGCATATGACAGATACATGACAGAAGTAAACCAAAGTTTAGAAAGCCGTGGCTCAAATAAATCAAATAATAAACGTGAGGAGAAAGAAAGCACTTTTTAGTATAGTTAAACAACAAGTTCCAAATTAAGATGACTGCAAAGAATATTGTATTGTAATGTAGAGTATTATAATGGAAGATAATGAGAACAATGAAACGAGCAACAGAACGGATGGAGTGTCTGACAGATAATAATGTGAAATATTCAGAAAGAAAAAGGTAAATGGCAAATGTATGAAATTAATATGTTACTCTTGTGGTTACAAAGAAAACAACATGACTGAGGTTGAGGAAAGAAAGTTCTATGGTAAACAGTAATAACAGAGCAGGCAAAGTGTTAAGGTTACTAGAAAAACGGTAAGGTAAATCTCAGGGGATGACAGTATTCTACCAACTACACAAAAGGAAATGAACAGGATTATTGACCATCAACAAAACTTTTTCAGTATTCACTCCAAATGGGGATATACCTGTACACTGAACAGAAACTTGAGAATGAAGCTCTCACCCAAAAAAAGTGTGACAAAACCAAGCTAAGTACTTGTAAACCAATGAGTCAACGACTTCTTCAAGATCGGTGAAACATGAGAGGACACAAGCAGAAATACCAGGGAAGAAAAGGCAAAACGTCTTTTCACAAAACAGTTGTGGGAGTATGGAACAAGCTACCCAGCCTTGATCCAGCAGGTACCCTGGCTTCCTTCTAGAAATGGCAGATGAGATACTCAGAATATTTAGCAACCACATAAGCTGGCTGGGTTGAATGTTGTCTCATTTGCTGTAACTTTCCTTATGTTCTGAAAACTTACACTGTGCAAGAGGGAACTGGGAAAGGTTTATAGAGCATTAGAAAAATACAACTTCAATAACTGTTTTACCTGTTCGTCTTGCCTTGAGCTCGGTCACAAAAATGGCTATAATCATTCCAGTCACACCGATCACTATAAAGGCAGTGTAGGCTTTGGAAAAGGATGACATTGAAGGAAAACTGTGTTTGGGACCTTTACAGAGACAGAGAGTTGGATAAGAACAGGAGAAACAGCCAGTTGTCGAAATGCATAGCCTCAGTTACCTCTATCAGTTCATTCCAGAGACTCGGTGCCTACAATTGCTAAAAATCTGCTTGATTCACACCTGCAAATATAGCTGCCCTAGTAGTTACTGATTGTTAAGAAACTACTACTAATTGGTTTTATCTAGATAGCTAGTGATTCTAAAAATGCAATTGAGTATATACACTACCACTCTTATAAAGGAAATGTCTCTTCTTTCTGGATCAAGATGAACCTGACTATACAGCTACATGCAAAAATAGATTAAAAATTAACATGCAAAATGTTCATATTTAATCTACTGGTGCCAAACTGATTTGGTTCAACTCTGCTAAGTTCCTGGCAATTGGATTTTGAGGCATTTCTGCTGAAGGTATAAGTTGAGAGGACAGAAATAGGAACTTAAGCCAAAAGAACAGACGTGAGGGACATTTCAGAGGGGAGCAGTGGTCAGGGGTCTGGAATCAAAACTGGATGTTGTGAATCCCAGGCCAGAGCAGGACATTGCCGTTGTACCCTTGAGCATATTGTAGTGATCCCCCCTAAACGTCCCTCTGCAGAGCAGACGGCAGTACAGAAAGAGGAGCAGGAGACTGGGGCGCAGCTCATTAATTCTTTTCCTTTGATAGTACAGGAGAGGGCTAGTCACTAGGGGCGGAAAAGCAGGGAGCAAAAGGAGGAAAGGGTGCAGAGACGACGTCTCTGGCAGGGATGTGGTGCCAGAATGAGCCCACAGGGAAAGGGAGCCCCCTATTTTTATACAGAAGGGGAAAGGGGGAGGCGAGTCTGCTGGAGATGGAGGGCTAGGGGTCAAGTCCTCGGGCCCCCAGGGCAGCCCGCTTCAAGAACACTACCATATTATTTCACTCAGCCAAGCAGCCAACTTTCAATGGGTCTAAAATGGTTGAACGTTTAAAGAGTTTAAATGGGTACAGCTATAAAGTTACTTTCAATAACACAGCCAAATACAGCACAAAGAGGACCATTTACTGTACCTGGGCTGCTGACAGTCTGCGAATCACTGGTCAAAGTTAAGGGACCATGTCCTGAATCCTGCGTTTTCTGCACACAGGTGAAGGACACTGGTGGGGTTTCATCCACAGAGAAAAGGCACATGTTTTCTCCGCTACACACAGGATTTCGTAGGGTGGAGGTTTTCTGTGACACAATTTCCAAATGAACAGCGCCTTCGCCACTGTACTGCTGGGATGAGCAAACCACAACATATTTTCCACTGTTCCCATACTGTACATACACTTCAATGCCGGGCTTTAGGGAATCTGTAAAGCAAAGTGCAAAAGTGATACTGTATTCCTGACACTTTCTCGCTACAATATTAGAAGCCCTGGTTACAGCAGACTCTCTCAGAGGCAGACAATGTGTGGCTGGCTTGAAGACTTTCCTCCTCTGGCCAGAACACCCACAGATCTCAATCCTGCAAAAATCTGGCGGAGCTGGAGCAACCAATTCCACACACCATTGCCACAACCTCAGGCAAAGGCCATTGCACTAGAACAATGGGATGGGACTGGGCTCCAAACATTTCACAAGCTCCTGGATCCATTTCCTAGTACTTATTATAAGCCAAATGCCTTAAGCAGTTCGAGTTCCTAATATTTTGGCCAGTGCGTGTGCATATGTGCAATGCCCAGATGTATGGCCTGTGCAAAGGAACACCATCTGTTTGAACATGGAACATAGTACCGTAAGCATGCATGCAGTAATGCCAAGCTTTAGGGTTGTAAGCATTTTGGCAGTATTTTGAGGCCTGAAATTAACCCACTCTTACAGCTAAACTAATACCAATATAGTTTATCCTTCAACATGTTAAGGGTCACTTATAACACGGAGCATCCAAACGCATTGAACCCTGGCAGGAAAATCGCACCCAGACATCCCAGCCATGCCACATTGGGCACTCAAGGGAGACAATACAATTCTATACATGTTTCTTTTAAATAAAGACAACTAACACTGATTTGCTTACCATACAAAGATATTGGTTTCTGAGTTGTTGGCATAGCTGGTGTGGTTTCCCCTGTGAACAGATTACAATAATAAAATGCATATTTATCAAGTTGTTAGAAAGGTCAGTCCTCCCCAAGTTTAATACTCTTAAAAAGACAGTTTTGCTCAAGTCAAACAGCTGCAGGGTGTTGTGTGATGGGCAGAGTGATCTGGTATGAACAGAACAGGCACACTTGGTTACTGGGCTGTTTTCAATGCTTGTTCATTTACAGCAGGGACCCTTGGGAAGCCCGAGTGTGCGAACACACAGAGAAGATGGTCACGTTGTCATTTCCAACAACACGTGTCCTCGGGTGCTCTTGACAGGTGTGGCGAATGCAAGCATCTCCGTTCTTACATTCTGGTCTGGTACCGTGCCCATCGGCAGGTCAGAACCGAACCCGACAGAACGGGACACAAGTGGGGAATACACCCTGGATGGGATGTCCGGTCCGTCACAGGGCACCCACATGCGCACATACAGGTACAGGTACAATTACAGACTGTGGTTCAGGTCTGTGTCTCTCTACACAGGTGTATTTCTAGTTAATATCACAACACTGGCAAGAGTACAAACTAAAGCAGGCCAGCTCAGCCATTTAGCTTAATTGGTTTTTAGTTGTTAATTGCCTCAAGCATCTCATCCACTATTTTAAGATGCCAGGGTATCAGCGTCAACAGTATGGCTATTATTATTGGAACGGCTTGTGGGTTTGGATGTTAATGGGAGGCTCATAAAAAGGGTTAAGGATTTTTAACAGAGTGCCCACGTCGGCTTTAACACATTTTCCAATGAATATTTTTTAAATGCTGGTGTTCCCCAGGGCTGGGTTGTGTCAAATTGACCATTTTCTGTCTGCAAATACAGGGAATTTCCGTTAACCCATTAAAGTATGCAGATGATATGGCCCTAGTAGTGACTGATTACTGGGGATGATAGAGAAGCAGTGGAAAATTACTCTGAACAGCTCATGAGCAGAGTGGTGGCTCTGTGGCTAAGGATCTGCGCCTGTGGCTGGAAGGTTGCCGGTTCAAATCCCGCAGCTGGCAGAGGAATCCTACTCTGTTGGGCCCCTGAGCAAGGCCCTGAACCCCAACTGCTCCAGGGGTGCTGTACAATGGCTGACCTGCGCTCTGACCCCAAGCTTCTCTCCCTGTCTGTGTGTCTCATGGAGAACACACTGGGATATGCGAAAAGATGAATTCCTAATGCAAGAAATTGTATAGGGCCAATAAAGCAATATTATTACATTAAAGGCGAGAGGTGGTGTCAGTCAAGCATGCTTCATATTAATGTTTATAAAACCAAACCTGGCTGCTTGTGATAGTAATACGTTAGATTCTCAACCACTTTCCTTCCAGTATTTCAAATACCAAGGAACAATAAGAGATGAACATTTAAACTTTGCAGAGAGTACCAATTGCATTTTTAAGAGGGCCAGTCAGCATATATTTCTGATCAGGAAGCTGAAAGCGTGTGGGGTGTGTCAAAACATCTTAGAGAGGGTTTATAGAGTGTTGGTAGAAAGCATCCTTACTTTTGTTATCGCGGTGTGGTATGGTACACTGCGTATTAAGAGTTAAGAGGGGAAATTGGCCAGAATCGTTCATATTGCTAGTAAAGTAATTGGTCAACCATAGAAACAGGTTAAAGAGCTGTACTGCAGTTTAAAGGATCTTAAGTTTTAATCGTTGATGACCCTTTCCACCCTCTTCAATGCCATTTTCAGCTACCTTCAGGAACTGGTTTAGAAGACTGCCTTTATTCCCTGTGCAGTCGGTACATTAAACGAAGCTAGGTGACTCCCTGTATTAACCTACTGGATTAGTGTAATGATAGTGTAATATGGGCAAAGAGAAATGTGTGTATATGTATTGTATGGATAGGCCTTTTGTTTGCTTTTTAACATGTATAAATTTTATGTTGAGTGTTATTTGTTTATGTAGTTTTTTTATTGTGATGCCAAGGAGAATTTTCCATCCTTTTGGGTGTACAATCCATCAATAAATGTCCACTTAATTTTGTATAAAAAGTTACTCCAGTTTTATTCTCCTTTATGCAGTTAATTCATACCATAATTCAAAATTATGATTCACTAGAAAGGCTGTTACAATTGAATCCCTTCAAATGATAGGTATGAAATACAAAAGAGAGAAATGTATAAAATAATTGTATGCTTGATATAAAAGTGCAATTTTGCTCATTTAAATGGCAGTCTGATCCAAGATAGCATCTTTTAATTCATAAAATCTGGAACTTTAGTATTTTTATCCTACTGTACAGTAAACAGCTCTCATATCCTGCGTGGCCTGCTTCTCCAAACCAGGCTGTTTCGGAGATTTTTCTTGCAAATATTCAGACTTTATGAGGACATATTAGCAAAAACAATCAAGAAGAATATTGTCTGCAGTCTCTCCAGTACCACTGTCTTTTATCTGTCCACCAGATTAAAACCCAATCGGACTTTCACCTTATTTAACAGCAGTTCACAGATGCATTATCAAATATATGCACTGAGAACCATTAAAAATTCAAAACAAGCTATTGCTCCCAACGCTCATTTGCTGTAAATGCCTCTGTGTGTATATATTACGGGAAGGAACATTAACTCCGGCTGTTTCCCAACACAGGAAAGCAGAACCATCTAAAAGAGATGTGGTTTTCAGCCCTGTGAAATGACATGTACTAATTAATAGCCATTCCCAAAAATCCTAGTGTCTTCTTGGTCTTAAAGAGATCACTGTACCTCTGACAGGTGTTCCTTGCAATATATATGTTCCTAAATATCACACATGCACATTTACAGTACATTGCACTGTGCCTTAGCGTGTTTTAAGCTGGCAACCGGCATCACTTTTGTTGAACTGGGGAACCTTTTCAGTTTCAGACCTAGTTACCATAACTTAGCTGGAATATTTAGGCAGGAACTGATCATCTAGGAAATGTAAGCAGCTAGCCAGCTTTGTATGGAACACATGCATGTTCCTTACTTACCAGTACCGGTACACCTCACTCCAGCATCAGAGAAGCACTGAACAATGTTTCCTCTCATAAAGGAGCAGTCATGCAATGAAGGCTCCCGTCCGGTACACATCGCTCTGTAAGGATGGACGAGGCCTGGCCCTTTGCCGAAATCTGCGGTGGCAGAAAAGGAGGAGCCGCAGCCCAGCTCTCTGCACACAACCTGGGCGTCAGCAATGTCCCAGTCATAGTAGCAAAGCCTCCCCCACTGGCCGTGCAGATAGGCCTCCACTCTCCCTGAACAGCTGTCACTCCCGCCCAACAGTCTGACTCTTCTGCCTTCTGCAAGCACAAGGAACGCCCTGTTAGTGTCGCCACAGAGCTGCTAAGACATTCCAAATCCTGAAAGACACAGACACCCCAGCAGACTCCCACAGGATCTTTAGTGAAACACCAACCAGAGGGCACAAGTGGAAATGACAGAGAAGTGCATTTCAAACCGAGAACAAGAGACACTGCTTTCCCCAAAGGCTAGCGGGGGCAGGAAACAAGCGACCCCCCCAATATGATGGATTCTTTCAAGAAATGACTGAATGGGACCCTCAGATCAGGTCTCTAATAACTACCAAATGAGACAGATAGGCCAAATGTCCCCCACTAACTTGTAATCTTTTTTATATTAACATGTAATCTAATGCATTTTATTTCATCTGCCATTTGCAATCATTTCAAACTATCATTTGTAGCACTTGTGTGGAGTGGTTATAAATATTGTACTAAATGTTTCATTACATGCTTTAACTATAAACCACCCATCCATTCATTTTCTCACCTCAAATACAGGATTGTGGGGGAGCTGAAGCCTGTCCTGGCCAGGGATGGGCAGGTTACACCCTGGACAGGACACCAGTCTATCACACCAGGGCACACAGAAACACACATGCACACACTCACATCAAGGCCAATTTTCCCAGAAGCCAATCAATCTATCAGCATGTCTTCGGACTGTGGGAGGAAACCGGAGCACTAGGAGGAAACCCACACAAACACAGGGAGAACATGCAAACTCCACACAGATAGCACACCATTTAATTCAGGGCTCCTGCACTGTGAGGCAGTGTGATGCTCACTACATTGCCACCATGGCACCCCTATTAACTACATTTGTTAATTTAATTACTGTTTATTCATTTCTTTGGTGGATGCTTTGATCTAACCAGCAGCCATATTACCCTGCAACTCACAACTGGCAACCCCCTAAAACTAAGCAGGTGTGGGCCTGGTCAGTACCTGGATGGAAGACCTCCTGGGAAAAACTAAGGTTGCTGCTGGAAGAGGTGTTAGTGGGGCCAGCAGGGGGTGCTCACCCTGCAGTCTGTGTGGGTCCTAATGCCCCAGTATAGTGTTGGGAACACTATACTGTATAAAGGTGTCATCCTTTGGATGCAACATAAAACTGAGGTCCTGACTTTCTGTAGTCATTAAAAATCCCAGTGTAACCCCAGCGTCCTGGCCAAATGTCCCATTGGCTTTTACCAATCATGGCCTCCTAATAATCCCCATCTCTGAATTGGCTCTGTTCTCCTTCCCACTGACAGCTGGTGTATGTGAGCATTCCGTCGCATCATCCAGGTGGGGCTACACATTGGTGGTGGTGGAGGGGAGTCGCCATCACCTGTAAAGCGCTTTCAGTGGAGTGTCCAGAAAAGTGCTATATAAGTATAAGCAATTATTATAATAAAGTAAAATGATATGCCCTCCTTTGTGCTACACAACATTCTGCACATACCTTTAATGTATCGCAAATCCCAAGTTGTAGGGCTCACTTTTTCCGTTTTGCTGATCTCTGGTGCTGTAGAAATGAGTAAATACGTTCACAAAAACAAAAGGGATTTCACTGTGTGATCCTTAATTTAAGCAGGTTTGTCCTAACAGACCACCCACTAACGAAAGATGTGAGTCAGTCTCTGAAGATCATAATTATAAAGGGTGTCTTCTGTTAAATGGAAAAGTACACTAAGAACACACTTACAGTATATGAAAGTCTTTGTAACCTCTCCCTTAATTAATAAGGGGATTAGTGGGTTGGTGCATAAAACATTTAGCATGGAGCCACTGTGTTTGAGGCAGCATACACTAGCAGCCCCTTTTAACAGGCCAGAAAAAACAGCAAATATGCCTGGCTTTTCAAAATGCAGACCAGCAGCAGTGCCCTGATCAGACTCAGAAGCTCAGTAAAGCGTTGATTAACACTTCAACAAGTGACCACTATCAGGTTGCTACAGGAAGTGATGTTGGTGGCATTCTTCCCACAGGACCAGAATTTCCTAAGCAATGCCCTGTTCTGGAGACAGGCGGTGCCATTATTTAGAACATGTCATTCTTCACATGGGACGCCAAAGTAAAATTGATAAAGTGTCATTTAATTTAGTTAAAAAGAATCAACGTACTTGGAATGGGCCATAACCGGGTTCCTGAAAAAGGATGAAAGAAAACGGGTCAGATAAGTATGGTCATTATTTTGAATGGCCTGTCTTTTTTTATTTTACAGTAAAACATAATGGGAAGACTCATCAACCTGGAGCTCAACTTCCCCCCACTGGCTCGTTCACCATCACCATGTACTCCATTCCCCACAAGGCGTTGCTCACTGTAGAGCATTACCTTTTAACACATTGGAGCTGGTCCTACAGCAGAGGCAGCATCAATCCTGCTAGTGATGCAGCTTCCACTGGCAGACTCTTGGGGCCACCGATGTAGTGTTGGGGATAACCTGCCTGCCTCGAACATGCCCGGCTTGGCCACACTTACGTAGCTACTGATCGCTCCCAATCATCCAACAGTACAGCCTGATGGCTAAACCAGTGAACTGATTGAGCTCTGCTGATCTCGCTGGGTTTCCTCATGTCAGACCGGTGCTTAAACCCTCTCCGAGACAAAACACTCTGCCCTTACAGGGATGCATAAAAACCTTTGTGCGACAAAAGCACAGCACTAAACCTCCGAGACCGAAAACTGTCACGTGAAAAGGCACCACAAAATTTTCCTCTCTCAGTAAATGGCAGTCTTAAAGCTCCAGAAAACTCCAGAAATTAAGGTTTTAACAGTCTTGAATCATTCATGGCCAACTTTAAATTCAATTGAAACATATTAATAATTAACTTGTAACTAGTGTGGCATTTTAATTGCGGGTATTGATTATAACGGTAGTAATACAAGCTTGAGTAGATGAACTGTTGACTGTTAAATCCATTTGATAGTTTCCCATATTATACTTGTTACTATTTTCTCAACATTTTTTTGCAAAGTGACTTGTCTTTCTATCCATTTTCAGAGCTTGGCATTTTACTGAAGTTCCTTGCTCAGTTTAACAACAGCTCCCCACTGTTGGGTTTAAACCCTCATTCTTCTTTACCTGAGCCTAGAACTCGTAACAGTGATGGAGTGTAGGACTGAATTATCAGTCTGAAATGTTATTTTATAATGTATAATGCCTTATTCTGACAGGATCCAGACTAAGCAAAACAAATCCTAATTAAATACCAACTGCCAAAAATAGGGTTACAATACCTTTAACTATGAAATGGCACATTTTTGTAATAATCTCAGCTATTATAAGATCTATATCATTTTATTAGCCATATACAATTTCTTGCATTAAGAATTTGTCTTTTCGCATACCCTAGCTTGCTCTCCATGAGACACACAGGCACACAGACGGGGAGAGAGAAGCTTGGGGTCAGAGCGCAGGGTCAGCCATTTATACAGCGCACCTGGAGCAGCTGGGGTTAAGGGCCTTGCTCAGGGGCCCAACAGAGTAAGATTCCTCTGCTGGCCGCGGGATTTGCACCAGCAACCTTCCGGCCACAGGCTCAGATCCTTAGCCACGGTGCCACCACTCCGCCCCTTGACCAGTTCATTGAGCTCTGTCCTCTCTCTCAAATGCTGTTTTAAACGATGACAAAGAAAAACCTGACATTGATTCTCAAATACCGCAAAGCACCGTAGTGTGCGCCAAAGTCCTCCCTTGGCCAGCCAACCACTCATAGTGCTCATCTTCTGGACAGACAAACACAGCACAAGATTCATTTTAGTTTTATAATCACACACAAACACTTAAGACATACTTACGGGCAAGTGACCAAAGGCATGTAAGCCACAAAACTGAAAACAACTGCATTGTAAAACAAGTTCCTATGTCACTTTTAAAGAATACTTCTTGTGTAACCAAGGAACAGTCAGAGGTTAATTCCAGAAGAGCAAAAGAAAAGGCAAAAAGGAAACAAAAAGTTTGCACTGTGAGGCGAGCAAACGCTCTGACCAAACATTAAGAAGTCTTGAATTCTATGGAGTACCGTTTTTCCTGCGGAAGTTGTGAAAAGTGCAAGGGCCGTTGTGTGGACACAGAGGACACTTCCTCTTTCAATGTCACACTACAGATAGGAGGCACGTTTGTTTATTCCTTTCAGATTCATGACAGCTGCCAAACTAGAAATCGGCAGAAACTAGAAACCTACGTGTATCTCTCTTGCTGGACTGAGCTGCTTTTCTCCAGGGTCTTAACCTTTTTCTGGCGACAGCTTAGCTCCTGCTCGAAGCCGGAGTGACTGTGTGGTAGCAGGCACATCTCCAGACTGTGGCAGAAGGGAGTCCAGGGTCCCTGCTCATCACAGCACCCCCTCACTGACTGTAGTAGGAGCGGAGATGCTCTTAAATTCAGCAGTAACCGTCCTCACTGGATTATTAACACAAAACGGCATATACTTTAAAATTGGGTCCCCCGAACGTGATCGGGCTCATAGCGATCATGAAGTGCCAGGTAAGCCAAATCAGATACATCACCCTGGAGCTCACAGTTGGCAGCCCACTGAAGCTAAGCAGTGCCTGGATGGGAGAACTCCTGGGAAAGCTAAGGTTGCTGCTGGAAGAGGTGTTAGTGACACCATTAGGGGCGCTCACCCTGCAGTCTATGTAGGTCCTCATACCCCAGTATAGTGATAAAGACACTACACTGTAAATACGATGCTGTCCTTAGGATGAGACATAAAACCGCATTTCTCAAAGATTAGTAGGTTTCTCCAAATTTCTCCCAGCCTTTAACAATATATATATAGTGAAAAGTCTAAAATTGCACAATGCACAGGGTAGGCTCTGGCTCCCCCTCAATCCTGAATTTGTAGAAGCAATTAGAAGACAAATGGATGGAAGGCACAACTTGACAGACCACATTAGAAGAAAGTGTATAATTCTGGCCAGAAAAACACACTCGCAAAAGGAGGTGTTCAGAGAAGAGTACGGTCTGGTCTAAAGGCAAAGGCATAAACAGTACAGACACATCAGAGGAACCAAATCTCTTCCATTTCAAGGCTGAGAAGATGGCTACTGTCACATGTAATCTGATGGACTGCCTCAGGTCTAATTTTTAAAGCTTCTGCAAAGGATTCACGTTAATGAACAGATAGCTTTTATTTTTGTGCTGCTTCTCTAATATTTGCACATTTGCAAAACTATTGCATACGACCAACTAACAAATTATGAAACACTTTAATATTATTTTGTACAAGTACCTAATTTCCTAAGCGTTAATTATAGTTTAGTAAAAACAATCTACTTCATTTGCAAAAGAACTGTAAAACAATTTTAAAAATTAATTTAAAAACGAACCACAGTCACAAAATGGACTCCAAAACTTAATCTGGGGCCTGACAGAATGAGAACAATTTCTCTAGAGAAATCAGCACCACACCTCACAAATCCCTACCTGTAACCATGAGTTGAACATGAAAAGAAAAATTCCAACAGCAGTTTAAAACAAAATACATTTTATAATACAGAAAAATCAGTATTTACTGCACGGTAGAAACTTCATTTAAATAGTGGATCACAAAGTACTGAGCTCAATATAAAATTCAATAGCAGAGACTTGACGGCTACTTAAGAGTCCAGTGAGAATGCTTTGTACAGTACATTCATCATTTCCCATGTTTTTCCAGGTTGAGGAGTGTGAAAGCTGGAAATAAAAACTGAAATAAACAACAAGCACCGCTAAATCATCACACTGGCAACCCCAGATTCCAGAGGAATGATTAAACGATGGGACTAGACATGCATATAAACAAACCTTCCTGTGTAACAACAAAATAAATTAAATTTTAAAAAGTAATCAACACTCGGAACAAACGTTTTTAAAAAAAGAATGACAAATGACTGTCATTAAAAAATCACAACAATCAGTAATAACAATGACAATATCTGATGATGATGCACGATACTGATTTCCCCCCTTTTTCTTAAACTGGAATATGCTTCTTTTTGTTAAGAAACAAAAAGATCAGATTTTTCCTGAGTGGCTCAATCAATAAAAGGTGCTTACATAGTAAGTTGTACTGTGATCCGGGTGCCGTGGGTTCGAACCCAGGTCACGTCCAAGGCGGAGTGTGACGAGGACAGGTGGAAGACGCGCCTGTGGATACCGGCGCGAGACGAGCCACCCCTCTGATCAGAGCACGCAGAGCGACTAAAGGAGAAGGGCTCCATGAGCCAGCCCGTCGCCCTTCTTCATTTCCTTCTCCTCCGGCAGGAGTCTCCGCTGGGCCCTGAAGACAGCTGCCCACTCCGGAACGAGAAAGAGACTATACGAATAAAAGAAGTGAAGACCGCCAAGCGTCACCAGGTGCATGTTTTGAGAAGAGCACTTTGACAGGGCCTCGATTCGGTGAGCCCCGCCGTCTCCAATCACACAGGAGGAGCGACGAGTTGGCTCTTAGGAACGAGGCCTCTCGGGGTGCCAGCAATGCTTGACCGCATTGTTAGAATTCAAGTCAAGGGCCTCCGCCCGGAGCCTCGCCCCGAGCTCCCTGCCCGGCGCGGCGTCAGAGGCGCTTGGCGTGCACCCGGAGGTGCCGCTTGAGGTTCTGGGCCTGGTTGAAGCGCCGGCCGCACTGCGGACAGGCGTGGGGCCGCTCCCCGGTGTGGATGAGGTAGTGGATGCGGAGGTTGCCCAGCTGGCTGAACCTCTTGCCGCACAGGCCGCAGGCGTGCGGGGCCAGGCCCGTGTGCACGCTGCGGTGCCGGATCAGGTTCTGCTTCTGTGCGAAGCTCTTGCCGCAGGTGGCGCAGGGGAATGGCCTCTCGCCCGTGTGGGTGCGCTGGTGGGACTGCAGGCTCTGCAGGGCGTGGAACGCCCGCCCGCACAGCGCGCAGGCGAACGGGCCCCGCCTCCTCGGGCCGCCCCCCTCGGCAGCTGGGGGAGGGAGAGGGAGCCGCCGGCCTCCCGGTGGAGAGTCAGGGGGCGCCAGGTGACGCGGCGTCTTCCGTTGTGCGGCGTCTTCTTCAGCCCCAGAAGAACAGGAAACAGAAAGAGAAACGTTACTGAAGAAGACTCGAGCCCAAGTTACGTGGCAATTAGAGCCGAAACAACCAATTAACCCATTAATAAAGGCAGTTCATCGGTCAAGAAACCATTCCTAGACTGCCTCTTGGCCATCTCTATTGGAGAGCGCTGGTGGCTGAGCTGTGGTTTCACAGTGAAGCACAGGAGCACCTGTAGGTTGTTGTTACATGTCACACCTGCCTTTTCCTGTTATTATAACACAAAAGGACGGAGGTTTCCAGCAGTCCCAGAAAACAACATTCTGTCCAATGCTGTTAAGGAAAATGAGACCCAATCTAGGGGATTAGAAAGCTACAAAAATGGTAAAATAGCATTCCAACAACTATGAACATTTTAAAAGGGCTACAGCACTGATCAGTGCTTTTGGGTTTGAGTACCATGACTACAAAAAAGATATAGTCTGACTGAGTCATCAGTGCTTTCAGTTATGCCTGGAGATAAATGCCTTCCAGTGTTGTACACAAAGCATGACAAGAGCTTGTAGTTCACACTGGTGCAGTGGAACTTCCTCATCATCTTCAAAGCTAGAAGACACGGGAGGTGCACCAGGAGAGGCTGATAGAACTGCTCTGTTAAAACCAGGTTGGCATTTTCAGTTCATCGTAGTTTGCTTTATACACAACGTTTCCCCACTTTCCCTCCTATATTTGCCTGTTCCTACTTGCCACTTATCTTCAAAAACGGCAAAGATATTTAACCTTTCTTCTGCGCTGAGCTTGATATAGGTTGTTGGGTTGATTTTGTTGGTTCCTTTCAGGATTATGAATATCTGCGTCAAATCCTCTTTTCTTGTTTGGACGTGGTGTTGCTCCAGGGCCAGAAGTGTTGTGATCGTCTTTGATTTCATTCCAGAGCAACAGCGTCCCGAGTTTTGATTTGTAACTTAAGAGGACCAACCTGCACATGACATTTCAAGTGAAGTCCGACTGATATGTTTCATAATTTAATGCTGCTTCCTTGTACCCAGCAGTGAAAGTCCTGCTGTTTCTTCAAGGATTCAAAGATATCGGGAAAAGTTCCTATGTCCTGTTCTAAACACATTCCCACTTCCGGATCCTCTCCCGTTTAGCCACACAGAGGAATATCAAAGAGAATGTGCAGAGGGCTCCTCTCCAGGGTCTGCAGGAGCCCGAGTGAGGGGAGAAACAGGGCCTCTGGAGGCGGGCCTGGGGGCGCCCCACTTGAGACAGCTGACGAGGGGCTTCCTCAGGTCTCACCAGCTGTTGTCCGTCTTGCTCTGGAGCACTTCGCGGTACTCCCCCTGCCATGGCTCTGACATCCCGCGCTGCTCTGTCTTGGCATGAAGCAGTTCTGGGGCAATGAAAAAGCAAGTTTCAGTCTTCTAACTGGAATCCTCGCTGTTACTCATACAGGTCAGGAGGTCAAGATTTGCAAATAACCGGCAAAATTGAACAAAACGATGAGCAAATCTGTGACTCTCTCTCCCCTCAGAAAAGCCCCTTTCAAGGTCATTTTGTAAAATTTGTTTTTCACATCTCGGCTATGACCCTAATCCCTTTGATCATTACACACACGCATCTGACATGCAGGACAGGCACTTAATGCTGTAGAACTAAGATCTTTGTGCTGCTGGTCTGTACTGTGCTTGGCTGAAAGGGCTAAGGTAGCAGCATTACAGTGTTTTCCTTTATTGCTGCTAAAGGCCTTACCTCACTAAATCCAGAGGCAGTGCGAGCGCTTCACAGGCTGGTCCAGGTGCTCTGACAGGCTGGGAGCTCGTTCTCTGGGCTGTGAAATGCAGGGATGCTTCAAGAGGCTTTCCACCAGCTCCAGCTCTGAGCTAGACAGGGAATTCAAACGGACTGGAACCACAGGCAGGCACGTAATCAGACTTGGCCCGGCCCGCCGAGGACCGAGCTCAAGTTGGAATCGCTCAGTGTCTCCGTCGCCTCACGGCTCCTGTACCCTGCCGTGCTTTCTCCAGTCCCACCCCCCCTCACTCCATCGGCAGCTGATGGAGTCCTTCCAGAGAGCGAGAGAGAAGGAACAGCGTCACCATGCGCTTTCCTGGGGGGGAGGAGTGGGTGGAAGGAGCAGGATCCAGGCGTCTTGTGCTGTAAACAGTTCGCTCCACGCAAGATTCTCTCCTTTCACCAGCTTTCCCCTCGAAACAGTAAGCAAAACAACAGGCTGGAAAGGAAAGGTCAGCCTTCATGAGACAGAACATGTCTGCCATAGACACCAAGGGGAATGTATTCTACCTCCTGCTCCACCTTCTCTCTGAGTGACACACATGGTGCAAACAGGGCAGGGAGACACCTTTTATCAGGAAACGGCCACACACAGTACAAAGGTGTGAAACTGCAGTAACGCACTTCGGAGGTGTACTGATCAGCACAGACTGAAGGAGAGGTGGGTCCCTCACTGACAGCACCACAAGGCTGCAATTGCCTGGGAGCTCACAGGGTGCGCTGCGTTGCAGAGAACAGAGAGAATCCTGACAGACCAATCCTGTCCTTCCTTTGACAGGTATCCCAGTCACCTAGTGCCATGACTCCCTCTCGAACCCGTGGTCATGGAGCTCAACCTGTGCTCGGTCCAGCACCTTCACAGGTTGAGCCACTCTGGAGGAAACCAATCAGCACAACCTTGATGCACAGCCAACAAAACCGTAACTGGTACTTACGTGATATACTGCCCCTAGAGGACCTGGGATTCCCTTCGATTATACCCCTCCCAGTCTGGGCATTGCTGGAGTATGGCCCAGCTGCCTGGCCTGGGCCCGGTTCACTGCCCTCTACTCCGAGAGGGCTCGGTGGCCATCTGGACTCTTGAACCACGTCCCCATAGCCCAGCTCAGACACCTCCTGCTTGAGGGGCCTGCAGTCAGCGCCCAAGAGTCTCTCAGAGGTGTCTTGGCTGCTTCCGAAATGCTGCAGGGCCTGACAAAGCGCAGGGACCCCTTGCTCACCGGCTCTGCAGTGACCATGAGCCTCAAGAGTGTTAATCCGAGGCGATGTCCTATCAGCATCTGCGCAGGGGAGGGACAGAAAGACCAGCCTGTTTCTTGGTTTGGCCTGAAGAATATCACTGCATTTTATTCTTGCCGCCTTTTATCTTTGACCTATTGTCACAGTGCTGGTTTATCACAGAGACTTTATTAATCTTATACATAGGCCTGACACACTAGCCCCCCTGTCTTCTCATCTTACGTCTGATTCCTCATTGCTCTACATAGCAACTTGCTGATGCATGATTTCTACACTGAAATTGAATTCCGATTGCCTGATAAATACACAACACGGTCTCTCCCGTTATTAAAAGTTGGGTTTCAAATCTGTGTGGCAGCCAGTGGAGTGGTACTGTGCCGCAGTGGTTAGCATTGCTGACTGGCAGCACTAGGTGCACTTCCCTGGGTGCTATCTGCATTGAGTTTGTATGATCTCCCTGTGTTCTTGTGGGTTTCCTCTGGGTGCCCTGGTCTCCTCCCACAATTAAGGCGTACTGGTGGGTGTGTGCGTGTGCTCCTGTTCAAGCTGTACCCCGCCTTGTGCCTGTTGCTGGCCAGGATAGGCTCCTGCTCCCCCCTGACCCTGAATCGGATGCAGCAGTTAGAAAATGGAGAGACGGCAGCCAGTGAAGACTTGTTCGGATCTTTGGACCACACTTGTCCATGGGCTGTCTCATCAAGACTTTCACAGGCATCTTCTTCAAGATCTGTCTTCTTATGTTGAGTTTACGTTTCTGATACTTGCATGTAAAACTCTGCACTTCAAAGGGTCAGATCTGCATTAATTCTCATCTGCCAGGTGTCTGTCCCATCTTGATTTTTTTTTAATTTCCTTGGTCACTTCTACACTGTTAGCTGCTCCTCCTCATTTGGCATGCTCTGTAAACTTGACCAGTTTACTACCTACAGGAATTTCCAGATTATTATTATCATAAATCACTCATAATGGAAATCAGCCCACATACAGAGTTAGTAACTGTTCTTGTGCGCACTAAATGATGAAAAATAGGAGTTATGTAAAAGACAGGGGCAGCACTGTGATGAAAATGGTACAATGATATAGTTCTGCAATTGCATCAGTACTAACAGTACGTGTTGCACTCTAATTTCAGAACCACAGATTTTACTTGAGATGATGCTACAATGATCTTGAAGAAAAACTGTAACTCCCCTCCAACCCACAGTAATCCGCGGTCAGGTTCATCTTGTAGAGGTTATATGGTCTTCTTGTGTTGTGAACGAGCAGTTCATATATTTTGTACTGAAAAAATCCCTTGAAACCAAAATTGACATCTGATGATAAACATTTTATAGGGTAATAATTTGGATGCCTTTAAACATCTTAGTTGACACATTCAACTGTAAAAGCTGTCACAGAGCAATTTAGTAGTAAAATACAACTAATAGATATAGTTTGACACACGTTTATCAGAAACTGCAACAGCTATGCAAGATTACCCCTTACTGCTACAAAAACTAGAGACGAAGGACAAATTAAAGCGAACTGTAAATAGTAACTTACGTTTTACCGTTGGTCCCTGCCTCTGGTCAGTAGCTCGTTCTTCCCCGCTGGCCTCGCAGTCGGGAGGGTTATACAATTCCTGTTTGGCGGACAGTGTTCCGGTAACTCCTGGGAAGGAGGAGGGGGCTGCAACGGTGTTAACGAGGTCGCCCTCCTTCTTGGTCACCGGGAGAAACTCCCCGCGACCCGCCGGTTCCCCGGCCTCCAGCCCCCGCTGCGCCTGGCCGCGGCTCTCCGACTGCGGGGCTGCGTGCCAGGGCTCGCGCTCGCCGCCGCCGCCGACGCGCTCGCGCAGGACCCTGAGCTCGCTCTCCGCCAGCCCCAGCCTCAGCCGCACGCTCTCCAGCTCCCTCTCGCGGTCCTCGATGCGCAGCCGCAGGCCGGCGCAGCGCCTCTCCACCAGCCTGGTCACCCTCGCCATGGCCAGCTCCACCGCCGCCTTCACCGCCCGCTCCACGGCGCAGGCCAGCTCGGCCGGGGGCGGCACGCCGACGGAGAGCTTGCCGTCCCAGAGGTGCACTGCCCTCTCAGATCCCGAGGTGCCTTCCAGCAACGCCGCCCCCCATTCGGCAGTGGGGCAGCGCGCTTTAAGTCTTTCTCCACCAGCAGGACGGCCGCTGACGGGCTCTGCAGCTCGCTTCCTATTCATGTGTGCGCTCTGCCCAGTTTGCAACAAACAAGAGCGGGGAATTAAAAACCCAGCTGACAGGCATCAGCGATTAGATGGGAGCCTAACCCCTAAGCGAAACCACTACATGTGCATTAAACTGACCTTACGCTTCCCCTACAACGCGAGTTGATTTAAGGACAGCTCTGCCTGACAACGCGCAGGTGTAATTACACTCGCATGCGAGTTCCGTACTCACACATCGTCAACTTACTTTCACACATACGTATGAAAACTGCCTTCTATAAAAAAAAAAACTGCACTCTCTCGCCTCTACGAGCACTCCGCTTCCTGTAAATCTTGTTGTGATTTTTCTTCTTGGCAAGAGAGGGTAAGATTTTTTAAATGGACAGTTTATCTGCTTTGTCGCCCCCTGGCGATAACCTCCACCTTTGCAGCGAAGCCACTAGAGTCCCCGTTACCGCTCTTCCGAGAAAGAAAACCAAGACGCTCTGCTAAATACGAAATGCACTATTTAAAAATGAGTTTAAAGCCGTATGTTAAAATCATGTATTAATTTAACAGGGGCCCAGTGCTGTGATCACAGAAACAGTACAGGTTATAACCACCTAACTAAGATTTAGAGCAGTGAAAACAAAGTGAAAAAAACAATTTCTGAAATTCCTGGTTATGACCGTACTCATATGAGTCTGAGTACAGCCTGCAAACAGCAGAAGTACTCTGAGTAACCGCAGGAGACAGTGAAGTAATGCACAAGAATCCCAGGCAAGTGTATCACAAGACTTTTATTCTACACCAAGTAGAATCACAGTAGACAAGCACCTTCAAGCAGTTAACTTAATTTCATTCAACATTCACATTCCCCCACACACAGAACCACAAATGAGGACACTGACACATGACTGTGCTCTTGTCTGAAGGGCTATGCATTATGCATATTGTGACCTCAGAATGTTTAGTTTCTGAGGCTAATCTGTTTCAGAAGTAAAGTGAAGGAGAATTGTCAGGGCACTTCACAGCACAGAATGTTTCCATACACAGAACTTTGTGTATAAATTGGAAGTGCACTTAAAATCGCAAACAGGAGGTGGCCCTTTACACAAAGAGATGCGGAGGTCTGGAACAAGCAGCTGTGATGTTGAAGCCGATACCCTGGCTTCATTCAAGGAATGGCAGGATGTGATCCTCAGATCCAATGTGCTGACCAACTTCCTCTCGTTTCTAATGTTTCTTATGCGCTTATGAAGGGAAACGCTGAAACTTGAACCGCAATATTCATCCTAATGTGACAAAAGCACGCAAGATAGATTTGCTGTCCTCACTCTCTTCCGCACCCCTGGACACAGCGTGGAGGAACTGGCACGTCACGCTCTACGTGAGCCAGGAAATCTGCTCCATACGGCCGTGTGACTCATGCTGTCCGCACAGCTGATCGCGAGACAGCAAAGGAGGAAGATGAGCTTTTACCCTTCAATGACAATAAAACACAAGGTAGCCCTGCGGGCTTGGATCTCAGCAGAGCCTACAGGCTGACCAATATCACAAACAGGGTTTTTCTCCATGCTCATACTGGCTCCCCCACATGATCAAATATACATACTACAAGAGTTGCTTATACTGGCTCCTCCAAATACACACTAAAGGAGTACAACATTAAAAAAAAATTGTTCGATGCACAGTAAGACCTACTGTGATCGGTTTTGATCACCATGCGATTAAAAAGATACTGCTGCTTAAGAAAGAGTTCACAGAAGAGCAGCCATATTGATTCCAGCTCTAAAGACAGGCCTTGACAGGACATGGCATGAAAGGTCCTGAAAATAAGAGATCGCAGCAAGGCTGTGATTCAGACATCAATCCCAAGGACTACCGTGAAATGAAGGATGAATTGCAAAACAAAATCAGCACTCCCACAACTGCTGATCTTTTACCGAAGGAGCCCCAGGACCCAAGGAGGCATGGAATTAAAGTGCAGATGCCTTAAGAACTGAGAATGAGAGGCAGTGCTTAGCAGAAAGTGGTAGGTGTCTGGAACAAACTGCCCATCCAAGAACCAGAAGCTGACTCCTCGGGACTCCTCAAGAAATGGATCGATGAGCCTCTTCAATCAATTCCACAAGCCACAAGCAACCAGGCACCCCAGAAGGGCTGAGTGTCTTTTCTAATTTACAACCTTCCATATATTCAGAAAGACCCAAGGCATCAGGCTGACACTGGGAAAGACCGTACATGCGAAGGGGTATCAGTCACAGGACAAGAACTAGCCTGACCGTCTTTGCTGGATAGAGCACCTCTGAAAGGGGAGAGACTAGGTAGGACAGGTCTGCTGGTCTGAACAAGGGAAAGATCACTCACACACATCCCCCGGCTCACACACAACATGACCAACATGACAGACAGCGACAGGCTAGCAGAACAACCACACACAGAGACAGCGGGGGGCTGGCTGGTCCACAGGTGTGCTCCTTGACTCTACCACAGCTGGGTTTCTCTGGTCTCTGAGATAATGTGACTGGCTTTCTGCAGCGCCTAGGGTGTGGAAACACACAGAGATGACACATTAGTTGAAGTTCTCAGAGACAGAGGATTTAGGGACAGAGAGTGATGCACACAGGGAGTGATATATACTCATACGTCATGACAGAGACAGTGATGCACACAGAGAGTGATACATACAGTACACATGCAGTGACAGAGGCAGTGATCCACACGGAGTGATATACACATACGCAGTGACATAGGAAGTGATGCACACAGAGAGTGATACACACACGCAGTGACAGAGGGAGTGATGCACACAGAGAGTGATATACACATGCAGTGACGGTGGCAGTGATCCACACAGAGAGTGATACACACACGCAGTGACAGAGGGAGTGATGCACACAGAGAGTGATACACACACGCAGTGACAGAGGCAGTGATGCACACAGAGAGTGATACACACACACAGTGACAGAGGCAGTGATGCACAGAGAGTGATACACACACGCACTGACAGAGGCAGTGATGCACAGAGAGTGATACACACACGCAGTGACAGAGGCAGTGATGCACACAGAGAGTGATACACACACACAGTGACAGAGGCAGTGATGCACACAGTGAAACCCGCACGCAGAGTGACACACACAGACCTCCAGCATGCTGGCAGCCTCTTTCCTCTGCTGGGCTGTGTCAGCGGACTCCGTCAGCAGCTCCTGCAGCAGGGGGGATCTGTATAGCCGCCCGACCAGCTCGCTCTGCAGGTGCTCCTTCACATAGTTCACCAGGAAGTGCATCACTGTCTTCGGCACGCTAGGGCACAGATACCCCAAAACCTCACAAAGACATCAGGACACCCTTCTCAGTGCTACCCCCTGACACCCCTGATGTATAGATTCCTTGTTATCACACACTGGCACCCCACAATAAAACACCTCCACCCAATAATTACTCACTGACACCCTTCTATCACTACACTGACAGCTCACTATCAGACACAGGAGCCTCCCAATACAACAGCAACAACCAGGCAGAAGAATCTGACGCCCAGATATCACTCAACGACCCCAGATCATTGCACACAGACACACTGTGCTCACACCTCCGTCATGGAAACTACGCCCCCATGACCTCTGACCTGTCCTGAATCCTCTTGCGCACGATGAGGAAGTAGGACTTGATGAGCTGCTGGATGACCTCGCAATCAAGCTGCTCCCGCGGGGTCAGCCTCCGAGACACCGGCACTGGCTGACAAACAGGGGGCGCTACATTAATAACTGCGCTGAGCTGGCAGCAGGAGTCACTGAAGCCGCAGTGTGCAGCTCATCCTGCCTTTTCACAATAATCAAGATATAGAGTACTTACACATATGAGATGTGATGATGACTTATGCATTACTGTCTTATTAAAATAATATTAACACTTATGAAGTAGAATGTGAAATTTTGTGCAGCGATGCTTGTTTTCAAAGATATTTAGGTGCTGCAGCATGTTTGAGTTTTTTCTCACCAGCACACTATGTCCAGTACGGGCTGCCTGTGAGTCTCTGCCCTGGCAGTGCAGGTTAAATCCCGGCTCCGCCCCCCCCTGTGACCCTTGACCCCTGACCCCTGACCCCTGACCCTGCCTGGAGCTCATACCGTGTCCAGCAGGTTGACCGCGGGGCCCCGGGAGGGACTGCTGAAGGCCGTCTTCTCCTCGCTTGCCTTCTCCTCGGCAGCCCTGTCGCTCTTCCAGCGCCGGCTGCTGTCCTGCACCGCCTCCGCCTCAGGGGGAGACACAGCGGGGTGGGGGTAAGGCTCGGCGAGAGAGCGGGAATGAGCGGGAGGGGCTCATGGTGTTCAAGGGGAGCTGAAGTCCCAGTTTCTCAGACCGGTTAACAAGATTTTACAAATTTCAAATTAAGCACAAAACCGTGAACTTTGTGAAAGTACTGTAAGAAGCCTTGTCGTCGCAAACTCACATTAGAATTAGCAGGGTTTGTGACGTGAAGCGACCCTTCCTGCTCACTAGTCACTGTACTGACTAATGTAATGTGATGTATGAGCGAATAAGTACAGGTTGTGCGCCAGACATTTCACCGCAGAAATGTTCCAACGTGATCTGCACGCAGAGTTAACAAGTAGTATTTGTGTGGATTGAAAGAGATGTTTTCACAAGCCTGCTTGTTTACGGTGTAATAGTGTAATACATTTCACGTCACCAGAGGTTTTGTTGTCTCATTCTGAAATGCTGAACATGGTGCTGCGCATACCTGGAAATTTAGTGTATTTTGTGATGTAAATTGGAGGTTTTACAGTTTACTGTGCACATTTTACTTTTATTGCGGTTTGAAATGCACTCATCAATGCTGATTCTTTCTAACCCAGAAATATAAAAATAGTGTTGCAGGTCCCCTTTAACACAGGAAACCTCTCGTGTGTATGGGGGGATACTGGGGATCCATGTGCAGGGGAGTAGTGGGGTGCCCATGTACAGAGAGATAATGGAGTAACATTTTGCAGAAAGGGGGGAACTGATCTAACTATGTACAGGAGAATACTGTAGTAACTGTACAAAGGTATATTAGGGTACTTATGTACAGGGGAATTTTGGGGTACCTGAGCACTGTTGACAGCAGCAGAGACTTGGGCAGCATCCATGAAGTCGGGGTGCTTGGTGTTAATGTAGGCCAGTTCAATTGCCACCAGATGATGCACCTGAAAAAGTACAAGGTCACTCATTCTGATCAGAGCACCGTACGCCACCTGGTCAATATGTGAGCACCCAGACTCAGTTCTTGTTGAGCCTTCCAGGAAATCAGTGCCTTCCGGTTTCCAATATTGGCTTATCATGATCAAAAATGATTGATTCAACTGGTCATACAAAATATTCTTTCAAGTCCCACAAAATTGTTTATTCAAATGATCAATGAGAGGTGTTAAGTTACGCAACTCAACGGAGTAGTTAGACCAGTGCGTTAATGCAGTAAGAGGGCTGGAATGGAATCCAGGAGAAAGGGTGGGTCTGACAGTCCTGGAGACTCTGGAGGGACTCTGTAAGGCCATTAAAGAACTGGTGTTGGCGCTGACCGCAGGTGTTTCCACGAGGGCGAGAGGGCGAGCGGGCGAGCGGCTGATGGTTCTCACCATCTCGTTGGTGATCGGCAGCCTCTTCCTCAGAAGCTTGGTCACCACCTCCGCTATGGAGTCGTGCAGCTTGGGGAAGCGCAGCAGCTCCTGACGGACAGACAGACAGTCGGTCAGTCAGTCAGTCAGTCAGACGGACAGACGGACAGACGGACAGACGGACAGACGGACAGACACTGTCAGCCCACTGCCTGGCGTTCGCTTCGTTCTTCACTCCTGCTGGAGTTCCAGCCTTGGCTGCAATCTGGGAAGAGCTTCATGTTCACTTTTTAATGAGTTTAGTGCGGAACCTCATTGTAACTTTATGTTGTTTATTGAAATGTATGAGATTTACAGTGCACTCGAAAAGCATCTCATTTAAAAGCGAAAGGTAACTTGTTTAAACACAAGAAATATTTTTGGTCTGTAGTGCTAATAGGCTCCCACAGCTCTTATTGTATCATTTTCTTGTTTTCTTTTTCGCTGGCTTATGTGGAACACTAACACAAGAACGTCAGAATGGCATCTTCTCGTTTACAACTTCTCCACTGACAGTAGGTTCTCCTTTACATCTGCGACTTTCCAGTTCTGCTCCAATCTCTCAGTTACGGAACTGAACCCTTAAATAAACTGATAAACGTTTCAAAAGTTTCATCCACTCACATGTTGGAGAGCTGAAGTTGCTTCTAAAATACAACACTTAAAAGGAAGCCTCCCAAATGTCTAAGAGCTGGAAACAATGAGAGAAGTCAAAGTCATCAGATTGTTAAGGGGGTTTAAGGGTTTTATCATTCAATTAAGGGTTCAGGTACCCATCTGAGAGCTCAGGAACAGGTGAAGGTTCATTCCATCCTGAAAGGCAGAGAAAAGAAACACAATGTTTCGGCTCTGGAGCCTTCCTCAGGTCTGAGGGAGAGAGGAAAAGTAGCATAAATAAGGCAAAGGAGAGGTAAGAATCAGCAGGGAGCAGTGGGCAAATGGACATAAAGCAGGTGAGAATGAGCGTCCAAACTTGGTTCCTTTCTTTTCCTTTCAGCGTGGAATGAACTTTTCCTTGTTCCTTTGCAGCCTACGCCTGCTGACGCAGCTCC
Source organism: Atractosteus spatula (assembly GCF_055471065.1). Taxonomy (NCBI): domain Eukaryota; kingdom Metazoa; phylum Chordata; class Actinopteri; order Semionotiformes; family Lepisosteidae; genus Atractosteus; species Atractosteus spatula. The sequence goes on from NC_142707.1 coordinate 12,309,592, forward strand.
CTGCTCAAAACCCCGCTGTCCGAGAGCTCGGCTCGAACAACACAGGCAGGTGCGCGGGTCTCCAGGACCCGAGTGCGCTGCTGTGCCTGGGGTGGGGTTTAGACACCGCAGGCGGAGGTGTCGTGTCCCGGCGGCCCGCTGCCCGTCCCGCCCCGGTACCTGCGTGCTGTAGGAGGAGCAGTGCTGGATCATCTTCTGCAGCTCCTCGTGCACCAGCTCCACGCAGCGCAGGCTGGGCTCCTCCAGCCGCTTGATCTGCCTCTTCACCAGCAGCTCGAAGGACACCTCGGGCACGAAGAGCGCCGGCCGCGGGCCCTGCGCTCACACACACACACACGCACGCACTGGGGTCAAGACGCCACACCTGGGCCGGTGAAAGTGCACGTCATCGCATTTACAAACAGGCCCTCAGCATGTTTCCCTTCATCGCCTGTTTACGCTCTCGGTTGGCAACACCTCCCATATTCTGCAGACTTGATGTCCTTCCTCACTCCCCCATATGGATTTAGACTGGCAGTGCCACCTACTGTGCCAGTGTATCACCCCTGGGCCAACATCAGATGGCCAAACTGAGCCAGTTGTGACAAAATGTGGGGCAGGGTCATAGAGGGAGTGTACTTTGGGCCTAGAGTTTTGAGAGGCCATTACCCTCTTTGACCCTGTCTCTTTAAAAAGTGGTAGTTTCCTCTGCGTAAGGGGAGGTGGAAACTACACATCCCAAGATGCCTTGGGGGAAATGGCCTGCTCATTTCCCATCTAAACAGTCTCAGCTGTGAGGGATGAGCTGCCTGCTTGATGGCTTTAAAAGGGTGTGGCAAATATTATTCTTCCTTAGCGTGGTATCTTGAGTGTGTTTTTTGGACACTGTTTTGTGAATGACTTGAGGCCAAAATTACTGGCTTTTCTCAGGAAGTACAAGGTTGACGTCCTGGTCGGTTGTGACTCAGCAACCCCTGAAAACGTCACACTATACGGTACATCAAATCCTCAATCTACAGTCACGTACTGCAGATTTATTACCCACAGTATTAACCATCATCTTAGAACGTGGACAACAAAGACACCCAAAAATGAAATAAGCAAGGGTAGGCATGGAATTCTGAGACAAAAATTCCCCTATAACAAAACAGATTTGGTTGTTATTTAAAGATTGCATAATTAAATGAGTCAAGGCTAAACCCTTTTTAAATCTAAAGGTGTAGTAATGGTATGAACCTTAAAGTATTGTTGAGACACATATGTAGAAAACAATTAGAAAAATAATGCAATATTCTACACAATTGCCTACAAAGCCCGGATCTGGCTTGGTCCATGGCACAGAGCCCATATGGGCACACAGACTGCTGTGGGCGGCTGGCACAGACGTATCCCAGGTTTGCAGGGCTGCCGTGGCACTGGGCATTACCGTGGCATTGCGGATGGCGGTCAGGATGTCCAGAGTGGTCAGGCCGCTCAGCGGGTCGATGGACTTGAGCGTTCGGCCAAACGTCTCATGGAAAATGTAGCAGATCCTGGCTCCTCCACAGCTGAGAGACAGATCAAGAGTGAAAGAAAAAGACTTATAAAGGGAGAGGTGAATGAGTCCCAGGGCGCATTTGTGGGTAGGTACATGCATACGTCTCTGCTTGTCTGACTTCCTCTCTCTGCGCCAGGCAGTCCATCTGGGTGTTACTGCACTACTAGGCCTGTGTTTCAAAAAAGCTTTGGCTCAATCTGTAGAGGCATGTGCTTGGAGCGCAGATTGCACTCTGGGTAAAAACCCACTATCTGCTTGAGGGGCACAGCTGGTGCCACTGGAGTGAGAGTGTGTCCACTCAGCCTTCCGACAATCAGTGACCCCCCCGAGACATGCGGCGCGCCTGCAGTGAAGTCGGGGTATAAAGTGGCGCAACTCTCCTGTTAGCCAATGGGGAGCCTGCAATGTGTCACATGACCAATGTGGGCGGGGCAAAGGAGCCATCCCATGTGTGTCACGAATTTGCGTGTCATCCTTGCACAGGGGCCATGCTAGAAAGCCAAGCCTTGAACCAGGCGGGTATGCATCAAAGCAGCGCCACAGTGCGAGCGCATCAATTTCCCTACAGGATTAATAAAGTATTATCTATCTATCAGTGACTCACAGCTCGGAGGTGGTGATGTGCCGCGCCGTGCCCTCGATGGTGTTGCAGTACTCGCTGGCGAACTTGGTGACGATCTGCAGCAGTGTGGCGCTGTGGTCTTCGACGGGCTGGCCATAGCTGCTCAGCAGCCCCTGGTACTGCGCACTCAGCACCGTCACGCGCGTCTTCAGCTCGGGCAGGCAGTCGCGGATGTGGTGCATGAGCAGGCGGTTGAGCGTGCGGGCCAGGTACCGCGCGCCGCTGCGTGAGGCCAGGGAGGGGTAGTGCCGCTTGAGGAAGTCCTGCTCGTCCTGGAGGGCCTGAGCCAGGCTCTTCTGGGTGTTGATGTCGTGCTGACTCCTGGGGAGGAGGGGCGTCAGTCGGTCAACATGATCAGCCTCTGCAGCACACTGTCCACACTGGCTATAACGGGCCGGTCTGACGATAATGACATGGTTTTTACCCCCAGTAACTTTTCCTTCCCTTTCCCTTTCATTTCTGTAGTCCAAGAAGGGGCTAGAACTCCATTTCCCAGTGGGCCACACAATAATTGAGAACTGCAGGATTCTCTGAGTTAACTGAGCTAATTGACCAGCACCCCAAGATGCCACAACTCATATGTCTTATGACACCAGGGTCCTGGAGAAGTGGCAAGCCCTAAGAAATAGCACTCAGATAGGCCATTATCACACGGCTCTAAGAGAAATGTGCTCCCCATAGAGCCCTGTTTGATCTACTGCATGACTGATACATGAGGGCATTGCTGGTTTCCAGACACTGGGCCAGAAAGCAAAAACAGAATGATTCAATTTGATTCAAAACACTTTATCCATCCCCAGTGGGGCAATTTCAGAGCTCATTGGCTTTACTCTCCCTCCACTTGCTCTCCTGAGCTGAGCGCTTAACCCAGAAAACAAAAACATGATGCATTTTACTGCCGTGTGTTTCATCCACAATGATTGTTTTTAAAGTTTATTTTTTTCTTTAAAAGAAATTGCAGGGATAAAGAATTCCAAAACGCCTGCAACAGAGTGTCTGCACTTTGTGCTGTGTGTGCTGTGTTCTGCACACTGCATAAGCCTGGTACAAAACTTCTGTTAATATTCTACCTGCTATAATATCTCTTTCTGAGTCAGAGATTGAATCAAAGAAGCTGGTTATTAGAAGCAGAAGCTCTATGCAGTTCAGAACTCAACCCTTGACCTTGCTGACCTGTTGACGACCCCTATGATGCCCAGTTTGACAGGGATGACTCTTCCCAGCAGCACATCCATGGCGTCTGTGCCAGCGTCCATCAGGTCCAGCTTGGTGACCACAGCCAGTGTCCGGCGTCCTGACGCAGAGAGGGGGTTCACAGACACAGATCAACACAAGCACACAACATCAACAAAGCCAAAACATGTCAAGGATTCATAAATGTTTCACTGATCGCAACCTATCGGAGGGATTATTGGAGATGTGAGCTGGACTGCATATGTAAAAAAAGATGGCCAGCAGCCATATCACCCTGCAACTCACAACTGACAACCTGCTGAAGTTCAGCAGGTGTGAGCCTGGCCAGTACCTGGATGGGAGACCTGCAGGGAAAGCTTAGGATGCTGCTGGAAGAGGTGTTAGTGGGGCCAGCAGGGGGCGCTCACCCTGCAGTCTGTGTGGGTCCTAATGCCTCAGTATAGTGACAGGGATGCTATACTGTAAAAAGGCACTGCCCTTCGGGTGAGACGTAAAACCAAGGTCCATCGTCATTAAAAATCCCAGGGTGTCTCTCAAAAAGAGTAGGGGTGTAACCCCGGCATCCTGGCCAAATTTCCCCCTGGCCTTTACCAATAATGGCCTCCTAATAATCCCCATCTCTGAACTGGCTTCGTCACTCTGTTCTCCTCCCCACTGAGAGCTGGTGTGTGGTGAGCAGACTGGTGCATCATCCAGGTGGGGCTGCACACTGGTGGAGGTGGAGGGGAGTCCCCATTACCTGTAAAGCACTTTGAGTGGAGTGTCCAGAAAAGTGCTATATAAGTGTAAGCAATTATTATTATTAGTAGTAGTAGTAGTATTAACACTGAAGCAGTACTTTCACTGAAACAAATGAGAGTAGTGTGAGCACCCTCTTCAGCAGTGATGTAAGGATCTGCCCAGCGTCTAACAACAGCCCATCCCCTCAGCTGGAGGCCTGGACTTGCAGTGTCTCAAACAGGGCTGTGTCCAGGCCTGCAGCCACACCCGACCTCAGGCAGTACAATTTCTGGCTTCCGAAATCAAACCGGATAACACCGAAAAGAAGGCTGCATTTCAAGGTCCCAGAAAGGCGACTTTGGCAGGCAGGGCGAGAGGACAGCTGGTCTCACCCTCGGGGTCGACCTCTCGCGCCAGTTTGAGGGCCTCGGAGGTGGCGAGGTCAGTGTTGGCAGCCGTGACGGACAGGATCAGGGAGTTGGGGTTGGAGATGTAGCTCAGGATCATCTCCCGCACCTGCTGCTCGATGTCATCTGGCTGGTCCCCCACGGGCACCTGGGAACGCAGGACCCCAGGAAAATAATAACAACGCGCAAGTCTTGGACCACTGCCTGTTAATCCACTATTGTGCATTGTTACTACTACAACCTCAGGTGTTAAGAAACGGTAACAGATGTCAGCCAACTGGCTGCAATGTATCACTATCATCACCGTCACCTTCATCATCAAGGCCATCACAATCATCACCCTCATTATGACCACCATCTTGATCACCTTCATCATTACTACCATTCTAATCATCGTCATCATCTCGTCATCCTCATCTTCGTCATCACCGTCACCCCCCCCATCTCCTCCATCACCACCATGAGACACAGAAGCTGACAGCATTCCCATCTAACCAGCCACAGCACACACACCCCAGCTCTGTCACTCTGGTTACCTTGGTGATTCCCGGCAGGTCGACCAGCGTGAGGTTGAGAACGTGAGGAGAGAAAATCTTCAAGTGAATGGGCTCAGGACTGATACCCTGTGAGAGGGAAATGGAGGGGTTAACACCTCAGCCTGGCAGACTTAACGCTAGATTGAATTTGCTCTGATTCAGGGTACAATACGCACACTAGCTGACCCCTGGAGTACAGTAACACTGCACGGCACTGTGACAGAGAGAGAGGTTAATAAACACACTGAGTGAGTGAGCGCTGCAGCACCACAATAACACACTGTGCCTGCAAGGGAAGGGAGAGAGACTCAAAGAACTTCACTGGCATAACTGAAGCATTCCAGTACTGCCAAAGCAATAGCAATTAGTAAAATATTTATAGACATTTAAAATAACATATAATTACTGTTTTAGAGGCAGGCTCCATCCTTGTTCCTTGGGCAGTAACAGGAGAGCACATGTTCTCCTAGGTTTGGGCTCTACTGAGTTTCCTCCCCCTCCCCCTGTAGGATTGGGGGCTATTCTGAGTCTGACACTTGTGTGAATTCTTGGTTTTGATTTGTTATTTTGGGGAAGAATATCCATCTGAGTATTTCTTGCAGTCCAGCAAGACGTGCATCTCTGTCACTATTGCCAGTAGGTACGCAGCCTGTCCTCTCTGAGTATCCAGGTCTGCCTGTGTCCAGTTCCTATGGCCAGGCTGTGGTCACTGAGCCTGTCCTCTCTGGGTGTCCAGGTCTGCCTGTGTCCAGTTTCTATGACCAGGCTGTGGTCACTGAGCCTGTCCTCTCTGGGTGTCCAGTTCTGCCTGTGTCCAGTTTCTATGGCCAGGCTGTGGTCACTGAGCCTGTCCTCTCTGGGTATCCAGGTCTGCCTGCGTCCAGTTTCTATGGCCAGGCTGTGGTCACTGAGCCTGTCCTCTCTGGGTATCCAGTTCTGCCTGTGTCCAGTTTCTATGGCCAGGCTGTGGTCACTGAGCCTGTCCTCTCTGGGTGTCCAGGTCTGCCTGTGTCCAGTTTCTATGACCAGGCTGTGGTCACTGAGCCTGTCCTGTCTGGGTGTCCAGGTCTGCCTGTGTCCAGTTTCTATGACCAGGCTGTGGTCACTGAGCCTGTCCTCTCTGGTGTCCAGTTCTGCCTGTGTCCAGTTTCTATGACCAGGCTGTGGTCACTGAGCCTGTCCTCTCTGGGTGTCCAGTTCTGCCTGTGTCCAGTTTCTATGGCCAGGCTCTCGTTCTTGAGCCTGTAACTCTTCAGGGTTTATTTCTCCTTGTTGTTTCTCTCCCTGATCGGGGTGCCCAGTCAGTATGTGTTGCCTTTTTAGGGCCGAGCAACAACATGGTTTGTGTTGTTTTAGTGTGTGTCCATTCTCCTTCATCACCCCCTCTCCCTCTCTCACCCCCACTGTGCTAAGGTGACAGACATCCCATCAGCTCAAAGTGACTGGGTTCCCATCATGCTTCGCGGCAGCTCTCACCTTGTTAGCTCCAGTACTGCGGTCAGTTTCACTTTGAATCTCCTGGCGAATTTCCACAAAATCTGTAAAAATCTGAGGAAGACAGGGGGTCAGAGTGGATTACTTCACAGGCAGGGCAGTCTGATCGATCGGCCTGAGTGTGCACAGCTATCGCTGCTCTACCGCGAGGGTCTTCCAGCGCTCTGCAGAGCCGACTGCAGTTATGGCTTAGTCAGTACCTTGTTTTTACAGTGAAGGAATGTTCCCCACTCTTCAGCCTTGATGCCTTCGAGAGAGAGGGAGAAATGACAGAGAAAGTGAATGAAAGCAGGAGAAAGACATTCAAACTCTGAGAGACTGTTTGCAGCCCACAGTGAGAGGGAGGCAGGCGCACACAGCACAGTGAGAGAGTCAGGCAAAAGCTGAAGAACAGCCAAACACCTTAGACCCATGCAGAGAGTGGGGGAAACTGAGGGGCAGAAGCTGTCCATGCAGACAGACAAGACAGAGAGACCTGGGTAGCTGGTCTTTGAGTCTGACTTTGTCTTGTCTCCTGAGGATGAGCAGTGAACAGAGAGAGAGAGATAGAGAGAGTGGTTATGAATGAGAGAGCATAATAAGAGTAAAACATCAGAAGGAAAATCACAGCAGTGTTTAAGCTGTTGCTTACAAGCAGTGTTAGCTCAGTGCCTGGCCTCAGACTGCAGAGGGTATACCTGCAGCACACATTACATTGGATCCACAATGTTAAGAATACAGTGAAGAGGTGTATTCAGACCTGCTGCACAATTCACTTCCTGTTCCTGAACGTGTACAAGCTCAAACAGGCAGTGTACTGTATGTAGCAGAGTGACAATTGTGACAGTGCGGCAATGGGAGGAGCCGCGGCGAGCACCGGTAACTAGGCAACGCCCCCTGTGAGGGGGCGGAGGCACCGGTGTGAGGTAAGCGAGAACCGAAAGAAAACAAAACAAAAAGGAAAATTATAAAAATGTATGTGAAGCGCCTCCGGGACTGCCGGTGTGGTGTAGCTCCCCTTCCGGGGTGGGGCCCTGCTCGTCCTGTCGGAGGGGTGTCCAGTGTGGTTATATATTGCCTGTCCAGCTGTTCTTCATTAGGCCAAGGCTGTGACTCGTCAGGCAATCGTCGCCCTTCCTCCAGGGCTCCGCCTCCACACTGAACACACCCCTCGCATACTACACTATACTAGGACATATAGTACAGTGTATAGTACTGTGAGGATATCAGCAAACAGTAGTTACCATTTCCGGTCTGTCTGCGTTCCTCAAGCGGCGCGACATTCACCAGCTGCAACACCAAAGGTCTCCGGGTCACGATCCCTGACCCCCGGGGCAGGAAGTCCCGCCCCACTATGCTTTCCAGCACGGAGCTCTTGCCACTGCTCTGTCATTGGATGAGAAGAATGTCAATCATCCGCACACACACATCAAACACACACACGGATTCACAAGCACACACAAAGACTTACACAGTAAATGATACATTATCCGATGGCCGATTATGAGAACTTGTAAAATTGCCAGCATAATTGCCTATTTCATTTCTGAGCTCAACTGGGCCGACCTTTGACCCTTGAACCCATGACTGACCTGTGACCCCACCACTACGATCTGTGGCAGCTGGATGACTTCTGCGCCGACCGTGAGGAAGACTTCCTGCAGCCGGTTGATGAAGGGGATCAGAGCCTCCATTGTTCAGCACGCACACTGTGCTACACCGTTCCTATACAGAGAGTCCCAATACGTGAGCTGTACTGCACAACACCTAAAGCGTCAGGATACACCCAATACACACACATTGCACTGTACCTAGGGCAGGACAGGCTGTCAGCAGGCAGAGTGACGGCCCTGAAATGAAACTTTAGACAGACGCACAACGTATTGTATCTAGAGAGTGAGCCTCACTATCGGTCAGTGAATCTCCATCACCCTGGAAAGGCTTATAAAGGGACATGACACACAGAAATGCCTGAAGATTTGAGCCAGGCCAACGAAGTTTTAAAAGATTCACTGCTCCAAAACAGCACAACAAGAGATTCCAAGCTCTATTCCAAACCTTTCTGATGCACGGCGATCCCAAATCTGACCTTCGTCTTTGTCTCCCAAAACCCGACGCTCCAAGGTAAAACTTCACAAGCTCGAGTCTGTGATTGAGGCGAATTTCTTCTTCTAGAAACGTTTTCTAAGGCCATGCGTGGAGCATGACTGAAGATACAAAGTTGGCCAAAGCACCCTGAGAGCTCCATTATAGCTCATCCGCAAGGAAACCCATCCACCAGTACAGCAGGGGAGAGTGTGAACAAGGTATTCACTGTAGTCCAGGGGTGTGAGACTCAGCTCCTGAGGGCCCGTGTCTTCCACCTGAACTCCCAGCTACACAGCTGGTCTACATATCTAATAAACAGCATAATTGCTCACACATCTCTCCAGGCCTGGGGGAGCTTTATTAGTCACTGTACTTTTACTGAAGTGCGTTTTTTCAGTAAGCAACTGGAAACGACCTTGAGAAAAAAATCGATTATATGTCTAATTAAGAGAATAATCACGTTAACTGCTTAACCGACTCCACCGATCGGACGAAAGCGGAGAAGACAGCAGTTCTTGCAGGAATAAAGTTTGACACCCCTGCTGCCGACACCCGTGCCTTCAGTCACCAGGACTGACACATAAACAACAGTGTCCCCTCCCGGTACTAGGAAAGCGGAGAGAAACGGCTGAAACGCATGTGATGTCAGGACACAGGGAGAGCCCGGTCCATTCCCCCTTCACCGGCACTGCTCCCCCAGTCCTGGGCTTTGCGGAACAAAACCACGGACACGGAGCGATCCCGGTAGGAAAAGATCACGCCTTGCATCCGCTCGCAGCACTTTACACCTGCGTCTTCGCCACCGCCGGGAATAAAATTCTCCCTTCCGGCAAACCAGCGCTCCTGCTCCCGCGGTGACAACTGCTTCTCTCGCAACAACAAGGCGCCCCCCAGGAGCAGAAAGTCGCGCAGCCGGTATAACCGGTCATCTCCAAGAATTCGCTCACACTTCTTTCCCTGTACTGTCGCGTATCCATTATGAACCTGTGCTTGCACCGTGCGTTCTCTGGGCTTTGCTGTGGTTCTCCGTCGGAGTTAACGTCGTTCATCATGCCTCTCCATTCTTCACCCTGATTTCACTTGTGCAGTTGTAAACTTGGTACACGTGTTGCCAGAAACAAGGTCACGCACGCACGCACACCCACACACCTTTTCCACCCTCAGCACACGAAATCCACTGTCTTGTCTGAGCTGCATTTTCTTCAGCAATAGAAAATCGCGGCGGAGTCCCGAGGGAGCTCTACCGACGTCACAGCATTCGCCTGTCAAACCAGCAGCAACAACAACCACGCAAGATCCACGGCCACGCCAAGCCCACAGCCGACAGTCCGGCAGCGAGCCCGCTGGAATCTAACGGAAAGTAAAGAATAAAAAACCGCACGTAAACATTTTAATGAGAACTAAGCGTGAACTCGGCCGGAGGAAGCAAAATCCTTTCTTTTCTGGCATGGACGGACCTGAAGGGAGAGCGGGATGTAACCGCAGAACGGCTGAGTTTAAAAATTTGTATAAGAATGAATCCACTTCCTCACCAGAACAGATAAGCCGGGGCAGATTCCTCTCTCGGTTATCGCGGGGTGTGGGGGGGGGGGAGATTCTTCGGTTTTAAACCCGGAGCCTGCCTTGCATATCCGCCATCGCCGACCATTAAACCTCGGGGTTAAGGAAACGACTGAACCGAACCCCCGCGGTACCCCGTCTGTCTCTCCATCACGCACAGATCTGTCAGGAGGCACCCCGGCTGCGCTCTAGCTGTCGCGCAGGACAGCTGCCCTGGCCTGCGGGCTGTGTGACGTCACAGGCTCGCAGAGCAGCCGCGCAGCCGGCTGCAGCCGGAAGCTCCTGAAATCGCGTTCCTTGAAATTCCTTCTGTTGTGTTATGTAATTATTTTCGAAACGACCCGGAATTTTTGTCCCTTTTCCACTCAGTATAATTATTTACAGTATGCACATTAGCATATCTCCTTGGAAAAATGTGGGAAGAGAAATGTAAAACGTAACGAATTGACGATTTGGTATACAATATAAAAATGATTAGGTCAGGTGGGTGGCTGCGTCAGCATGCATAGGCTGCAAAGGAACAACAGGTTTATTCCATGCTGAAAAGAGAAGAAAGAAAACGCAACGTTTCGGGGAAGAGGGCTCCACGGCTGAAACGTTGTGTTTTCTTTCTTCTCTTTTCAGCATGGTATAAAACTATTACTTGTTCCTAAAAATTATTAGGACTAGTGAGATATCCCTGTTACACTATAAATTACAACCGCGTTGTATACAGCAAAGAAGCTGTAACGTTGACATTGTCCTTACAGTCGATTTTAAGGAAAAAATAGATCGGTTTTGATCCCCGCACCACCCAAGCGATTGTGTCACTGCGCAGACCTGTTTCGGTGTGCGCAGACCTGCGCCGCACGAACGAGACCAAGAGGCTGCACTTCACATCAAACTCTAAGGCGTTGATTGGCCTGTAGGTCTTAAAATGCCCACCCTCTCTCTTCGCTGATAGGCTTGCAAACATATTAAGGACCTCCTTCCCAGTGGTGATTGGATAGATAGAACATCGCTCTTTGAGAAGCAGGTATTGCTGGCTGGATTTCCGTTAACCGGGCGCTGGTTGGCTAGAAGTCGTAACGGTATCTGGTGCGTGTTTAGCAGGGCGTGTTCTCCTCTGCAATTTACAATGCCGGAATTTTAAAAACAGTTAAATGGTTCTGTCAAAAACGTTTTTGATTTGGTTCTTTTAAGCATTAGTTTAAAGATTATCGGTCATCGATACTGTCTTCATCAGAACCCAAGAGAAATGTCAATGTGTATTCGGGAGCTGTTCTTGATAGACCCAGAAGTCAATTTAAATCAGATCTAAAATGGCTATGTCTAGGCATCTGTTGAAATGTGGTTGAGTTCTTCTCACTGTGACGCCGGTGCACGAAAGATTTCCTCAAATTAAATGTGACCATTATTGTTTTTTTTTCTTTTCTGGAGAGTATAACTCATCTCATAAGAGATCAATTACATAACCATAAACAACCTCAACACCATATCGATTAATTTCCGTATCGTGTTCACAAAAAGCCAGTTTGCCACCTAGACTCAAATTCTTCCTGGCTGGCAGTCGAGAGATACTGCTGCAATTCAGTCATGTACCGCTATTTCTATTCCTTTTCTCTGAAACGTGTTCGACGTTCGCCCCGTTCAGTCCGTGACGGGGTTTGTCTTGGTTACACAGGCGTTGCTAGTGTTATTTCTCCTCAGTCAAATGATGCCTTATCAAAAAATATTTTTTTCTGAATTTGGTGCCATTTCGGTTGCACCTGAACAGAGCTAGGCAAGGAGCCATTTGAGCCAGTATGGTGGAATGTGGGACTCAGTTACTTCCCAGCGCGATACTTCCGTGTGCCCCGGAAGTAGATTCGGTGTTTGACCCTCCTGCAATAATAACAACAACAACAGCAGTGTCAATCCGAGTGGAGGTCTGTTATCGCTCCTGAAAAATAGTGGGGGTCGTCAGTGTCGTTCACTGCTGTAACATCTGCGGTGTGATTCCCCTGTCTCTGTTAATGGTAAGTGCTGGATCTGGACTGTGAAACGTGGTGTCTGTGAATGTCACTGAATTACTGCGGCTTCCCGTGAGTTGCTGGAATCAGAGATTTTTGTTGTGCTTCAATCTGAGCTAACGTGTTACTGCTTTTGTTTAGTACAAGAGTAGTCTTTCAGGTGCTCGACACTAGTCTTTAAAGTAAACCATACAAACGGATACAAAAATCGTGATAATGTGTCTGTGGCCCTGTGACCAGCGTGGAGCTGATTGGGATAATACAGGTGGATCCAGATTCACAACTCAGCATAACAAGAGCAGATTGCTGAAACGCTGATGGACTAATGATCTCATCGGCCCGTGAGTTGAAGGACCCATGAGAGTCAGATTCTACAGCGCGGCTAGGCAGCTTGTTCCTAGCGCACGGTAACCACCGTTCTGTGTACATTTTCACACATCGCGACAATTTCTTCTTGTTCAGAATTACCATAGACCAGGGGTGTCCTGCCCATCTGCAACACCTCAAGATCCAGCAGAAACCTACACTGGTCCAGTCAATCCAGTACCCAGATGATTTAGCTTGTTAAAACCAGCACACACTGCTCTTCCAGGACCAGGACTGCGCATCCCTGATTGTAGGCTCATACCATGTAGACAGACTCAGTTTGGAGCTGTACTGGCCTGTACAGCATTGTGCCATGGCTGCATAGTGAGTGAGTTCTGGGTGGACTGTGATATTGAAACCAACTCACCTCAGCTCTGGGTCACCTCACCACAGCCTACATCATCATCGGGCACAAGAAAAGTATTTAATATAGGGCTGTTCTGTCGCTGGCAGGGTAGTTTGTATGGTCATTCCTTACCAACTGGCTACACCTATGTGCTCTTTTCCAGGGTGTTCAGCTAGAGTAGGAATCCACAGACAGACATGGCTCAGCAAAGGGGAGTCAACAGTCTTCAGTTCAACCAGGACCAGAGTGAGAATTTGCCTTCCTCTGTATCTCTCTTTTGTTTTGTCCTGTTCTGTAATACAAAATGATTTGCTGTGCCCTTTTCTGACCCCACTGTGTGCCCCCAGGCTGTTTCTGCTGTGCCATGGAGACTGGGGTGAGGATCTACAATGTGGAGCCACTGATGGAGAAAGGGCACCTGGGTGAGAGATCTCTGCGTGATCGAGTCTGTCGCGTTGAAGATCTGTGAGTGTGGCCCTGACCGGTCTTCGGGCCCTGTTATAAGGACGCTGTCACATCAGTCGATGGTGTTGCAAAGACGCGGTGGTGCTGTCTATGTTGTGGAGTGACTGTGCCGTTGTCACGTGGTGTTTCAGATCATGAGCAGGTGGGAAGTGTGGCTTTGTGCTCGATGCTCCATCGCTCCAATCTGCTGGCCATCGTGGGAGGAGGCAGCAACCCGAAATTCTCAGAGATCTCCGGTATGTCTATCTGACTGACTATCTTTGTGTGTGTGCCCCAGTGCTTGTACGATTGTGTGTGTGTGCCCCAGTGCCTGTACGATTGTGTGTGTCTATCTGACTGTTCGTGTGTGTGTGTGCCCCAGTGCCTGTACGATTGTGTGTAGTCTGTCTGACTGTCCCTGTGTGTGTGCCCCAGTGCCTGTACGGTTGTATGTGTCTATCTGACTGTTCCTGTGTGTGTGTGCCCCAGAGCCTGTACAGTTGTGTGTCTGAATACTGTTCCTGTGTGTGTGTGCCCCAGAGCCTGTACAATTGTGTGTCTGAATACTGTTCCTGTGTGTGTGTGCCCCAGAGCCTGTACAATTGTGTGTCTGAATACTGTTCCTGTGTGTGTGTGTGTGCCCCAGAGCCTGTACAATTGTGTGTCTGAATACTGTTCCTGTGTGTGTGTGCCCCAGAGCCTGTACAATTGTGTGTCTGAATACTGTTCCTGTGTGTGTGTGCCCCAGTGCCTGTATGATTGTGTGTCTGAATACTGTCCCTGTGTGTGTGTGCCCCAGTGTCTTTACGATTGTGTGTGTGACTGTGTGCCCTAGCTACTGACTGTGCCTGTGTCTTTGTCAGCAGTGCTGATTTGGGATGATGCACGGGAGACTCGGGACTCAAAGGAGAAGCTGGTGTTGGAGTTTACTTTTACCAAACCAGTACTAGCAGTCCTCATGAGGCACGATAAGTGAGTACTGCCCCCCAGTGGTGAATGTACTGTCCCCAGGGATTGAACTGGTTATCCCTAGACTGAACTGAATGCTTGTGGACTGAGCTGTCTCTAGGCAAAATTGACTGCCCCGATTGATCTAATTTCTCACAGACAGGCCTTACTGTCCCTGTGACTTAACATACTGTCTGCTCAGACTGACCCTACTGTCTCCAGGTTGGGCTGATTACTTTTATGCTGTACATATTGATGTTGGTCTTGCGCTATTAACCCCCTCACACACACACACCTCCAAACCCCTTCTATCTGATCTTACTGTTGTTTACTCTTCCCAAAATTCTTCCCTCCCCTTCACTCTCTCTGCAGGATCATCATTGTCCTGAAGAACAGGATTTATGTCTACAGTTTCCCTGACAACCCCACCAAGCTGTTTGAGTTTGACACCAGGGACAACCCCAAAGGTACCTTGGAAATATGGGATTCCACGTGCCCACATTCACAGGCCACTGATCCAGCCCTCTCTCTTAGACTCAGTTCAGTGTTAATTTCATGTATGGTCCAGTGAATACGTTACTAGGTCTTGTAGTCCCTCCAAGTATCTCTTACTCAGTTTTAGCACCAGTTTATTGTAATTTCCAGAACAGCTTCCATCCCACTGCAGTGCACATGCTCAGCAGCTAACTGCAGGGCCTCAGACTCAATGCACATCTGCACTCTGCACTTTTTACATAGTCTACCCTTTATTTCTCTAAGTCTCACTTCTACATATTTATTTATTTTGTGTGTTGTTCCTGTTGTCTACATCGTGTAGTGTTGTCTGTTGTACTGTGTATGTCCCAAGAGATCAGCGTGATTAAGAATTCCAGTGTACGTGTACATATGGCAATAAACTCCTCTACTCTACTATATATCAGCCACACTGCCTCTCTTGCACAGGCTCAGATTATGGCTGCATCTCTAGTACTAAATCTCTATCTCTTTTCCTTTCCCTCTCTCGTGGAGGCTTGTGTGACCTCTGCCCCAGCCTGGAGAAGCAGTTGCTGGTTTTTCCTGGACACAAGTGTGGCAGCCTGCAGCTCGTGGTGAGACAGAAGAGTCCGTATTGACAAAGAGGTCTCTTGTATTGAGTTAGTATTGTCAGCTCACTGTCTTGTTACACATATCGATTGCAGGACCTGTCCAACACGAAACCTGGCACGTCCTCGGCCCCCTTCACCATCAACGCCCATCAGAGTGAGATTGCCTGCGTGGCGCTGAACCAGCAGGGCAGTGTGGCTGCCTCTGCCTCGCGCAAGGGTACCCTGATCCGCCTCTTCGACACGCAGACGCGTGATAAACTGGTGGAGCTGCGCAGGGGCACTGACCCCGCCACGCTGTACTGGTGAGGCTGGGGAAGAGAGACATACTGGTACCGGGAAACGCAGGGATTGGGAGATGGGCACACAGTGGCACTGAGGAAGAGTGGGAGATGGGCACACACTGGTGCTGAGGAAGAGAGGGGGACTGGCACACACTAGCACTGGGGGAGAGGGGCACACACTGGTGCTGAGGAAGAGAGGGAGACTGGCACACACTAGCACTGGGGGAGAGGGGCACACACTGGTGCTGAGGAAGAGAGGGGGACTGGCACACACGGGCGCTGAGTGAGAGAGGAAGGGGGGCACACACTGGTGCTGTGGGAAGAGGGAGATGAAGAACATTGTGGTGGGTGTGTGGATATGCAGTTGGTGTCTCTTACTGTCTCCTGTGTCTCAGTATCAATTTCAGCCACGACTCCTCCTTCCTGTGCGCCTCCAGTGACAAGGGGACAGTTCACATCTTCGCTCTGAAAGATACCAAACTGAACCGCCGCTCTGCGTAAGACTCTACCTGTCTGTCCTTGTGCAGTTTCTGCCAGCCTGTTTCCGTTTGTGTTTGTGTTGGGTTTTTTTTGCATGTACTTAATTGCCACGGTTTGTAAGACATGGCTCCCAAACTTTGAGGGACATTGTCTTATAGCACTAACCTCACTCTCTCTTCTCCCTGTGTCCGTGTCTCAGCCTGGCTCGTGTGGGGAAGGTGGGCCCTGTGATCGGGCAGTATGTGGACAGTCAGTGGTCCCTGGCGAGCTTCACTGTCCCAGCAGAGTGTGCCTGTATCTGTGCCTTTGGGAAGAATACCTCCAAAAACGTCAACTCTGTTATCGGTATGCAACAGACACTGCAATGCATTGCAGTACAGCAGTGCTACTGAGATAAATGCAATGAAAAAAGATAATTAGTGTAGTATGATACAACAATACTGCTTAATCCAATACTGACATCACAGTAAATAATAAATTATTATTATTATTACCACCTGCATGCAAAAATAGCACTCTTCATCCCAGAATATCACAGTTTTCCCAAAATATAGCGCCTTACCTACAGGTGGCCATCCTCATTTCATCCACCACTGAAGCATAGTGCCAGTCTGTGTGACACAAAGCCACCATTCTCACCAGCTGCACACGCGCTCACACCACATCGCTGATTAGGCAGAGAAGTGAGAAATTGCTTCACTTTAGGGACATTTTGTGAGGCCAGATTGCATAAGCATAAATTTGAGCCAAGATTGCATAAGCCAAATAGTCAGGACCTCAGTTTAACAGCTCCTTTGATGGATGGCACTTCCTCCTACATTGTCATCATATACCCTGTTTGAAAAATCTGGTCCAGAGGGAAGAGTGCCTCCTACTGGTCAAAATTCAACCTCATTGTGTGTAAAGGCCTCCCATCCTTGTACTGACCAGGACTGGCCTTGCATAGCTTCAGTGAGCTAATGAGATCAGACTGCACCGTGATAATGCTACAGTTGCAGTTCTGTGTTATAATAACCATGAGTGACCGTTTACAGTTATCATAAAACCCTACTCTGTTTGTACTGCACCATCCAGCCCATCTGAATTAACCCCCTTCTTTCCCTCTCCCTCCGCCCCCTTTTGTCTCAGCGATCTGTGTGGACGGCACGTTCCACAAGTACGTCTTCACGCCGGACGGGAACTGCAACCGCGAGGCCTTCGATGTCTACCTGGACATCTGCGACGATGACGACTTCTAGAAGCAGAGGGCGGGAGAGGAAGTGACAAAGGCAGGAACTGTGGGATGGGCTGGAGCAGAAAGAGGGGAGACAATAGACGCGTTAGTGAGGGGGTAGCTCCACTTCTACCCATGACCAGCCCTGTAGTGACCTCTGGACCTGACGCTGGGCCAAATGCAGTTAGTATTCAGGGTCTGGTTCTGGGATGTCTCTGCCCTTGTGCTTCAGAGAGAGCAGTGCCATCAGGATTCACCATCTCATACAGGCCCTGCTGCTGTTGTATGCTACTTGCTCCTTTCTCAGAACTCACTGTTCAAGTATCCCTGTCTCTGCACGGTGTGCCAGTAGTAGTAATTTTGGATTTCCACGGTTCTCACTCCTATACTGTATCTCCATGGGACACTGGCCCCAGTCTGAGCAGAGCTGAGCTCCAGAATCTTCCCCTGCTGCTCCCTGTGTCAGGACAGCAGGTTGTGAGTCCTGCTCTGTGATGCGCCAGGCTGCCTGCCTGCCTGCTGGGAGTCTAGCGGAGAGCAGTGTACGACGCTGTCTCTCCGAGGGCAGTACAGACTGTGCACTGAGTCTCCTCGTGTCCCTCACCAGGCTCCCTGCTGTTTGTTCTGATGGGTTTCTGACTGGTGTCCTGTCATCAGTGGTCTTTTGAGAAGATAAGTGAATAAATAAAGTTGTGCTTTGTTTACTAAGAATTTCTTGTCCATTCATCCCTCCATCCATTTTCTAAACACCTCTTCCAATTCGGGATCGTGGAGGAGCCGGACCCTATCCTTATAAGCAACGGGTGCAAGGCAGGTTACACTCTGGATAGGTCGCCAGTCCATCTCATCCATCATGCCCAGGGCAGACACACAGTCATATTCACACACCAGGTTCAGTTTTCCCAGAAGCCAATTAACATACCAGTATGTCTTTGCACGGTGGGGGGAAACCCACATAAAAAAAAGCAAAAACACTCACCACATAATAGTTCAAGTTTATTGTCATTATACTCATATACAGGTATATGGTATAAGAAAAGAAAGAGAGACAACAGGCAATGTGCAAAACAACAACAAGTAACAGGTAATGTGCAAAACAACATCAGATGTGCAGCACTCCAGGTCTGGAGTTGATCCCAGGCCCCCAGTGCTGCAAAGCAGCAATGCTAGTAACTGTGTCGCTGTGCTGCTCCTCTTGTGTCGGGTGATGAAAACTGTTGCAGACAGATGCAGTATATGGAACTAGGAGGTGAGTCAGAGTGTGTGTTGGTGAACACTTGTCAATCAGGTTACTTGCTGGAAAGTAAGCCATTTTCCAATTGACAGTTTGGCATTCTAGATGTTTTCTCAGTCGTGTTGGCTTTTGCATTTTCAGCCCGTCTCAAAATATTGCTTAGTGGAACTAAAAATACAAATCTGCAGCCCCGTTCTCTCAATGAATGAGTCAGGCAGATCTCCATCTGTTTTCAGTAACTGCCTAGCCCAATACAGAGCCACAGAGGGGCAGTCCCTAACCGGGCAGACAATGGGCATAAGGCAGAGTGAACCCTGGCCAGGGCACCACTCCATTGCAGGGCACATGCACACAGGTGTACAAGGAACAATTCGGAGATGCCTATAAAGGCAAACACTCGGTCTTTGGACTATGGAAGGAAATCAGAAAACCCACACAGCAATAAGGAAGTCATCCAAACTCCACCCAGAGGGATCTCATTCCTGAGACTTGGAAAGAGGAATACTTCCAGAGTTGTCAATCCACAACTTCAGTGTGGTCTGACAACACATCCTTCTGTATTTTAAAACTTTTTCGCTGTCTCCTATCTGAGCACTGTGTTCCTCTTTTTTGTTTGTGTTTACTTTTGTTATCATTTGTACATTTCATGTTCTGATGATGTTGCACTTTGTTTCAAAAATGATAAAATCTTCTTAGAAAAGACGTCTTCAACATCTTAGGGGGTTATTGACAAAGTGATCCTGGGGACACTTAAGGACTTTAAAACAAGCACAGGTTAGGGGATGGAAATGGAAATTAAAGGGAGCTCAAGAGGCCTTATTTGACATGAAGAGTTGTGGGAGTCTGGAGCAAGCCCATGCTGTTGAGTGCATATCCCAGGATCCGTCCAGAAACACCTGAATGAGATACTTCAATCAATGTGTTTGCAGCCAAAGAAATAAAATGGCCCAGATGGCTTCATTTGTAGCTTTTTTGTTGTTTCATTAACAGGGGGAGATCTTGCTTCTGTCAGGAGTCACCTTGCAGTGAACACAAGAGTGTGTGTGCAATGTCACGGTGATCAATCAGTAACAATAGGGGCCTCATGCTGCAACCCAGATGGGTCTAATTAAGGACCCTATCCTGCCACATATTGCTAGAGTAATGCCACTTGATCATGTATCAATCTATTTTATAAGAAGCATTTTTCATTGTTATGTTGGTTTCTATGATTTATGAAAAGTAATACTAATTAGCTCTTGCCACTAAACAATGCTGAGGAGCGGACTCTAAAGACACCTCTAATTTCACCTTTTGCTTATATAAACTCAAGGTTAGCAGTGAATGGGTCAAAGCCCAAGTTAACTGGTAAAAGCTCATTAATATTCATTCATAGTTTTTCTTACTTTTTCTTTCTATGTTGTACTGAGTCTGACTTGTTCGTTTGCATTCCAAAAGAAACAAACTTACAGTCATCACCTCAGGTGAAATACAGGAAGAGCTAGCACTTTTTGTAACCCTACTGCTATTGTAAGAAATACAATATTTCTCCCAGCACAGCCACACCAAGAGAATCCACTTGCCTTCACACACTGTCCTCTTCTGACAGTGTTGCACCAGAGGTGTGGAAACAGGCTAAGATCGTGAGGGTGAGATTGTGTTCATGGTGTTGGATTAAATATTCTCTTTGGGGCTTAAGAAGATTGCTACACTTACTGCAATACCTGCAACAAAACAATACAAACCACAGTGATGACCGTAGGTAAATGTAGCAGTTGATCATTCTAGAGATTTATCCAGTGGCTCTCATCCAGGTTAACAATCTAGAGATTTCATGTTTCAGCAGAGGTCTGTGCTGTCTGATTTTAGAGATAATGAGATCCCTGTTTATTTTGCTGTACTGAACTCGCAGTTTTAGTCACTTGAGAGCTGTTTGGTATGACAGGGCTTTTTGGTTCCTTGTCTATGCTGTCAACCTGTTTACATTCGATTATACAATAGTGTTGCCTCAGCGATCATTATACAGACAAATGCTAAATTGTAAAGACATTGTAACAACAGAATATAGATTAGAAACTGATTAGAAACATGAATTATTCTTTCAAATTTGGTTGTCTTCTTCCCTCCCTCTCTCTCCTCCCTCCCTCTCCCTCTCTTCCCACCTCTCTTCCCACCCTCTCTCTCTCTTCCCTCCCTCTCTCATTCTCCCTCCCCCTCACTCTCCTTGTCTCATTTTTCCTCTCTCCTCTCATTCTCCTTTCCTAGTTCTTATCCTCCCTCTCTCAGTTTCCATCTCTCTCTCATTCTCATGCTCACCCTCTCCTCCCTCATCGTGCTGTTTTCAGTCTGATTCTCCCTCTTTCCCACTCATCCCCCTCACTCTGTCTCTCTCTGCTGGTCCAGGATGGCGTCTCATAAGAAGATCCTGTTGAAGGTGATACTGCTGGGCAGCTCAGGGTAAGGAGAGCACACAACAGCGTTATACTCTGCAAGTCGCTCACACTCCAGGCTAGTGCTCACTCACTCTTCCTCTCCCTGCTGGTGTCTGTGTGTGCTTCCAGGGTGGGGAAGACCTCTCTGATGAACCAGTATGTCAACAAGATGTTTAGTAGCCAGTACAAGGCCACCATCGGCGCTGACTTCCTCACCAAGGAAATCATAGTGGATGACCACCTTGTGACCCTACAGGTCAGTTGTCCAGCTGTCTTAATGTGTCTTGTCCCTGTGTGTGTGTGTCATCATGCAGGCAGTGTATCTCTCTGTCCAGCTGTGTGCTTGTCCTCCCTCAGTTTGTGACAGTACCTGCTGGGTGTTTGTCTGCTCGGGTTTAATGTCTGCCTGCTGTGAGCTCTTGTGCTCTGTGGCTGTGCTGCAGATCTGGGACACAGCAGGACAGGAGCGATTCTCGTCCCTGGTGGCGGGGTTTTACCGAGGAGCGGACAGCTGCATGCTGGTGTTCGACGTCACGCAGCCCGAGAGCTTCAAGAAACTGGACAGCTTGCGGGACGAGTTCCTGATCGAGGCCAGTCCCCGAGACCCCGAGAACTTCCCCTTCGTCGTTCTGGGCAATAAGATCGACCTGGAGAACAGACAGGTCAGCCCTGAGCTCTCAAAACCCAGAGTGTCTCAGATCTCAGACGTACGAAGGGTTAAATAAGACAAGGGGGCTACTGGACTCATTGTGGTTTGCTGATCAGTGCATGAAATCCATAGAGATATTTCTTCAAAGATACTGTCTTTGCCGGTCAGCTTCAACAACAGGGCTTAGAACTGGAAAGTTTACATCTGGCATCCTGGGTGGGGCATTACTGTTGTACCCTGGAGCAATGGAAACCACTTTGGATAAAAGCGTCAGCCAAATAATTCTACACCCACGGCACTGTGTAAAGAAAAGAGGAGTGAGCCAGCGAGTGTAGGTTTCCAGAGAGTGCTCTGGGCTCTGCGTGTAGGCTGGCAGTGTTGGTTAAGAGTGGTGATGCAGTAATATTGAACCTGGTGCATCTTTACCAGGTGAAGGCAACGCGTGCGCAGGCCTGGTGTCAGAGTAAGAAAAACATCCTGTACTTCGAGACCAGCGCCAAGGAGAATGTCAACATACACCAGGCCTTCCAGACTATCGCTTGCAACGCACTCAAACAGGTGTGCTCCCCTGGGCAGGTTCAATCCAAACCTCTACTAGTTAATTCACACTCCTGGTTAGATTCAGACACACACCTGTACAGGTTAAGTCACACATCTGGGCAGGTGGATGGGATACTGAGCATGTTATACTCAGTCTTTACATTTCAGACATATGGCAATGTGATGTAAACAGAAGACCCCACAGATTGACAACCCTCTTTAAAAAATACTGCAGTCAGACCGACAGATACGCAGGCTGAAAGACTAGCTATCTAGCTGACAGAAAGGCAGTCAGACTGACCTGCAGCAGCGGACTGTCCAGCCTCACCTATCCTGCCTCTTTCTGGATACTCTTGACCATTCGTCCCTGCTGGGCTTCCATGGTTACTGACCACTTTAATCTTCCAGGATCAGTCACCTGTCAGCAGGATGGGTATCGTGGGTGTTTATCTTTTTTTTAATAAATAAAAGTGTTGATGAATACCCAGGCTGTCTCCCTGAAACTTCTATTTTTACTTAATAATTGTCATTTTTTTATCTACTGTATATCTTTTCTATTCACTGCTGAACAGTTAACAGTTATTATCTCATGGGATTTAGTGAACTCTAGTGTAAATACTACTATTGCTGCTGCTGATGTGATCTTTTGTCTTCCAGGAAGCCGAAGTGGAGATTTTCAGTGAAATCTCTGAGCCGATCACCCTGAGGGACAGACAGGAGCCCACCCCCAGCAGGGGCTGCAACTGCTGAGAGAGGGCTTGAGGGAGGAGAGCAGGGGGGAGTGGACAGAGACCAGAGAGCTGAAGGAGGGGCAGCACTGTCTGCTGCAAAATAACAGGTCCAGTCCCAGAATTCCTTCAGCTTCCAGTCCTACTGGTGGAGGGGGAGGAAACTCCATAGAGCTGGCAGCCCAGTGTAGCGTTTCCCTTCCTGCTTTGACAGCGCCGTGATTTGACAGCTTCGATCTTGCCAATAAAGCTCTTTGAATTTGAGTTTGGATGAAAAGGGAAGAAGAAGCAGTCACACAGGTGGAAACCCTTCACTTCTCTGTATGCTCTTGCTGTCAACATCCAGACTGAAGACACATGCTGGACAGTGAAGTCACTCATTGCAGGACACAGCAAGAAACCCCGGAACAGTTTAAGGAAAACACATTTACTCCATCCTCGTGCAATATTCCACTTGTCCTTTTATTCAGAAAATGGAAAAATGCTTATAAAAGCTGCAACTGTAAATTTAGAGTGTAATTATTGGATTAGGACAAAGATCGGCCCTTCCATTAAGTAGGTTTGGACCTTGCTGTGTATCCCAGCCGATGTCAGTCCTTTGTCCAGGAGAACCACCTTCTGGACAGACCTGTAGGTCACACTTAATCACCATGTAAGCACAGTAATTGTCTGATTACCTCATTTTGAAATCTTTGTCAATAAAAATATGATCCCTTTAAAGGCTTCTAGGACACCAACTGACCACTTGAACTGAGGAAGAGACTTGATAAAATGATCACTTCTTTGTTATTTGATGATCAAGGGTGACCTATTAAAACTTGGATTGGAGCTCTCCAGAACCTGGACTGGCCAAGTGCAGTGTACACAGAGGAGCCTGGTTATGACTTTTTAAAGCAGGAACACTGCAATGTATATGTGTGTTTTAACATTTTGTCTAGCACTGTCAAAATAAAATGGTTCATGCTAGCATCTGACTTTTTTAATCAAAGGACAAAGGGAAAGAGTCACTACCCACTAATATGATAATATGAACCACAGGGAGCTGGAGACTGCACATGTCCATCCCTTTGCGATTGTGGATTGAAAATACATTAAGAGCTAAAGAACAAGGAGCATTGTGCCAATTCTAACTCTTTTTGGAAACTGAATCACTGAAATACAAATTTTTGACTAGTATAACTAGATCCCCTTGGTTTCAATGCAAGACACCACAGAACACTATTCTCCAGTTTAAAATGAAGTAAAAAAGAAAATCAGTATCAAAGTGTTTGTGTGTGTGGTTGGGGGGGGGGGGGGGGGGTAGTAGGAGGGAAATACAGTAGATGAGGACGACTCTGATCAGTAAAGATTCTGTTGACTAAGTACCTTGTCAAAACACGGGCAGATTTGTAATGTCAATCAGGCCTTTAGAAGCTGAATGAATATATAAGTTTCACCTTTTAGAGAGAGACATCAAGGCATTTAGAGTGAGGCAATGGAAGAGATTATGCAGGACCCATTCTATATGTATTGACCCATTTCAGAACCTGAGTCTGGGCCGAATGCAGTTAGTATTCAGGGTCTGGTTCTGGGATGTCTCTGCCCTTGTGCTTCAGGGAGAGCAGTGCTGTCAGGATTCACCATCTCATACAGGCCCTGCTGCTGTTGTATGTGGAACTAAAATTAAAAATCTTCAGCCCTGTTTTCTCAATGAATGAGTCAGGAAAATCTCACTCTATTTTCAGTAACTGTGTAGCCCAATACAGGGCCACAGAGGGCCACAGCCTTACCTCGCAGACAATGGGCATAAGTCCACAGTGAGCACAGGTGTACAAGGAGCAATTCAGAGATCCCTGTAAAACCAAGCCTTAGGTCACACAGCACTAAGGAGAGCATCCAAACTCCACCCAGAAGCACCTCAGACCAGAATTGAACCCTGGACCTGTGATCTGTGGTGGGGGGGGGGCACCAAAAGCTACGTGTCATGTCACCATGCTGCCCCTCAGAGCAAGGATCTCATTCCTGATACTTGAAAAGGGGTATACTTCCAGAGGTATCAATCCACAACTTCACTGTGGTCTGGCAGCATCCTTCTGTAACTCTTTCACTGTCTCCTATCCTATCTGAGCACTGGGTTCCTCTTTTCTGTCTGTGTTCATGTACTGATATTGTTGCACTTTGTTTAAAAAATTATAAAATCTTCTTAGAAAAGACGTCTTCAACATCTTGGGGAGTTATTTAGTGATCCTGGGGACACTTAAGGACAAGCACAGGTTAGGGGATGGAAATGGAAATTAAAGGGAGCTCAAGAGGCCTTATTTGACACAAAGAGTTGTGGGAGTCTGGAGCAAGCCCATGCTGTTGAGTGCATATCCCAGGGTCCGTCCAGAAACACCTGAATGAGATACTTCAATCAATGTGTTTGCAGCCAAAGAAATAAAATGGCCCAGATGGCTTCATTTGTAGCTTTTTTGTTGTTTCATTAACAGAGGGAGATCTTGCTTCTGTCAGGAGTCACCTTGCAAATCAGCAGACATGGCAGAAGGATGGATTTAACTCCATTTGTCCTGCTTTTCTGACAGTACACATACATTCCATGAAGAACAAAGAATAAAAAGATGTTTAATCCTTTTTGAGCATAATAGGAAACACGTAGGATCAAGGATCAAGATCAAAACCACGCAGTATCAGCCATCAGTTCCAAAATCAAAGATTTCACTAGGGGAATAGGTTCACATGAAATAAAGAAGCCCAGTACCCAAACAACCAAAGCCATGAGAGTCTCTCAAGGTTTCCAGGCTAATATCAACAGAGAACATGGCTCTCCCATAGCTGGAGGTGGGACAGTCTGATCTGATGATTGTACCCAGTGAACACAAGAGTGTGTGTGCAATGTCACGCTGATCAATCAGTAACAATAGGGGCCTCATGCTGCAACCCAGATGGGTCTAATTAAGGACCCTATCCTGCCACGTATTGCTAGAGTAATGCCACTTGATCATGTACTGTATCAATCTATTTTGCAAGAAGCTCTTTTCAGTGTTATGTTGGTTTCAATGATTTATGAGAAGAAATACTAATTAGCTCTTGGCACTACACAATGCTGTGGAGCGGTCTCTAAAGACACCTCTAATTTCACCTTTTGCTTAAATAAACTCAAGGTTAGCAGTGAATGGGTCAAAGCCCAAGTTAACTGGTAAAAGCTCATTAATATTCATTCCCATAATTTGTATCTACTGTACCTGTCTGCTTATCAGACATGGCTCTACGGTGCTCTGTTGAATTACAATAATCGAATAACCAGGACCATACCAAAGAATATGTTTTTCTTTCTGTTTCTTTCTGTGTTGTACTGAAGGTGACTTGTTCGTTTACATTCCAAAAGAAACAAACTTACAGTCATCACCTCAGGTGAAATACAGGAAGAGCTAGCACTTTTTGTAACCCTACGGCTATCGTAAGAAATACAATATTTCTCCCAGCACAGCCACACCAAGAGAATCCACTTGCCTTCACACACTGTCCTCTTCTGACAGTGTTGCACCAGAGGTGTGGAAACAGGCTAAGATCGTGAGGGTGAGTTTGTGTTCATGGTGTTGGATTAAATATTCTCTTTGGGGCTTAAGAAGATTGCTACACTTACTGCAATACCTGCAACAAAACAATACAAACCACAGTGATGACCGTAGGTAAATGTAGCAGTTGATCATTCTAGAGATTTATCCAGTGGCTCTCATCCAGGTTAACAATCTTGAGATTTCATGTTTCAGCAGAGGTCTGTGCTGTCTGATTTTAGAGATAATGAGATCCCTGTTTATTTTGCTGTACTGAACTCACAGTTTTAGTCACTCAATAGCTGTTTGGTATGACAGGGCTTTTTGGGTCCTTGTCTATGCTGTCAACCTGTTTACATTCGATTATACAATAGTGTTGCCTCAGCGATCATTATACAGACAAATGCTAAATTGTAATGACGTTGTAACAACAGAATATGGATACGAAAATGCGACATTAATTATTCTTTCAATTTTGCTTCTTTCTCTCTTCCTTCCCTCCCTCTCTCTTCTCTCTCTCTTCCCTCCCTCTCTCATTCTCCCACTCTCCTTTCCTCTTTTTTTTCTCTCCTCTCATTCTCCCTCTGTCAGTCTCTGTCTGTCTCCTCTCTCCAGCCCTCTCTCATTCTCATGCTCACCCTCTCCTCCCTCATCGTGCTGTTTTCATCTGATTCTCCCTCTTTCCTACTCTTCCCCCTCACTCTGTCTCTCTCTGCTGGTCCAGGATGGCGTCTCGTAAGAAGATCCTGTTGAAGGTGATACTGCTGGGTAGCTCAGGGTGAGGAGAGCACACAACAGCGTTATACTCTGCAAGTCGGACACACTCCAGGCTAGTGCTCACTCACTCTTCCTCTCCCTGCTGGTGTCTGTGTGTGCTTGCAGGGTGGGGAAGACCTCTCTGATGAACCGATATGTCAACAAGATGTTCAGTAGCCAGTACAAGGCCAGCATCGGCGCTGACTACCTCACCAAGGACGTCATAGTGGATGACCAACTTGTGATCCTACAGGTCAGTTGTCCAGCTGTCTTTATGTGTCTTGTCCCTGTGCGTGTCAGTCATCATGCAGGCAGTGTATCTCTCTGTCCAGCTGTGTGCTTGTCCTCCGTCAGTTTGTGACAGTACCTGCTGGGTGTTTGTCTGCTCGGGTTTAATGTCTGCCTGCTGTGAGCTCTTGTGCTCTGTGGCTGTGCTGCAGATCTGGGACACAGCAGGACAGCAGCGATTCTCGTCCCTTGTGGCGAGATATTACCGAGGAGCGGACAGCTGCATTCTGGTGTTTGACGTCACGCAGCCCGAGAGCTTCAAGAAACTGGACAGCTTGCGGGACGAGTTCCTGATCGAGGCCAATCCCCGAGACCCCGAGAACTTCCCCTTCGTCGTTCTGGGCAATAAGATTGACCTGGAGAACAGACAGGTCAGCCCTGAGCTCTCAAAACTCAGAGTGTCTCAGATCTCAGACGTACGAAGGGTTAAATAAGACAAGGGGGCTACTGGACTCATTGTGGTTTGCTGATCAGTGCATGAAACCCATAGAGATATTTCTTCAAAGAGACTGTCTTTGCCGGTCAGCTTCAACAACAGGACTGGAAAGCGTCAGCTAAATTATTCTTCACCCGTGGCACTGTGTATAGTAAAGAGGAGTGAGCCAGCAAGTGTAGGTTTCCAGAGTGTTGTGGGCTCTGTGTGTAGGCTGACAGTGTTGATAATCTGAGAAGTGATGCAGTATCTGTGTCTTGAGTAGGTAACGAGGAAAAGCGCGCATACCTGGTGTCTGAGGAAGAGCAACATCCTGTACTTTGAGACCAGCGCCAAGGAGAATGTCAACATACACCAGGCCTTCCAGACTATCGCTCGCAATGCGCTCAAACAGGTGTGCTCCCCTGGGCAGGTTCAATCCAAACCTCTACTAGTTAATTCACACTCCTGGTTAGATTCAGACACACACCTGTACAGGTTAAGTCACACATCTGGGCAGGTGGATGGGATACTGAGCATGTTATACTCAGTCTTTACATTTCAGACATATGGCAATTTGATGTAAACGGAAGACCCCACAGATTGACAACCCTCTTTAGAAAATATTGCAGTCAGACCAACAGATACGCAGGCTGAAAGACTAGCTATCTAGTTAACAGACAGGCAGACAGACTGACCCTGCAGTAGTGGAGCTGTCCAGCCTCACCAATCCTGCCTGTTGCTGGATTCTCTTGACCAATCGTCCCTGCTGGGCTTCCATGGTTACTGACCACTTTGATCTTCCAGGATCAGTCACCTGTCAGCAGGGTTTGTTTTGCAGGACCTCCTATATTTTAAAAAAATATAAAAGCATTGCTTAAAGCTCATGTAGCCTTGCTTAAACATTTGTTTTTACCTTTTGTTTTTGTCAATTTTAATCAGTAGCTTTTCTATTCACTGCTGAACAGTTAACAGTTATTATCTCATGGGATTTAGTGAACTCTAGTGTAAATACTACTATTGCTGCTGCTGATGTGATCTTTTGTCTTCCAGGAAGCCGAAGTGAAGATTTTCAGTGAAATCTCTGAGCCGATCACCCTGAGGGACAAACAGGAGCCCACCCCCAGCAGGGGCTGCAACTGCTGAGAGAGGGCTTGAGGGAGGAGAGCAGGGGGGAGTGGACAGAGACCAGAGAGCTGAAGGAGGGGCAGCACTGTCTGCTGCAAAATAACAGGTCCAGTCCCAGAATTCCTTCAGCTTCCAGTTGGCAGCCCAGTGTAGCGTTTCCCTTCCTGCTTTGACAGCGCCGTGATTTGACAGCTTCGATCTTGCCAATAAAGCTCTTTGAATTTGAGTTTGGATGAAAAGGGAAGAAGAAGCAGTCACACAGGTGGAAACCCTTCACTTCTCTGTACGCTCTTGCTGTCAACATCCAGACTGAAGACACATGCTGGACAGTGAAGTCACTCATTGCAGGACACAGCAAGAAACCCCGGAACAGTTTAAGGAAAACACATTTACTCCATCCTCATGCAATATTCCACTTGTCCTTTTATTCAGAAAATGGAAAAATGCTTATAAGAGCTGTAACTGTAAATTTAGAGTGTAATTATTGGATTAGGACAAAGATCGGCCCTTCCATTAAGAAGGCTTGGACCTTGCTGTGTATCCCAGCCGATGTCAGTCCTTTGTTCAGGAGAACCACCTTCTGGACAGACCTGTAGGTCACACTTAATCACCATGTAAGCACAGTAATTGTCTGATTACCTCATTTTGAAATCTTTGTCAATAAAAATATGATCCCTTTACAGGCTTCTAGGACACAAACTGACCACTTGAACTGAGGAAGCGACTTGATAAAATGATCACTTCTTTGTTGTTTGATGATCAAGGGTGACCTATTAAAACTTGGATTGGAGCTCTCCAGAACCTGGACTGGCCAAGTGCAGTGTACACAGAGGAGCCTGGTTATGACTTTTTAAAGCAGTAACACCGCAATGTATATGTGTGTTTTTAACATTTTGCCTAGCACTGTCAAAATAAAATGGTTCATGCTAGCAACTGACTTTCTAAATGAGAGAGGAACTCGTCTTTAATGTGTGGGAATTCTACTCACACTTCTGCAATGCATCGTATATGTTTCACCTTGCAGAGAGAGACAACAAGGCATTTAGAGTGAGGCAATGGAAGAGATTATGCAGGACCCATTCTATATGTATTGACCCAATTCAGAACCTGAGTCTGGGCCGAATGCAGTTTGCAGTCAGGGTCTGGCTCTGGGGTGATTCTGCCCCTGTGCTTCAGAGAGAGCAGTGCTGTCGGGATTCACCATCTCATACAGGCCCTGCTGCTGTTGTATGCTACTTGCTCCTTTCTCAGAACTCACTGTTCAAGTATCCCTGTCTCTGCACGGTGTGCCAGTAGTGGTAATTTTGGATTTCCACGGTTCTCACTCCTATACTGTATCTCCATGGGACACTGGCCCCAGTCTGAGCAGAGCTGAGCTCCAGAATCTTCCCCTGCCGCTCCCTGTGTCAGGACAGCAGGTTGTGAGTCCTGCTCTGTGATGCGCCAGGCTGCCTGCCTGCCTGCTGGGAGTCTAGTGGAGAGCAGTGTACGACGCTGTCTCTCTGAGGGCAGTACAGACTGTCCACTGTGTCCCTCACCAGGCTCCCTGCTGTTTGTTCTGGTGCAAACACAAATTCCATGCATATAGTTCCCCAGTGCTGTGAGGCAACAATGCTAACCACTGTGTCACTGTGTCGCTCTTCTTACGTCAGGTGATGAAAGCTGTTGCAGACAGATGCAGTGTATGGAACTGGGAGGAGAGTCAGAGTGTGGAGTGGGTGTCGGTGGACACTGAGAGGATTGTCGGTTTTGTTAATCAGGTCACTTGGTGAAAATTAAGCCATTTTTCAACAGACAGTTTGGCTTCCACGATGTTTTCTCTTTCATGTTTGGTTTTTGCTTTTTCAGCCTTTCTCAAAATTTTGTTTGCTTAGTGGAACTAAAATTAAAAATCTGCAGCCCTGTTTTCTCAATGAATGAGTCAGGAAGATCCCCATCTATTTTCAGTAACTGTGTAGCCCAATACAGGGCCACAGAGGGCCAGAGCCTTACCTCGCAGACAATGGGCATAAGTCCACAGTGAGCACAGGTGTACAAGGAGCAATTCAGAGATCCCTGTAAAACCAAGCCTTAGGTCACACAGCAATAAGGAGGGCATCCAAACTCCACCCAGAAGCACCTCAGACCAGAATTGAACCCTGGACCTATGATCTGTGGCGGTGGGGGGCACCAAAAGCTACGTGTCATGTCACCATGCTGCCCCTCAGAGCAAGGATCTCATTCCTGATACTTGAAAAGGGGTATACTTCCAGAGGTATCAATCCACAACTTCACTGTGGTCTGGCAGCATCCTTCTGTAACTCTTTCACTGTCTCCTATCCTATCTGAGCACTGGGTTCCTCTTTTCTGTCTGTGTTCATGTACTGATATTGTTGCACTTTGTTTTAAAATTGATAAATGTCTCAATCTTCTAAGAAAAGAAGTCTTCAAAATCGTGGGAGGTTATTTACAAAGTGATCCCGGGGACATTAAAAGACTTTAAGACAAACACAAGTCAGGGAATGCAAATGGAAATTAAAGGGAGGTAATGAGGCATTACTTTACACAAAGAGCTGTGGGAGTCTGGAGCAAGCCTATGCTGTAGGAGTCCTTCCAGAAACACCTGAATGAGATACTTCAATCATTGTGTTAGCAGCAAAGAAATGAAATAGCACAGATGACCTCATTTGTAACTTTTCTGTTGTTTCATGAACAGGGGGGATCTTGCTTCTGTCAGGAGTCACCTTGCAAATCAGCAGACATGGCAGAAGGATGGATTTAACTCCATTTGACCTGCTTTTCTGACAGTACACATACATTCCATGAATAACACAGAATAAAAACGTTTAATCCTTTTTGAGCATAATCAGAAACATGTAGGATCAAGGATCAAGATCAAAACCACGCAGTATCAGCCATCAATTCCAAAATCAAAGATTTCACTAGGGGAATAGGTTCACATGAAATAAAAAATCCCAGTACCCAAACAACCAAAGCCATGAGAGTCTCTCAAGGTTTCCAGGCTAATATCAACAGAGAACATGGCTCTCCCATAGCTGGAGGTGGGACAGTCTGATCTGATGATTGTACCCAGTGAACACAAGAGTGTGTGTGCAATGTCACGCTGATCAATCAGTAACAATAGGGGCCTCATGCTGCAACCCAGATGGGTCTAATTAAGGACCCTATCCTGCCACGTATTGCTAGAGTAATGCCACTTGATCATGTATCAATCTATTTTACAAGAAGCTCTTTTAAGTGTTATGTTGGTTTCAATGATTTATGAGAAGAAATACTAATTAGCTCTTGGCACTACACAATGCTGTGGAGCGGTCTCTAAAGACACCTCTAATTTCACCTTTTGCTTAAATAAACTCAAGGTTAGCAGTGAATGGGTCAAAGCCCAAGTTAACTGGTAAAAGCTCATTAATATTCATTCCCATAATTTGTATCTACCTGTCTGCTTATCAGACATGGCTCTACGGTGCTCTGTTGAATTACAATAATCGAATAACCAGGACCATACCAAAGAATATGTTTTTCTTTCTGTTTCTTTCTGTGTTGTACTGAAGGTGACTTGTTCGTTTGCATTCCAAAAGAAACAAACTTACAGTCATCACCTCAGCAGAAATATGGGAAGAGCTAGCACTTTTTGTAACCCTACGGCTATCGTAAGAAATACAATATATCTCCCAGCACAGCCACACCAAGAGAATCCACTTGCCTTCACAAACTGTCCTCTTCTGACAGTGTTGCACCAGAGGTGTGGAAACAGGCTAAGATCGTGAGGGTGAGTTTGTGTTCATGGTGTTGGATTAAATATTCTCTTTGGGGCTTAAGAAGATTGCTACACTTACTGCAATACCTGCAACAAAACAATACAAACCACAGTGATGACCGTAGGTAAATGTAGCAGTTGATCATTCTAGAGATTTATCCTGTGGCTCTCATCCAGGTTAACAATCTAGAGATTTCATGTTTCAGCAGAGGTCTGTGCTGTCTGATTTTAGAGATAATGAGATCCCTGTTTATTTTGCTGTACTGAACTCGCAGTTTTAGTCACTTGAGAGCTGTTTGGTATGACAGGGCTTTTTGGGTCCTTGTCTATGCTGTCAACCTGTTTACATTCGATTATACAATAGTGTTGCCTCAGTGATCATTATTCAGACAAATGCTAAATTGTGAAGACATTGAAACAACAGAATATGGATACGAAATTGAGACATTAATTATTCTTTCAATTTTGCTTCTTTCTCTCTTCCCTCCCTCTCTCATTCTCCCTCCCCCTCACTCTCCTTTCCTCTTTTTTTTCTCTCCTCTCATTCTCCCTCTGTCAGTCTCTGTCTGTCTCCTCTCTCCAGCCCTCTCTCATTCTCATGCTCACCCTCTCCTCCCTCATCGTGCTGTTTTCAGTCTGATTCTCCCCCTTTCCCACTCTTCCCCCTCACTCTGTCTCTCTCTGCTGGTCCAGGATGGGGTCTCATAAGAAGATCCTGTTGAAGGTGATACTGCTGGGCAGCTCAGGGTAAGAAGAGCACACAACAGCGTTATACTCTGCAAGTCGCTCACACTCCAGGCTAGTGCTCACTCACTCTTCCTCTCCCTGCTGGTGTCTGTGTGTGCTTCCAGGGTGGGGAAGACCTCTCTGATGAACCAGTATGTCAACAAGACGTTTAGTAGCCAGTACAATGTCAGCATCGGCGCTGACTTCCTCACCAAGGAAATCATAGTGGATGACCACCTTGTGACCCTGCAGGTCAGTTGTCCAGCTGTCTTTATGTGTCTTGTCCCTGTGTGTGTGTGTCATCATGCAGGCAGTGTATCTCTCTGTCCAGCTGTGTGCTTGTCCTCCCTCAGTTTGTGACAGTACCTGCTGGGTGTTTGTCTGCTCGGGTTTAATGTCTGCCTGCTGTGAGCTCTTGTGCTCTGTGGCTGTGCTGCAGATCTGGGACACAGCAGGACAGGAGCGATTCTCGTCCCTGGTGGCGAGATATTACCGAGGAGCGGACAGCTGCATTCTGGTGTTCGACGTCACGCAGCCCGAGAGCTTCAAGAAACTGGACAGCTTGCGGGACGAGTTCCTGATCGAGGCCAATCCCCGAGACCCCGAGAACTTCCCCTTTGTCGTTCTGGGCAATAAGATCGACCTGGAGAACAGACAGGTCAGCCCTGAGCTCTCAAAACTCAGAGTGTCTCAGATCTCAGACGTACGAAGGGTTAAATAAGACAAGGGGGCTACTGGACTCATTGTGGTTTGCTGATCAGTGCATGAAACCCATAGAGATATTTCTTCAAAGAGACTGTCTTTGCCGGTCAGCTTCAACAACAGGACTGGAAAACGTCAGCTAAATTATTCTTCACCCGCGGCACTGTGTATAGTAAAGAGGAGTGAGCCAGCAAGTGTAGGTTTCCAGAGTGTTGTGGGCTCTGTGTGTAGGCTGACAGTGTTGATAATCTGAGAAGTGATTCAGTATCTGTGTCTTGAGTAGGTCACGAAGAAAAGCGCGCATACCTGGTGTCTGAGGAAGAACAACATCCTGTACTTTGAGACCAGCGCCAAGGAGAATGTCAACATACACCAGGCCTTCCAGACTATCGCTCGCAATGCGCTCAAACAGGTGTGCTCCCCTGGGCAGGTTCAATCCAAACCTCTACTGGTTAAATCACACTCCTGGTTAGATTCAGACACACACCTGTACAGGTTAAGGCAAACATCTGGGCAGGTGGATGGGATACTGAGGATGTTATACTCAGTCTTTATGTTTCAGATATATGGCAATGTGATGTAAACAGAAGACCCCACAGATTGACAACCCTCTTTAAAAAATACTGCAGTCAGACCGACAGATACGCAGGCTGAAAGACTAGTTATCTAGCTGACAGAAAGGCAGTGAGACTGACCTGCAGCAGCAGACTGTCCAGCCTCACCTATCCTGCCTCTTTCTGGATACTCTTGACCAATCGCCTCTCCTGGGCTTCCATGGTTACTGACCACTTCGATCTTCCAGGATCAGTCACCTGTCAGCAGGATATGTTTTGCAGGACCTCCTATATTTTGTTAAAAAATAAAAGCATTGCTGAAATCTCATGTAGTCTCCCTTAAACATTTGTTTTTACCTTCTGTTTTTGTCATTTTTAATCAGTAGCTTTTCTATTCGCTGCTGAACAGAAGTTATTATCTCATGGGATTTAGTGAACTCTAGTGTAAATACTACTATTGCTGCTGCTGATGTGATCTTTTGTCTTCCAGGAAGCCGAAGTGAAGATTTTCAGTGGCATCTCTGAGCCGATCACCCTGAGGGACAGACAGGAGCCCACCCCCAGCAGGGGCTGCAACTGCTGAGAGAGGGCTTGAGGGAGGAGAGCAGGGGGGAGTGGACAGAGACCAGAGAGCTGAAGGAGGGGCAGCACTGTCTGCTGCAAAATAACAGGTCCAGTCCCAGAATTTCTTCAGCTTCCAGTCCTACCGGTGGAGGGGGAGGAAACTCCATAGAGCTGGCAGCCCAGTGTAGCGTTTCCCTTCCTGCTTTGACAGCGCCGTGATTCTTCGATCTTGCCAATAAAGCTCTTGGAATTTGAATTTGGATGAAAAGGGAAGAAGAAGCAGTCACACAGGTGGAAACCCTTCACTTCTCTGTACGCTCTTGCTGTCAACATCCAGACTGGAGACACATGTTGGACAGTGAAGTCACTCATTGCAGGACACAGCAAGAAACCCAGAACAGTTTAAGGAAAACACATTTACTCCATCCTCGTGCAATATTCCACTTGTCCTTTTATTCAGAAAATGGAAAAATGCTTATAAGAGCTGTAACTGTAAATTTAGAGTGTAATTATTGGATTAGGACAAAGATCGGCCCTTCCATTAAGAAGGCTTGGACCTTGCTGTGTATCCCAGCCGATGTCAGTCCAGGAGAGCCACCTTCTGGACGGACCTGTAGGTCACACTTAATCACCATATAAGCAGAGTAATTGTCTGATTACCTCATTTTGAAATCTTTGTCAATAAAAATATGATCCCTTTACAGGCTTCTAGGACACAAACTGACCACTTGAACTGAGGAAGCGACTTGATAAAATGATCACTTCTTTGTTATTTGATGATCAAGGCTGACCTATTAAAACTTGGATTGGAGCTCTCCAGAACCTGGACTGGCCAAGTGCAGTGTACACAGAGGAGCCTGGTTATGACTTTTTAAAGCAGTAACACCGCAATGTATATGTGTGTTTTTAACATTTTGCCTAGCACTGTCAAAATAAAATGGTTCATGCTAGCAACTGACTTTCTAAATGAGAGAGGAACTCGTCTTTAATGTGTGGGAATTCTACTCACACTTCTGCAATGCATCGTATATGTTTCACATTGCAGAGAGAGACAACAAGGCATTTAGAGTGAGGCAATGGAAGAGATTATGCAGGACCCATTCTATATGTATTGACCCATTTCAGAACCTGAGTCTGGGCCGAATGCAGTTTGCAGTCAGGGTCTGGCTCTGGGGTGATTCTGCCCCTGTGCTTCAGAGAGAGCAGTGCTGTCGGGATTCACCATCTCATACAGGCCCTGCTGCTGTTGTATGCTACTTGCTCCTTTCTCAGAACTCACTGTTCAAGTATCCCTGTCTCTGCACGGTGTGCCAGTAGTGTTAATTTTGGATTTCCACGGTTCTCACTCCTATACTGTATCTCCATGGGACACTGGCCCCAGTCTGAGCAGAGCTGAGCTCCAGAATCTTCCCCTGCCGCTCCCTGTGTCAGGACAGCAGGTTGTGAGTCCTGCTCTGTGATGCGCCAGGCTGCCTGCCTGCCTGCTGGGAGTCTAGCGGAGAGCAGTGTACGACGCTGTTTGTCTGAGGGCAGTACAGACTGTCCACTGGGTCTCCTGGTGTCCCTCACCAGGCTCCCTGCTGTTTGTTCTGATAGGTTTCTGACTGGTGTCCTTTCATCAGTGGTCTTTAAGGAAATACAGACTTGAAAATGTAAGCTGATACTGTGTTTTAAGATAAAGTTGTGCAGAGAGGTCTGGAAGAAGAGGTGCAGGTGATGGATTGGAGGATTTGTGTTCGGGAGCACAAACTCATTCGATAGGAAGACGGGTTAGTAGGCCTGGTCCCTGTTTTTTCGTGATAGGATTAGCCACTGGGAGAAGTAAGGGTGTAAGGCAAGTGCAGGAGTATTCCTTTTATATGTGTTCCAAATGACCGCGGAAAGGGAGATGAGGGGGTTGTCCAGCCTTTGAGAGACAGTGTGAGCTCTTTTGTGGGTGTGGATAGTCACGGAGCACCAGCAGTGTTATTTCAGAAGCTCAGCCCTACTAGCCTTCCTGCTAATACAAGCCCAGGAGGAGAATAGAACACACTCACGAAAATCAAAAGGCTTAGTAGTTCTGTGTGGTCTCTCACTTCTCCACACCCTGCTAACAGTGCCTATAAGCTGTGAACAAAAAGTGTGGATGTTGTTTGTTAAAGTCACGGAAGAGGGAACAGTGCTCAAATGGAGAACAAACTTCCTCATCTGCGAGAAACCAAACCAGCTCTATAACCACAGCATTGATTTCGCAACACCCACGTGTATCACAAGATTAGAGTGATCCCATGTCCGCCATTTTGGCTCTGAATGTCAGTTTTAGTTCCCTCAGCCCCGGGTTTCCCCGTTTGAGCCACAATGGCGCCTGTTTCACAGGAGTCAAAACCTGGGACTTTCCGCAGACAGGGGGAGAGCGGGCGTTCCTACAGGGAACGTCACCCCCTCGTGACTTGCTGCAGCCATATTGAGGCAGAAGCACAACAACGGCGGATGTGCTCCTAGACGGTCGTTTTTAAAATATATATTTTCCTGTTGTCTCGAAGGAAAAATATTATTTGTAACGCGGCTGCAAGTGTAGGGACGCCCCCGCTTTGTCACGCTCTGTCCCTGCGAGTCTGACAGCGCCGCACCGGAAGTGTTGGAGCGGACGGTGATTTTGTCGGTGAGTTTGTGTTTGTGTTCACAGCGATGTATTAAATAGGTGTATATCTATGTAGAGATATCATATTTTCCCTCGAGGTTTAAAACTAGAAGAAGCAGGAGCATTCGTTACGACAGCCGCGGGCGTAGGTGAGAAATTAAAGGCACAGGATATATTTTACAGCTCTGTGGCTCGCCGGACGTCCCCTGGAAAGAGAAACGATCATTGTGCTGGTTCCTGTGCTTGAGATCACACCTTCCTCGTTTCGCCAGAGCGGAGAAGCGACGTCGGTTGTGATACTCGAAGTTTTCTCGGATTCCGACCTTGTGGTGCCTTTCTGTTTTTGCGGCGCGTCGGTGACTTGCCCTTTCCTACAGTGCTAGCAGGGAGAGGAAATGTGGGGGGATCTGTCTTTCTTGCATAAATCGCCGCGGTGTCACTTCATTTGCTTAGGAACGGTAGATACAGCCCGTTTCCATTGGGATGATGAACGCTAGGACGTGGGACCCACATTTGACGTCACTTCTTTCTTAAGTACTGGGGATGAAGCCACAGCCTTTCCGCGATGTTAGTCACCCCGCCGGCTGGCGTGTCAGGCAGGGCTGGATGCTGTCAAAACGCTGACAAGTGGACAACATAGGCAGCGTCAGAGCCAGTGAAGGCTCTACAGTACACAGGGACATGTACAGGACAGGGAGTGGACTGGAAACTGAAACGTTTTTTTTAATTCTTTCACTTTTGCTTGCTCTCTCTCACTCTCCCCCCTTCCCTCCCCTTCCTGCTCTCCCAGCTGGCTTCAGGATGGCGTCTCGCAAGAAGGTGCTGTTGAAGGTGATAATCCTGGGAGACTCAGGGTAAGGAGGACCTACGCACACATGCAGTGTTGCCCCTGGTTAAAGACCTTACTTGTCTCCCAAACAGATAGATGTTTGCCTTTCTGACACAACCCGCCTGATTGTGTGTGTGTGTGTCCGCAGGTGTTTTTGTTTTATTTAGTGTTTAGTTTCTTTGTGTGCCGTAGGGTGTCACTCTTACAGTGTGTGTGCTTGCAGGGTGGGGAAGACCTCTCTGATGAACCAGTATGTCAACAAGAAGTTCAGTAACCAGTACAAGGCCACCATCGGCGCTGACTTCCTCACCAAGGAGGTCATGGTGGATGATCGCCTCGTCACCATGCAGGTGAGCAGTCTGTTCGCCTGTGGTTCTGCCCGGACTGGCCCCTCCCCGTGTCTGTTCGCCTGTGGTTCTGCCCGGACTGGCCCCGCCCCGTGTCTGTTCGCCTGTGGTTCTGCCCGGACTGGCCCCTCCCCGTGTCTGTTCGCCTGTGGTTCTGCCCGGACTGGCCCCTCCCCGTGTCTGTTCGCCTGTGGTTCTGCCCGGACTGGCCCCTCCCCGTGTCTGTTCCTCTGTGGTTCTGCCCGGACTGGCCCCTCCCCGTGTCTGTTCGCCTGTGGTTCTGCCCGGACTGGCCCCGCCCCATGTCTGTTCGTCTCTGGTTCTGCCCGGACTGGCCCCTCCCCGTGTCTGTTCGCCTGTGGTTCTGCCCGGACTGGCCCCTCCCCGTGTCTGTTCGCCTCTGGTTCTGCCCGGACTGGGCCCTCCCCGTGTCTGTTCGCCTCTGGTTCTGCCCGGACTGGGCCCTCCCCGTGTCTGTTCGCCTCTGGTTCTGCCCGGACTGGCCCCTCCCCGTGTCTGTTCGCCTCTGGTTCTGCCCGGACTGGGCCCTCCCCGTGTCTGTTTGCCTGTGGTTCTGCCAGGACTGGGCCTTCCCCGTGTCTGACCACCTGTGGTTCTGCCCGGACCGACTCCTCCCCATGTCACTATGTCTTGAAAATATCTTGAGCTGTCTTTGTCTCTTCAGTTGCGTTCCTGACTATCACCCTATTTCACTGTGTTGCAGTGAAGGATTTGCTTGTTTAGTTTCTGTGTGGCATGTCCTTGGTGTTGTGTGTCGCAGATCTGGGACACTGCAGGACAAGAACGGTTCCAGTCCCTGGGTGTGGCATTTTACCGTGGAGCAGACTGCTGCGTGTTGGTGTTTGATGTCACAGCGCCCAACACCTTTAAGACGCTGGACAGCTGGCGGGATGAGTTCCTGATCCAGGCCAGTCCCCGTGACCCAGAGAACTTCCCCTTCGTCGTCCTGGGCAATAAGATTGACCTGGAGAACAGGCAGGTCAGTCCTGAGCTCTTGAGACTCAAATTCAGTGATGCAGAAATCACAGACCTCAGGAGGTTAATGTGTTGTGGTTCAATTATAGACCCTCATTCAGGAGTCCTTTTTATGAGCACAGCAGGATTGTCACAATGTGTGAAGAAAAGAGGACTGAGCCTGCACGTGTAGATTTCAGCGTGTGTCTTCATCTCAGTGTGTAGGCTGACAGTGTTGAGAATCTGAGCAGTGATGCAGTGTCTGTCTCTTGACCAGGTAACAACGAAACGCGCCCAGGCCTGGTGTCAGAGCAAGAACAGCATCCCGTACTTCGAGACCAGCGCCAAGGAGGCCATCAATGTGGACCAGGCCTTCCAGACCATTGCTCGCAACGCGCTCAAACAGGTGCGGACCTCCTGGGAGAATGATACATTTCTTTTTTTTCCACTCCTCTACATTTAGCAAACATGTAAATTAGAGACAAATAAGCCAACTAGCTAGAAGATGAGGAGTTAGACAAGGTGGCAGTGGATCTCACTGCTTGGCTTTCATACTTTCATAGTTTGTATGGTCAATAACCTCTAATTTGTAGGGCTGTCTGCCCTTCACTTTATGAAACATGAGGATTAAACTTTTGTAGAGAAATGACTGAATGTGGGTACTGTTTTATTGGTACCGTAATTCCATTTAGTTTTTTTGTCGTCTTCCAGGAAACGGAAGTGGAGACCTACGACTTCCCCGATCAGATCAAGCTGAGAGATGACAAACCCACTGGCCCCAACGATTCCTGCAGCTGCTGAGAGACAGGAGGAGAGGAAGGGGCAGAAGTCTGAGAGAGAGAAGATGGGGAAGAAGGAGGCGCTAGTCACAGAGGTGGAAACCCCTCACTTCTCTGTACGTTGTTGCCTGTCAAAGAAAATTGTCCAAATCAGCATGCTGGATTCCAAGTCACCCATTCCTTGAAAAACTGTAAGGAGATCTGGAATACAGTCTGGGTACCAGAGTGGGAAACCCCTTCACACACAGTTCACCTGCGGCGCTAACTTTGCACCAGTTGTTTTTTTATGCATATGATTCTTATTGACCATGCTGATGATAACTGTAAATGACCACCGTACTTATTATAGTTGCTCAATCCATAGTTGCATTTGATTACTTTGTTCTTCCTTCATCAGTGCTCATGTGTACTGTAAATCTGACTGTAGAGGACATGCTTGCGATTCTGATGGCCCCACAGCCAGAGTCAGCAGACAGAGTCTGTCTCTTGCCAGCTCCTGTGCCTTTTCTGCCTTTGTGTTCTGATTATGTTTTGTAGGGGAATTACATTTTTTTTTTTTGTTGCCTTTGGCTGGACCTTGATTTCCTCGCCTTTGCCAAACGTGTTTATTAATTTCAGCGTTGGCGGCTTTCGCGCAGATCTGCACTGTTGTGGGGGCACACGGTGTCGTGGGAATGGTTTGGTTCATGTCGGGCTCGTGTCTGCCTGTCTCCCCGCTTGCTTAACGCACATGGGCAGCACAGGCGTTACTCACTGCTGGTTACTGCACTAAAAAAATTGATTTATATATATGATATTTATTGTGCAAATTAGCAAAGCTATGTTGCCATTGCATTCACCCTTTTGATATGGATTTATTTAAAAGATTGTTCTTGGAAATTATTTGCGGGTAAGGATGAAGGTTATAATGCATGTTGCACTCTTCAAGTTAAAAAAAAATCAGCAGATTCTGCAGTAAAATTATCAGCACGGGGACTGCCTTCGGTGTATAGACAGCTTGAGTAGGAAGCATGTGTGGAAGTACCAGTGAGACCCCTGGCTATGGGGTCCTTCTCATTTTAGCACCATTTGTGTCTACAAGGCACCTGGGTTTTTATAGCAGCTCATGCTATTGCTTAACACCTGGGCAATCACTAATGTTTTTTTATCACTGCAGTGCCCACGATCATTTCATTCCCATCGCTTCGCTGGCAGTGATATTCCCAAAGCACGTGCCAGCGAATCCTCCGACAGCAGCTAAGCGCTTGCTCTGAGTCCTCAAAGAGACCTTTGTGTCTCCCAGTCCAGCAGCTGATCTCCCTGAAGGAGAAACCCCACCTGGGGGCACTCTGCACTGAGTCAGTGCTGTGAGATAGCGTGAAACTGCCTTTGACAGTCAAGACATTTTGTAGTCACAAACACATAATAAGAAGTTGTGATGAAGAAAACAAAAACAGGATCAGCGATTCAACAGAATGTGTTAGCTATCATCTCCATTGGGTCCTTGAATAGCTTTGGGTTTTCATGTAGTTACCCTATCTTTGATTACTGTTGTTAACACTATAGAAGAGCCCTGCTATGGCATGGAAGGTGCTATATAGAGCTATATATGGACTAACTGGGTGATTAGATACCATCCTGAGTCAGAGCTATGTTAGAAGCCTTTGGGCAGTGTTCAGAAATGTGTAGGAGAGTGTCTTGTTTCTGTGAATTCAGCTGATGATCAATTGGAAAGGAGGGGATCTGGTTTGAAAGAAAACAAGTCTGACTTTTTATTAAACAGGCTGACTTCCCGTAGAGCATGCATTGACTATTTTTCCCAGTGTGGCTGCTTAGAGAAGGCTAACTGACAATACGTATGCCAGTCTAGGTTTTTAATTTGATCACCCTCTGGCATAACCCAGAGCTGGTAGCCAGATACTAGAGTCCAGGAGATAGCAGGAGGGCTAGACTGTAGAGGCACAAGCCTAGGTTGCAAAGTGAGTCAGTCCTGCAGCACTCGGGAGCCTCTCTGTGAACCCTCTGACCCTTGAACTTTGAACCCCAGCATGAGCTGCAATTGCACTGCACAAGCCCCAATGCCAAGCCCCATGTTCAGCATTATAGTTCCCATGAATGTAAAGTGCTGCATCTCCACATTTGAATAACTTGGTTTCAGTTCATGTAGTTAATAGAAGATGCTTATTTTTTTTTAAGTTGCCTGTAGCCCAGAGATAATTAGGAGCTGTCTAGTGCTGTGTGACGCCTCAAGCCCCTCCTGTGACCCTGGAAACATCCTGTGCAGCTGCAGGTCTCTTCCCCATCTGTCTCTACCTCCCATTTCCAACAGAGTCTCCAGTTCAAGAGATGGTTTAGAAAGAGGTTCTAAACTGTGATTACAAAGCAGCCTTGATAAGATGGCTTCTGCAGACGTTTTGTTTTTCCATAACATGTAGCTTTTTTTTTTTGGAGTGGTAGCTGTTTGTGTAGGACTTCAGAGATGAAAGCTCTATTGAAGCTCAAAATCGAATGCCTTCATCACAACCCTCTGCACTGCTCGGGGCCACAGTCCACAGCTTGTCCCCAGCAGGGGCGATCCGAAGCTGCCTGGATCATGGGGCTCAGGCCTGTGCAGTCATGGTCTCTCTCTCTCACTTGGTCTGTCTTTATTTGCCTTTGTATATTACCATTAACAGTCATTAATGTATAAATATATAAATATATCAAGATCCTGACTGATTTTATATATACATTATATTAAAGTTTAAAAGTGTTGTATGTAGGTTAAAAAACTAGGATTCCCTTTTCTTTGGGCTGAACTGTCTTATCACCTGTTAATATCATTGCCTCTTCGAAGCAGTCAAATAAAGGTTAAATGCCAACAAACATATTCTCCAGTATTGTGTTTGTCTTCCTTCTTTGCTTTTCTTTCTTTCAGTCTTTGAAAACGAAGTCAGCTGTTTTAATTTTTATTTTTTTTCCCTTGTATTTAAAATACATTACAGATGCTTTACCTAAGTTTGTAGTGTGATTGAATAATTGTGTACCCCAAGTCCACAGCAAAACCCTGACACAACAGCATAATGTAAGGTCTCAAATCTGCTTCATCATGTTTAGTTGGGGTTAGTATAGAAGTGCACCTGTACTAAAGACAGTGATTGCACAGTATTACCCCGTCTTGAATTTTAAGGGCTTCAAGCAGAGGAAGTGGGAACTGAGCAGTGTGAGCGATTGGGCTGTTTTATATGTTTTTGCTGCTGTAAACCATTTCAGATTTATAAAACGTAGTGACCGAAAGAAAGGTCCTGGTAATATCTTGATTTAGATGATCTTTTGTCATCTTTTACTACTTATTGAGCTTTAACTTT
This sequence comes from Atractosteus spatula, assembly GCF_055471065.1. Lineage (NCBI taxonomy): Eukaryota > Metazoa > Chordata > Actinopteri > Semionotiformes > Lepisosteidae > Atractosteus > Atractosteus spatula. The sequence continues at coordinate 12,353,720 of NC_142707.1, forward strand.
TTTCATTTGAAAATATGAATTTATCCCAAAAAATGAATGTTCTGGCACACTGCATTCGTTACAAGATGGAATAATCAAATTTACTTTTGTGTAAACAATGGAAGTATTTGAATGCACATATACAATGAAATTATTTAAAAATGTAAGATAAAATAATCTCAAGACCAACTAGTAAACCCTGCTGCTTTTAGTAGGACAATTAGGGAGGGCTCACCCTGCGGTGTGCGAGTCCTAATGCCCCATTATAGCAACAGGGGCACTAGACTTTAAAAAAGTGCCATCCTTCAGATGAGACATAAAATTGAGGTCCCGACTTTCCATGGGCATTACAAATCCCAGGTTGTTATTCAAAAAGAGTGTATTTCCCCAGTGTCCGGGCCAAATTTCCCCCTGGTCTTCACCAGTCATGGCCTCCTAATAATCCCCATCAAACTGGCTTCATCACTCTGTTCTCCCCACTGAGAGCTGATGTGTGTGAGCGGACTGGCGCATCATCCAGGTGGAGCTGCAGACTGGGGGTTGTGGAGAGGAGTTCCCATTACCTGTAAAGTGCTTTGAGTGGAGTGTTCAAAAAAGCGCTATATAAGTGTTAGGAATTATACAAAGTTCAAGTAATAATAATAATTGCTTACACTTATAAAGTGCTTTTCCAGGATGTCGAGGTTACACCCCTACCCTTATCGAGAAACGCCCTGACATTTTTAATGACCACAGTCTCATGTCTCATCCGAAGGACGGTGCCTTTTTACTATATAGTGTCCCCATCACTATACTGGGGTATTAGGACCTACACAGACCGCAGGGTGAGCTCCCCCTGCTGGCCCCACTAAAGTAGGTAGCTGTGTAGGCTGCAGAGCAACAGGTAAGGGTTTATTAATAATAATAATTATAATAATTTCTTACACTTATATAGCGCTTTTCCGGACACTCCACTCAAAGTGCTATACAGGTAATGGGGACTCCCCCCACCACCACCACCGAAATGAAAAGAAAAGAGACGTAGCGTTTTGGCTGCGGAGCCTTCTGCGTGTGATGCTGAAGAAGGCTCCACAGCCGAAACGCTGTGTCTATTTACCTCCTCCTTAGCAATTATATTATTTGCTGTCCCAACACACAAGCTTTTTACTCCCGCTCAAAAAACACCACCCATATGAATGACCTGCTCTGGGAATGAAAAGAAATCCTTTGACATTTATTTTAATATTTTAATGATATATTTACAAAACAGACAGCAGCTATGACATGCCCTCTCCCCGCCTCCCTCCCCCCTTCCCCCTTCCCCCCAGTACAGATCCAGATGGGGCCTATGTTCAGCCACCACTTAAGCTTCCCCCACACGTATTGCTGGTGACTACGAGCATCAGAATGACAAAGGCTGCTCTGCGGAGATATGATATGGGGGTCTCTGTATGTTCTGCAGCACAGTCTTTCCCCCTTGCGGTCATCCACAACACCAAAAGCATAACGGGACTGGCCAAGGGGGTGTAGTGTAAAACAACAGCGAGGTGCCCTCAATTCACATGTAGAGGCTGGTCTTCGGGCACCTCTGCCACACCTGGGGCACTCATTCTCCTTTGCTCAGCCAGATCCCCCTCTCCCCAACCCCGGCCCGGACTCTCAGTCCAGGAAGGAGATGTCCATGTTCTCCACCGTCTCCGGGTGCAGCATTCGGCTGGCCAGGCGCTCGATGTCGTCCAGACTCAGCTGCCGCAAGGACCTCTCATAATCCTGGGAGGGAGAAGATGAACTAGGGGGTGATTATTATAAAAAAAAAACAGTCCCGTCCAAAGGTCGTTTGGCCATTCATCCAAGCAACCCGGGTAAAAAAATGAACACTAACATCAGCTACCTCCGAAAATGAGTGATTCTAGATTCTCATTTTTTCTAGCTTAAGGTTTCTCAGATTTCTCAGGTTTCTGAGCCAATCGCACAACGAGAGCTGCTGGTCAGAGGTCGGAGTTGGTCACATCATCCTGGCTGATAACGTTAAAAAGACACATCCAACAATCATGCAAAACGTCTTCTTCAGAAAGTGAAGAAGAACGAAATAGAAGAATCCTGCATCAAATGGGATTTAGTATGTTGGTGACGATGCTCTAGTTATCTTGGAGAGATAGTCATGAGAAACACAATATCGTTCTGTTACAAGCGGTGGTGTGATGTACAAGAGTACCATCTGGACCAGCTCTGATACCTTGATGAGTTGCTCCTGCACTTTGGCGGCATCGGTGGGAGTGAAATGTTTGGCCAGAACAGCAGACAGGCTGTGCCACACACTGGACCCCGCAGATGCCCCCCGCGCCTCCCCTCCTGGCCTCACCACCAGATTCAACTTCGCGTCCGGCCCAATGGAGTAATCGCTCAGCCTGTGCTCGTCTGGACACACAGCATGACAGAATAGGGACAGTGAGACAGACTGGAGCACAAGAACAGCCACGCACCACACACTGTTTTAAAACAAGGCAAATGTATTTTTCATTTACTCACTGATAGACCCCTACAGTACTGTAAAGTGCAATTACTTTTAATGCGTCTAAAACCAGCCTGAAATCACTGCTTGCAGTTTTGCGTTTGATTCAATGCATCAATATCTCATAGACTTTTGAGTGTGTCCCAGCATATACTGCACCATGTGCTTGCCCATCTCCCATACCTGCAAGTGCTTTCCCTTTGTACAGCAGTCTCTGCTGATTGGGAGGGATATTCAGTCTGTCTGAGACCAGCTCCTTCACTGTGGACACCTTCTCATCCTCGGTTACCTGGCAGGAAAACCACAGTTGTCAATCAAAGCAATACCTTTCAGTTCAGAATCTCGATTGCCAGTTCAAACGTGGTCAACAATAGGCTGCTGTAAAGTGTCTTGGGAGACCGTTCCTTCATGGGGGGGTCGTCGCAAGAATACTTTCAGTCGACATAGTTCCTCTCAAAATTAACGTGAAAAAGAGAAGTAACTGCTCTTTTAATAAATACCACAGTCTCCAGGCAACAGACTGCCCGGACTCTAAACATATCCGTTCTGGTAAATAACTGAACTGGCGTCCCCTTTCGACAAATGGTGCGTCTCCCGGGTTTGACAATGGTTTGGGTAGGTTTTAGGCAGCGCGCTACAATTTTTATTCGAAATTAAAACATAAATAAGCAGAAAGTCAGGTTTATTTCTTGGGGGCAAACCCCTGCCCCTTACAGGTACCACTTAGGAGACATTCTGCTTATTCCATTCAGAAATACCGGTCTACTTCGCCATTCTCATTAATGCAGGGCCGCAACAGCCACGGCATTTCCTGTGTCAGTCCAGCCCACAGCGAAGCACACGAGAGTGAAAGCTCCGGTCCGGCTTACCTGGAGGCTACACTCCTTCCCTTGAAGTGGTTTCACAGTCAGTATCATTTTTCATTCACGACGCCTATACAGTTAATAAGTGTCCTGAAGGACCTCAGAAAAGTTATTGTCTATTTATTTATAAAACGCTGTAGATACGCCACTCTCAGCATCTGGGACTGTGAACAGGCAAGTGGTAGAGAGCGCTACAGCTTAAGAGAAGCCGGGCCTTCCTTAAAGGAACAGTTCACAGTTCTGCTCAATGAGCGGAAAACACTTGCTTTTCTATAAATATCAATACGAACTCTGCCCATTAATTAAGCCCAATGAAAAGGATGTTTATACATTGGTTTGTAATTTTGTAGAAAGATTAAATACCATGTTTCCCGGTTCGAGTATACGGAGGTATAAATTGCGAAAACAAAACGACGAAGTTCTGCATTGGTCTTCAGTAACCCAAAAAAAAAACAACTAGGAAGAAATTGGGACGATTGCATTGTGTACAATACGCAGAGGTTTTATTTCAGTCATTATACATAGTCATCTGGCGTTGAAAAAACACATTTCAAAGCAGTTTAGAAAACAGTCTTTATTAGTTTGTATTTACACTGTGTTCATGTCACACCATACACATGTTTTCAGTACTTACTGTACTGCAGTGCAAGCTCAGAAGCCTGTGTTGGATGTTAGACCACACTGACACCTAGTGTTGTTGGCTGGGATTTTCATTTTCCTCACATAATATCCGTAGAGGAACGCGTCGTTCTTGTGCAGTCAATCAAATGGACATTCTCTGAAATGGCCCTTGCATTGTACCCCTGCCTTGTTCCAGCAACCCCACTACCATCTCTCTCAACCCTTTGTTCTCCCCCAGAATGGAGGCTGATTTGCTGGAGCACAGAGCCAGGCTGGGTCAGGGGGCTGCTGGGGGTCCGAACTCCTCGATAGTCTCCAGAACCAGTGCCAAGTGATCCAAGAACGACCCGACTGACACTCTCAGAATCCGGGCCTCGTCCGCGGCCCAAGTCCTGGCAGAGGCAGACAGAGAGAGGGATGTCAGTCCAGAGACTGTGGACTTTAGCTTCTTTTGTGCATCTTTTTCAGTTTTTACACACACACACACACAGAAACAAGAATAAAACAAAATGCCACAACAGTGTCAGACAAGAGCGATATTCCAAGTAAATTTTCTTACAACTGCTTTGGAGTTTTTCAGATTTTGACCTACCAAATTTCAGAATCGCCAATTGTTATTTTATGTCTCAGCTACAGCAAACCGCTCCTCTGTACCAGATGGGGGAGAATGAGGACGGGCAAACAGGTTTCTCGGGCTCCTCCACCCACTGTTCGCTCAAGAACAGCTGCGCTCACAGTTTCCCAACAAGGTATTTTTCACTTGTTGTCCAAACAAGTATTTTCCATGTACTCTCTGACAGATCACTATTTTACTACAGTACTGTTAGGCACAATTACTTTTAATGTTTCTAATACCAGTTTAAATCAGTGCTGGCAGTTTTGTGTTTAAAAGCTTGCAGATGGACATTAATATTCGTCCATATTCTGAATATGCGTCTGTGTGCTTCAGACTCCTGCGCATCAGGTTCCAAAGTGTCTGACAGGAAACAAGGGGCTGTCTGGAGGAGTGGGGTAACTGGCACCCAGGAAGCCAAGAGAACCCTGGCCCGCTAGGCCCAACCCTATCCCCCGCGCTGCTCTGCCAAGCGTGTGCCACCTGGGAAATCGGGGTCGCAGCTGTCTGATGTCTGGAGTGTTCAACTTCACTGGCCAAGCCAACACACTGAGCGCAGACTCACACACAAGGATCAATCAGCACACACCCACAAAAGCAGACAGGCAGTGGGCGTTACAGACATGCGCCCCGACACGGTGAGACGGATTGGCGCACTGGCCCGCAGCCTGGCACGCCGCCTGGCGGGCACTCACACGGACAGGATGTTGTCTGTCGCCCTCATTTCCTTGCTGATCCCCCCTCTGCGCGGCTCACGGTCAGGAGAGAGAGACTGAAGAGCGATCCGTGCCTCACGCTCCGAGGGGAATGGGACGCGCAGAGCACTGACACCCCGTTAAAGAGAAATTATGTGACACGTGGCTGCTGCTGGGGTTCCCCTGAACCTCACCGCCACACCCTTCCACACCCTGGGGCACTGCTACTCATAACCCTGTGCCTCTCCCTGAGGGGTTTGATTTATTCATTGAGAACATCACATATTTGTCTGTACTCTGACACTCTCACCTTCCTGGCTTTTAGCTTAAATAAAGCCCCGGGAATATGCTAAAATTTGCTTATTTTATTTTTTAAACTTGATTAATCACTCTTTTTTCCCATATTTTTATTTTAACTCCCACTAAAACTTAACTCTGTCATATATCCATAATATAACCAGTATTATTCTGTTGCTTTTCTACACCTTCTACGGTAACAGGACTTTCCTACTGTACTTTTACTACAGTCTCTACTGCAACAGGACTGTTCTGCAATAGCTACCTCCAGCCTTTACGCCTCCGTAACATCAGTAACTTTACTTACAATGCTCTTCCAATACAAATTGATTAGTTTACTGTAGTTTACCACAGTTCCCTGATGTAAAACAGATAACTGGAAAGGATAAGGAACAACCTAGAAAAGCTGTGCCTAAAACAGAGGTGGTCTGATCATGAATGATGGCATAATACTGACACTTAACGTAAGCATGTCTTTGCCTGGCTGTACGGAAACAACAGTATAGCAGCAGCTGCGATTACAGAAAAGGAATAAAGGATGATCAACGCAAAGCCGGGGTCAGTTCTCAAATACTCCAAATGGCAGTGTGATAATTAACTAGCGATAATTTCGTGCTGATCAAAGGATACAATTCCAGTTTCGCCTGTCCGCTTGTTTCACTGCCGTGTACCGCCATCTTGGATGTGACATCACAAGTACTTTCAGCGTGGGATTTAGAAGGAGCAGATTCGTTCACACAATCGTGATAAAACCGCTCGTATTTTTGTTAAATATATCTCCGTGTTATTATAATTGATATAAATATTTATTCTTCGCTACACGATAATGCACCATGCACAAATATAAAAATCAATAAGACTAATCAAGTCTGAGTACAAAAATAAAACTCCAGTTCACAGAGTGCTTGTCAGGCTGCGATCGAGTTCTCCTGGGGAACAAATCCAAAGAGCGGAGCCTGTTCGGATTAAACACAAAATATACCTTAACAACTCGTAATAGAACAAGACTGAATCTATTGTCATGAATGAAACGCTCATGAAAATGCAAACCACGTTGCCGCTGTAAGAGATTCGGTAGACCAGTAGGGCGGCGCTCATCCCTCTGGATCACAATCTGCAAACCACTGCCCGGTGGTACTGCACCTCTTCAGGGCGAAGCTAAAATGTGTTTCTGTTTGGTTATTAAATATTCAATGGCACTGTTTGTAAGAGCAGGAATGTGAATCCCACTAACCTGGTGACATTCAACTCTTACTTTAAACTATCCGCCCTCCCCCTTGATTGAGGCGGTGAAATAATCTCCTCACATCCAGCGGGTCTGCCGTGTTAGGGCAGCAGATGAAAGGCTGTCGCCTGTCACCCAAGTGGGGTTGCGCATCAGAGCTATAGATGAACTGAATCCCCACCTACAGTACAAGTGAAGCGCTTAAGGATTAGAGGATAACATTCCATAAATGCAAGGAATACTCATTATTTGCCGCTAATACTGATCTCCATCGAGGGAGAGCTTCTTTCTTGCAAAAATTACGATACGCAACACCCGAAGAAGGCAGGGACTAACTAAAAGCCGGTGTTTCATGGCAGGCGGGGTAGAGGACAGCAGTGCAGGAGAGGTACCTGAGTAAACAGGGTAGCTAAGCCCGCACCTCACTTTAAAAGCTCTGGAAAACCCTGACCTTCCTAACTCCCAGTGGTGAGCATTACCCGGTCATGCCTAAAATACGTTAGACTCAGAACATAGGGATTTCAGTAATTCGTGTAAGGAGAACCAGAAGCAGACTCGACGCTGCTTGCTGCCTCTTATGAAAAACGAAGTCCAGCTGGAGCGGTTCGGGAGCTGGTCAGTGCGAGTACGACCCACTGTTCACGTTCTGCTCGGTCTATTAGGAGTACAAACAGCGAACAGTCGGAGCGCGGCTTTTGGGTCCAAATCGGAACACAGAACTAAAGTTAGCCAGTCGAGCTGCTGTGTAATTTAATGTAACGCCCTGTCTCGGTTTTAAACTCGTTTTTATCCACGCAGTTTAAAGATTGACCTGTGCAGTGCGCAGTCTCGTTTTTTTAACCGGTTGGGTTGATCGCGGAACATCTTGCGTTCCGCGTTTGTCGGTTAAAACGCTACAACACTGCTCATCACGAAAACAGCGAAACGCTTTTCACTTCACATAGCTACTGGGAATTTTATCTCACCAACCCTTCAATCCTTTAACTAATTTCAGTCCTGCAGTTCAGCATATAGACGTATACAATATTACAATATAAGGTTTCACTGGCGTGTATTTTTGCAGTCGATGAACGATGTTCTTTTCAACCAAAGATGCTGTGTATTTATTTGCATGACATACACTGTATGATAATCGCAACTACTGTACGATAAACTCATTTTTTAATCCATATTTTAATTTTCAATTTGTTAATAATGGTAAACCAACACCCTATAACCAGAAAGCAGTGATTATTTTTTGTTCAGACTGTATATTGTGAGGAGGCAATGACTGCTAATTGCATTTTAAGCACAGGAGGTAAGACATTTCAAAACGCCGAAAACACTGACCATATGATTAAACACAGATACACGTTCGCTCATTGTATGTTGTGAGTCTCCCGCCTCACTACAAGTTAGTATGATTGAAAAAAACGGTAGTGTAAACCAGATGAGCTGTATTGTCGTTATCTTTAATTGAGAGCTGGAGGGAGGCGCAAATGTTTCACAGTTCCAGCTGCCCTTCGAGCTGTCAGTTACGTCAAGAACGAGACGGTTCAACTTTCGGATTTTACAAAAAAAAAACCGACTGCTCGCCCTGCGTCTACAGACGTCAATGATCGAGCTACAAACCCCTGGTGTTCGGCATAACATCTCAGATGGCTGTGCACTCTGAAAAATGTGTGAAAAGCACCACAGCTTGTGCTGAAAGGCAGTCAGCAGCATCACCCTGTTTTTATTAAATAATGGGCAAGCGATTATAAGCATTTATGGCTTTGACCACAACCCCGGATTCGAAATACTGGAAAACACAATTTTGATATTTAAATATTACACGTTTCCAAGAGATCGGAAGCACTGTCCTTCTATCTCAATGGGTGTTTGCTCTCCATTATACAATTAACGTGAGACCGTGAATTACAGTATTTTACCACATAGGTTGTGCTTACAATTTATTGCAACAAGATTTCAGTCCGTTTTTACACAAGCGGTTTTACACTACATGAAATCCCTTTTAACACCTGATTTCATCCCGTCGGTTTCCTCAACAGCTGTGTTGTACCAGTGTGATGCTACAATATGTAAATGTACTGCCTGTTTCAGGCTGTCTGTTTTGTGTGAGTGTGTTTGTATAACTGCGTGTTTGTGCTCGCTGTGTGCGGCGGAGATACTGATTTCTGCACAGAATGTCAATTTGCACATTCGCTGGCTGCAGACTTGACTTCAGCATCCATGTGGAAACCACACACTCTCTCTCCCCCTCAGCGTGCGACTCTCTCTCTTATTTAACACTCACACAGGGAAGGCTGTAATGCGCGGAGCCGGCAGAGGTATGGTGTGTGCCTGCAGGAGTAGCGGACCTGAGCCTCACGGAATTTTCATTTGTAGTACTACAAGTCTCTGTTGTTGCTTTCCAGCTCTGTGTGGGCTTAGCGCCGGTACCGGTACTCCACACCGCGAGGGGTTCGGGGTTCTGACTGCGGGAGCCCGCCGTAGAGTTGGCCGGAAGGCGAAAAAACAAACTACATTTTTTTAAACTAAATGCCCCGCAACTGCACGCCCGTAACCAGTTTGTCTAAGCTCGCTGGACACAACCGAGGCAGGACGGGTTCTTTGACGAGGAAAGGGAAGTCGAAATGAGGTCCGTTTGAAAGAAACTGGGGGTCTCAACTTCCCAGACCAACGGAACCCCCCCCCGCTTTTCGCTCAGCGTTACACTACAGCCGCTGAGCTCGGAATACACTCGACAAGACGGTATTTCGAACTGTGTGGACCCGGTTCTGACCCGCGACTGTCTGCCTGGTTTAAAACAGAGCGCCCGGCGGCTGATCCGGACTGACACACCTGTTCGACACCACCACAGACATCGCCTCGCGACGCCGTCCCATCGCAGCCGGGATCCAGTGGATCGCCGCAGGACACCTCTCTAGTGGCGAAGGGAGAAACCGATCTGCGATGCCGTGGTCTGAGAGCTGTTATCGGAGATTGAAGTGAAGGGATTCGGGTCCGACTCGTAATAGAGCTTTTTGTCACAGGTAACCCCCCGCTGAAGACACAAGCCTGCTTCGCTCCTCTCCTGCGTGCAACAGGGCTCAGTTCATATCGCACAGCTGAAAGAAAATCTGAAAACGTGGTTTATCAAAAAGATTTTTTTTCCGCGCCATGCATTCAGGGAACTCATGGGGTTCAATGGCAGTCTTACAGGCGTATTGAGTGTGAATTGTAGGAAGGAAAAAGTAGTTCTAAAACCATTTTGATGCGGTGCTGAATTTGTTTTCATTAAAAAAAAAAGAGGCCATTTAGTTTTTCTTTTGTTTGAGGATAGAAGAAGTAGGGTTTTCTAGATTCCTGCTTCCGACTGTATCCGGCTTCTCAGTCCTCTGCCCCGACGAGAATAACTGACAGCGGTGGACGAGCGCGGATTATTAAAACCCCTAGAGGACGGATATTTAAAAGAGCTACTGCTTATTAATCCTGCATGTAATTACATTCGGCTTATTAAAAAATGTGTGGTAGTGATGGTGGAAATGCATATCTTTGAAGAACCTCAGGGATGCAAAAACCTATAAAATAATTCGTTTTCCTATCTCTTCCTGATCCTCTGCACCTCGTTTCCTCGCCGGCGGGCTCGTGTGCATGCCGGGCGCTAGGGCTGGTTTTCCTGGATCACTTATTTCAGCTCGGCGTCGCTGGGGCGTCAGTGAGAGGGCCCAGTTCAGTCTGCACCCGTGTCAGGCCGCGGTTTCACCGTGTCAGGGTTCAATTCAGTGTGTCAGAATGTCTCTATCACCGTGTCAGGGTTCAATTCAGTGTGTCAGAATGTCTCTATCACCGTGTCAGGGTTCAATTCAGTGTGTCAGAATGTCTCTATCACCGTGTCAGGGTTCAATTCAGTGCGTCAGAATGTCTCTATCACCGTGTCAGGGTTCAATTCAGTGTGTCAGAATGTCTCTATCACCGTGTCAGGGTTCAATTCAGTGTGTCAGAATGTCTCTATCACCGTGTCAGGGTTCAATTCAGTGCGTCAGAATGTCTCTATCACCGTGTCAGGGTTCAATTCAGTGTGTCAGAATGTCTCTATCACCGTGTCAGGGTTCAATTCAGTGTGTCAGAATGTCTCTATCACCGTGTCAGGGTTCAATTCAGTGTGTCAGAATGTCTCTATCACTGTGTCAGGGTTCAATTCAGTGTGTCAGAATGTCTCTATCACTGTGTCAGGGTTCAATTCAGTGCGTCAGAATGTAGTTTCAGTGTGTCACTGCGTCAGGGTTCAATTCAGTGTGTCAGTGTGTCATAGCACAGTTTCAGTGTGCAACTGAACACCATCTACTGCAGGAGAGAGTGTGGAGGGTTAAATTGTCAGCGTTAAATTCAGTGCATCAGTGTGTCATAGTGCAGTTTCAGTGTGTCACTGTGTGAGGGTTAAAATCAGTGTGTTGATGTGTCAGAATGCAGTTGCAGTGTGTCACTGTGTCTGGGGGCAGTTGCAGTGTGTCACTGTTTTGGGGGGCAGTTGCAGTGTGTCACTGTGTCTGGGGGCAGTTGCAGTGTGTCACTGTTTTGGGAGGCAGTTGCAGTGTGTCACTGTGTCTGGGGGCAGTTGCAGTGTGTCACTGTGTTGGGGGGCAGTTGCAGTGTGTCACTGTGTCTGGGTTAAATAACATGTCAGGGTTACTGTTGGGATAGATTTTGGATTGTCACTTTTAGCATCAGTGTCAGGTTTGATTTTAGTGGGACTCTGTGTTGGTGTGAAGCTCGCGTTTGGCAATTCTCTGTGCCGGGCTCAGAGGCTGGGAAAATGTTCAACTGTGTTGTTTCTGTCACGCCCTCTGCAGCCAGAGGGCGCTCCTTCTCTGTCCTGTCCCTAGTTTCCGGTCTGCTGTCCTTCCTGTCCCTCTCCTTCCCTTGGGCTATATATTTCCGGGTCTTGCACTCTGTCCTCGCTCAGCATTGACGTTCGGATGTCCTGAGACCCGCCTAGCACCAGGGCGCCCCACGTCCGCTCCCTGAGGGCATAGGTTTCTATACGGCATTCCTGAACTCTTTGCACTATGAGCCCGGGCCTTTTTCCCGTCTCGCCGCTACGCATATGGGTCTTTTTCCGCTCTCCTGCTCCCCACGGTTAGTCCCTTTTGGACGTCCGTGACAGTTTCGGTGCCAGTGTGTTAAAGTGAGTTAAAATGTCAGGATTGGTGTCAGGCATGAGACACACAGACACGCGAGCTGCTGACACACAGTTCACTGATTCATCTTCTCAGGTGTCTACGGGAGGTGTGTGTCCCTCTCCCCCGCTCTCTCAGTCCAGTTGCCCCATGGGGACTCTCAGGGACCTGCAGTACGCCCTCCAGCAGAAGATTGAGGAGCTGCGGCAGAGAGACGCCCTGATTGACGAGTTGGAGCTGGAACTGGACCAGAAGGATGAACTCATCCAGCGGCTTCAAGGCGAGCTGGACCGGTACCGTAGTTCCCGGCCCAGTCCCGGCCCCACCCCTCCTGATGAGCCCCTCCGCACCAAGAGACAGGCCATCTCCGCTGAGCCCACCGCGCTGGACCCACAGGACCTCAGCCACGTCACACTGACCAGCTACTGCAAGAGCGAGGCGTGAGTGTGGAGACAGTATACACACACTGAGCACCATCTACTGCAGGAGAGGGGAGACAGTATACACCCACTGAACACCATCTACTGTAGGAGAGAGGAGACAGTATACACACACTGAACACCATCTACTGCTGGAGAGAGGAGACTATATACACACACTGAACACCATCTACTGCTGGAGAGAGGAGACAGTATACACACACCGAACACCATCTACTGCAGGAGAGGGGAGACAGTATACACACACTGAACACCATCTACTGTAGGAGAGAGGAGACAGTATACACACACTGAACACCATCTACTGCTGGAGAGAGGAGACTATATACACACACTGAACACCATCTACTGCTGGAGAGAGGAGACAGTATACACACACCGAACACCATCTACTGCAGGAGAGGGGAGACAGTATACACACACTGAACACCATCTACTGTAGGAGAGAGGAGACAGTATACACAGACTGAACACCATCTACTGCTGGAGAGAGGAGACTATATACACACACTGAACACCATCTACTGCTGGAGAGAGGAGACAGTATACACACACCGAACACCATCTACTGCAGGAGAGAGGAGACAGTATACACACACTGAACACCATCTACTGTAGGAGAGAGGAGACAGTATACACACACTGAACACCATCTACTGCTGGAGAGAGGAGACAGTATACACACACTGAGCACCATCTACTGCAGGAGGGGGGAGACAGTATACACACACTGAACATCATCTACTGTAGGAGAGAGGAGACAGTATACACACACCGAACACCATCTACTGCTGGAGAGAGGAGACAGTATACACACACTGAACACCATCTACTGTAGGAGAGAGGAGACAGTATACACACACTGAACACCATCTACTGCTGGAGAGAGGAGACTATATACACACACTGAACACCATCTACTGCTGGAGAGAGGAGACAGTATACACACACCGAACACCATCTACTGCAGGAGAGAGGAGACAGTATACACACACTGAACACCATCTACTGTAGGAGAGAGGAGACAGTATACACACACTGAACACCATCTACTGCAGGAGGGGGGAGACAGTATACACACACTGAACACCATCTACTGTAGGAGAGAGGAGACAGTATACACACACTGAACACCATCTACTGCTGGAGAGAGGAGACTATATACACACACTGAACACCATCTACTGTAAGAGAGAGGAGACAGTATACACACACTGAACATCATCTACTGCAGGAGAGGAGACAGTATACACACACTGAACATCATCTACTGTAGGAGAGAGGAGACAGTATACACACACTGAACATCATCTACTGCAGGAGAGGGGAGACAGTATACACACACCGAACACCATCTACTGCAGGAGAGAGGAGACAGTATACACACACACTGAACACCATCTACTGTAGGAGAGAGGAGACAGTATACACACACTGAACACCATCTACTGCTGGAGAGAGGAGACTATATACACACACTGAACACCATCTACTGTAGGAGAGAGGAGACAGTATACACACACTGAACACCATCTACTGTAGGAGAGGAGACAGTATACACACACTGAACACCATCTACTGCAGGAGAGAGGCGTGAGTGTGGAGACAATATGCCCACACTGAACACACACCCTGCTCAGGAGAATGGGAACACTACCCAGCTGCAGGGAACATGGGAACATACAGGCAGTGCGCAGACACATAGTGACTGTCTACTGCAAGAGGGAGGTGTGGAAACAGAATACTAAATGCAGAGCGAGTCCACACATGGTGCTTACAGACGAGTGCCTACGATACTTGACAATGTTAATTGGACCTTTGTTTACCCCAAGGTCCCGGGAAATGATCAAGGCTGCCATCCTGGAGAATGACTTCATGAAGCACCTGGAGATGAGCCAGATTCTGGAGATCGTGGAGTGCATGTACCCCGCCGAGTATGGCGAGGGCAGCCGGCTCATCACCGAGGGAGATGTGGGCTCTCTCGTTTACGTCATGGAGGGTGAGAGAGACAGCACAGCCAGGCTGTCTGTACCTTAACCACATGGCTGCTGGACAGGCCCGCAGTGACTGCATCCACTAGCCACTGACCACACCCACACACCAACCACACTTGTGCAACTACCAATCTTCATGTCCTCGTAGGCTTAAACCTCCATTATGAGCAAACCTTCATCACTCTCTCACTCTGACCTCTCTTTCCATATCATAGGAGAGTGGTTCGATGCAGTGGTCCTGGAGGCACACTGTGTTCTCTGGTTTTTGTGATTATAAACTTGAGTTTTTAATTTACTTTGAGTTTTTAATCACAGACTAATTGATCTCAGTTTTCTATCCGAGGCACATTGGTAGTTGTTGAGAATGAGAAGAACTGCACTCAAGCAGGTGTGTTACCTGAAGTGTAACCAACTGGACATCTACAGAAGGAGAACACACTTGCTGAAGGTCTGATACAATGTCTTACCACCAGAGGGGGTGTCTGAGACAGTGTCACTCCTGTGGGTGCATGTGATACAGCGTCACTCCCACTCTGGGTGTGTCTGATACAGTATCACTCCCATTGTGGGTTTGTCTGATACAGTGTCACTCCTAATGTGGGTGTGTCTGATACAGTGTTACTCCCACTGTGGGTGCATTTGATACAGTGTCACTCCCACTGTGAGTGTGTCTCATACAGTGTCACTCCTACCATGGGCGTGCATGATACACTGCCACTCCTACCATGGGTGTGTCTGATATAGTGTCAATCTAACTATGGGTGTGTCTGATACAGGGTCACTCCTACCGTGGCGGTGTATGATTACAGTGTCACTCCCACTGTGGGTGTGTCTGATACAGTGTCACTCCTACTATGTCAGTGTATGATACAGTGTCACTCCCACTGTGGGTGTGTCTGATACAGCATCACTCCAGCCTGTTCATCGTCAATTGATCAAGCAGTAAAAGCGCATTACTGAGAAATAACAACAATGAAGTTCAGGAACGTCTGTGTAAAATTCTAAGCGCAGAAGTTGTTGGAAACAGCACTTCTGAAGTGGGGTGATTTTATCACTCAGGATTAACAAAAGAAGCAATATAAAAGACTGAACAAGAAAGCAGATCAGTTAAGTCATATATTAGCACTGACAATTAGAGCTCAGATAGATTGCGCACCAGCAGACAGTGTTCCTCCAGGACCAGAGTTGGGCACCACTGTTTTATACATCTCCTCCCAGATTGTCTAGGCCACCTGTCTGCTGCTCTGATCTTGTTGACCCCCAGTGCAGCAGGCTTCACTGGCAGCCATTAAATCACTGATTTCTAAAGACAACTTGAATTTTAAGTACCGCTAATAGAGTATATTTTGGAACACAATTCATTATACCTCAAGGATCTGTGATCCCTGGATGATTAATTAACCAATCATCCAAACTCAAGGTGGTCTCGATCCCGATCTTTAGAAACTGGTGATTTAGGATGAGCAGTGGCACTGAATGATGGCACTCAAGCACCACTGCTGGAGACCCCTGTGCTGTACTCTCAATACTTTTTCAACAATACCCAGCCACTGTCAGAATAGCCCTGTTTACTGGGTGGCATGTAGGCAAACACAAGGACAAAAAGAAAGCTCTTTCATTTTGTGTTTAGAAACACCCTTGTCTTCTTTCTATCCCAGCAGTAAAAGCTGCTTTCGAGAAGGATCTTTCATTGGATTTTTTAACACTTATTGTGCTTTAACTGCAAAAGGACGAAGCAGAAGGCATGGGGAAGTCTGGAATATTGTTCTGTTCATCCATGAGCTGTCCTCATGAGTTGGTCCCCGAGTTAATTGTACTGCGTGGGGTCAGTTTGCTCTGATCATGTCCTCTCCCTGCTCACCCCTCCCAGGCTGGAGGGCTCTGCTGGCCTCCCTCACTGCCACACTATCGCTCTCGCAAGCCTATCTGCCTCAGGATTAAACAGAAGAAATAAGAATTGCCTTTTAATGGCAAGGGAGATGGAGCGATAGCGAGGTGCGTGCTGAGCCCCGCTGTGGGGCCAGAGCCTGTAACACAATAAGCTGTCGCAGGGAGAGCAGAGACGTGCTCTGCATTATCTGTTGCTGATGGCGCTGAGGCGCTCAGCTGCAGTGCCTGCGTGCTCACACTCTCGCCACCGGAGTACGGGCAGAGATCAGAGCCCGGGCCCCTGTTCGTCCAGCACAGACTGGGGGGGGGGTCTTCTCTCCTGTGAGAGATTGCTTTCTTTCCAATGACGGATGGCGCACAGACTTGTTTCTGAAGCAAGATTTGAATCAAAAATTGAATGCTCAAACTGAATGCTTTTAGCAGAAACAGCACAGAAAAATCACAAATTAAAATCTGGGGTATGCAAAACTATTGCCCCCCCCCCCCCCTCCCCAGCGGAGTCAATACTCAGTGGAAGCAGCTTGCGATGATTACAGCTGCCAGTCGTTTTGAATAAGTCTCTGGAACGAAAGCGTTCGGTCTTTCTGATAGCCCGAGTGACATGCTGATTGACTCACGGGCAACACAGTGCTTATGATGATCCGTTCTTACTTTGATTTCCGATACTTCGACTCTTGAACTGCAGCCTAGTCACACAGTGAGTTACATGCAGTTAATTAGTACAGCAGTCAGTCTGTCAGTCACTCAGTGTTACATGCAGTTAGTTGGTTAATCAGCCAGTGATTCAGTACTGCAGCCAGTCAGTGACTCAGTCAGTGAGCCAGTGTGTGCTTCTGAGAGGATAGTGAGTCTAGGGTCCTTCTTGTCTTTCTATAATGTACACGGTGAGCTGTCACTGACAGCTGCTGTAACTGCAGACCTTTTCCCTCAGTACATACCCCTCCAGTTCTTGCTTATTCGAACAGCAGCCCCTCTCCTGCGTGGCTCCGACCCCTCAATGTGTCTCAGCCCCCTCTCCCTCACCGTATCTCCTCCCTCCAGCCTCTCTCTCTCAGCCAGTCTAGAAGAGCAACAATGAGAGCTGGATTGTCATCTGGCCCTGACACTGGGTTCAGCACCAAGGACAGCTCCTGACTCAAAACAACAGCTGTGCAGGCTTCCTGAATGGACTGCCTCTCCTCTCATTCTTACAGGCCCACACTTGCAGACTGCCAGACACCGAAAACACTGCAAGATCCAACTTTTCTCTTTCCTTTGATTGTCTCCGTGCTTCCCTCCCACTGCTGTAACTGGGTGTTTCAGATGATCAGTCCCTGCCTGTTATCACTAGCTGTGCACTGCCTGCTTCTTAATGCAGCTCTGTATTGAGTCATTCCGCAGCAGGGCTTTGTTTGCTGTAAACAGTGCTGTGTACCACCCCTCCCCCAAATAACCCTCGATATTTTTCCTCACCTGCACGTATACCTGAACTCGTGTTCCTCGTGTCTAAATGTTGGATATTAATTTGCTAAGCTCATTTGTGTCTTTTTGTGATTGATCCCTCTTCCCTGTCTTCATATGTGTCTGATTGGAGTGATATTTATTTCCGGCACCCGTGCTTGTGATGTTGCTCTCCTGGGTCTTTCGGCCTGATGTTAATCCTAACTGTGTGTGTGTTCACAGAGGGGAAGGTGGAGGTGACCAAGGATGGGCTGAAGCTGTGCTCCATGGGCCCGGGAAAGGTGTTTGGGGAGCTGGCCATCTTGTACAACTGCACCCGCACTGCGACCGTCACAGGTGAGGGTGACCAGCTGGACAGCAGCATGTACACACAGCTTGCAGGCAGAACCCAGCAGCCTGGACTCAGAGATGATAGAGATGTGACACAGTACCCTCCACATAACGGAGCAGACACTAACACATTCCTATCTGATAGCAGGGTCTGATGCAGGAGGTGATGACATTTACTGTTTATGACAGGGGCAGGAAGCTGCTTTATTGTAGGGCGTAGCTGGCGTTATTACAGGGGGACGCTGTATAACGCTTTATTATTGGCACTGCCTCAACACTCTACCTTAGGGATTCCCTATGGAGTTTCCCAACAGTGGGATATTAAAGGCTTTTTTTCCCACAAAATATCAGTTGGAGGCTTTTTCAACCTTACTTTTCAAAATTTAAAGATGGCAATCTAGTCAGTGAGAAAGCTGTTAAAAGTAAGCAGCTTCTTCATTAACATCTAATTTGGAAAATGTAAGCTTGAGGTAATCTAGTTTTAAATCCAGGGTTTGGACATCCATTACCAGCAGTGTAGTAAACCAAATCAACCCCAGTCTAGTTCATATACATTTTACAGAACATAATCTGAGTGTCTGTCTCCTCCTTGCAGTTAGAATCATTCACCAGACATCCCACATGTTCTTCAAAGGGCTGTACTGTGCTATTGCAAGGCAAGAGCTGTGTTGTTATGTCAGATCTGGGTTGGACAGGACCCGACTCACACCCCTGCCTGCCTGCCTGCTGGTCTGAGCGCGCACTCGAAAGGACAGGAGTACACTGCTGTACATTCAAATTGTATCTGCTCGGGGAAAACATGGCAGCACTGCAGATTCCTTCAGCTGAGGACAGGGAGAGAAAACCTCCATCCCAGAGAAGGGGGACAGTGGCGCCACAGGCCTCCGCCGGACTGAAATAAGCCGTTCTTCTCTGTGACACAGGTCTGTGCAGCTGGGGGCTATGAGATGGGGTACTGAGATTCACCCCCTCTCCCCCCCCCGCCCCCCCCCGCCCTCTGTCCATCAGAGAGAGCGTCTCCCTAGTGGTGCAGAACGCGTAGGGCTGGGTGGCAGCGAGAGGGCCCGGAGGCTTCGTTTCACTCAGGCAGAGAACTCTGCACTCGGGCTGTGTTTAAAGAGAGCAGCGGGGGGGGAGAGAGAGAGATGGAGAAACAGACTCACTTCAAACAGAATCAAAGAAGAAACTGCAAAAGAAGACCTGAGAGAATTTCCCATCTCTCTCTCTCTCTCTGCACTCACTTCCCCACTCCGGCAGCACGCTGCTCTGACCTGAATAGCTTCTTTTTTTAGGCACTGAAGCGTTTGGAGGATATAAGCCACTCAGTTTGCCTTTCTGCTGTCCCCCCCCTTCCCCACCGTGACAAAGACTCTGTGGAACAACAGCGCAGGGGATCTGTCAGGTTTATAGGTCCTGTGTTTATTCCAGACCCAGCAGTGCAGTCTAAGGTTCCTCAGACAGGGAATTAAATAGCGGCCCAGACAGCATCCCAGAGATTGAAAATGAGTGAGATGGGCTCATGGTTAGTGCCTATAGATATACACACTCTAGGTATGCATACAGCCAGAGATGTGGACAAGTACAGTCCATACATGTGCCTGTTGGCTCAGCAGGTTTGATCTTATCCTAGTTTCTATACTGTTTAGTGGCCTGAGAGAGCAGGAGTTTTCCCCTGGTTGGCTGAATGCTGCTGCATTGCAGGAATTTACCTCCTTAAAAATGGGACTTAGTAAGTGTGATGAAGTATCTTAGCTCATGGGTATAGCAGTAGCATGTATAGCCAGGACTTGAACCCACAGCCTTTCAGTGGTGAGTGCAGAGCCCTTCCTTTCTCCCCTTTTTCGTGCGTGAAATTCCTCCACATATTCTAGGGAAAGTTTGCCATGATTGGAGAATAGGCTCATTGTGTACTATGGTGTAGTGTACAAGCACAGTCAAAAGGCTGTAAAGCCAATTGAAATCACAGGGTGAGAAGTGGTTAACTGCAATAGAGACAGCTGGGGGATATGGCCAAGTGAAAGGTATTCATGGTCCTGCACAGCTCAGCCACGGACGGCCTGCTAAAGCACTTGGCACAATTATTGTGGCTCAAAGATGCCAACTGGCACAAGTTCACAACTAACAGCAGGTAATCCAAGATTCCTGACAGGACTGCGCAGTACACAACCTGATCTCTGCAACATGCCAGAGAGTGTGCCTTACTGCCCACCTTGGGTTTCAATGGAGATGACCATCCTGGACCAGGAGGGATAGCCAGGGAGTGAGTGCAAATTCCATGATCGGTGCTGATCAGGAATCACGGAACAACCGTTTGGCATTTTTTTTCCACATGAGGCCGACAGGCACGAAAGTGTTAAAGGCAAAATCAGGTTGGGGTAATTAAGTTGAAAGCAGCCGCTAGGTGTGTGAAGTGCAGTCATTAACGATCCTGCGAGTGATAATCGCTCCAGGCGTGGGCTTGTCCCCACTCAGCCTGCTCTCTCTCTCTCTCTCTCTCTCTCGCTGTCTGCTGTGTGGGGCCTCTCTGCACGGCTCCGGCGCCGAGAGGCTTCTTCTCAGCATCACCAAGCGAGCACGTTGGCAGCTCTCCTGCTCTGGGCAGCTGTGTGCTTGACTGCGCTGTCCTGCGTTGGCGGGTCACTCACCCTCCTCTCGGCGCCCACGCCAGCAGGGTCGACTCTGACCCTACACCTGCAGAAAACAGCCCCCATCCTGTAGGAAACCGCACAGAGTCTGGGGCCCACAGAGCCATTTTCACTGTCTGTTCATCAATGTGGTGTGGGAATTGACACTGAAGTTTAATTTCAGTTTTAATTTGAAATTTTTAATTTCCGGTGGCAGAAATGGAGTCACTTTTATATTGAAGCAAAAACCTTAGAATGTTGTTCTCTTAGCACAGCAATCTTAAAAGCTAAACCCCAGTACAGATGTTGATCAACACTTAAACATCATACTCTGCAGTACAGTACAGCAAAACAGCAGATAGCTGTGCACCTGAACAGAATACAGATCTCAGAAGCTGAACGAGGCTGGGTCAGTACTGGGATGGAAACGCAGGTTGCCACTGTGATGTTACTGGACCAGTAGGTGGTCACGAACATCACTTACAGCAGCCAGTGGAAAAGGACCTTCTCTCTGAGCCCGAATTTCCAGACCAATGCCCCACTATGGTGCTACAAGAGCTGTCGTCCTTCGGAGGAGACATTAAACTGAGGTCCTAACTACTTATCTAATAAAGATTCGTTGACACTGTTTGGAAGAATGGAGGTGTTTATTCTAGTCTTGTAAAGAAGTCTTGTCTAAATTCTACTCAAGCTCATGTGATCTGGTCTCCCTATTTCAACTGGCAATGTCATTTCTCACTCCTCTACCTCATCTGCCTCATCGCAGTGGGGCAGCTGGTCAGAATGGCTGCCTTGCATCACCCAGGTGGGGGGTGTACTTCAGTGGGGTCCTCTCCTATAAGAGAAGCACGAAGGGATCCTTTTGGATGAGAAAAGCTATGCAAATACAAATAATTAGGATCGTTCCTACTGCTAGTCAAAGAATACAGCAGTGAAACATCGCACAGTACAGAGCGTGATGAGGGTCTGGGGCAGGCCAGGGCTCCCAGTAAGATAGATGGAATCTGGAGCTTGATTGGCACTGGGCTGGAGTCGCCCCCCTCTGGAGCTGCTGAATTAACGAACTGACTGCATTATTAATTCATGAACTCTCCCGCAAGCACTGTGTTTCCTCTTCCTTTCAAGTGAGACAGGGAGAGGAATTGAGAGGCAGAAACAGGAAAGAGAGCGAATGAGAAAGGGCCTTGAACCTTTGTTCTGCCCCCGATTTACTTTAAATAGCCACGAGCGCTGCGAGAGAACAGGGAAACAGAGCGAGAAAGAAGCTCACGTGTACAAACACAGGCATACAAGAGCGAACGGATATTTCTATACACCTCTAACTGCCTGTGTGTGTCCCTCTGCGGCAGCAAACTGTGAGCAGACAGGGGTCACGGGTCCCGGGGTCCAGAGGCCTCCGCTACAGGACGCCCATCTCTCTCCGGACTGATCAAACAGCTTGGGCAGGTTGGCACGGTGCCAGTCCGTATGCTCCCAGAGTTCCCCAGCGTAGGTCCGTGCCGGGCAGGGACCGCCTGAGGCCGCCCTCTACGCTACTGCGGTGTTCGGCTGGGCAGATGAAATAAGCCGTGATAGAAGGTTGTTGCCGGTCCGACTCTGTGCCCTCCCCCTTAAGGGCGCTCCGGCTCGTTCACATTTTAGTTGATTTTGTGCACCTGCTCCCTGTTCCAACCTCCGTACAAAAGCCAGACTCTCACTCTGTTCCGGGCTCTGCATTGGAACACAGACGCCCGGAGGCCTGCCTACCACTGAGTCGCCCTACGTCAGCGGCTCGAGGGCAGTGGCCTCCTATCGGCGTCCTGAACCAGCCGAGTCTGGGACCTGGAGCGCCTGGTCCTGTTCCCCCTTTTTCTCCCTGACCCTTCGCCGGATTCCACTCCAGCTTCTAACTTTGTCAAATCTGTCTTCGACTCCTCGCCGGATCCCACTCCGGCTTTTAACTTCGTCTTGTCTGTCTCGGACTGGACCACCCGGCTCTGGACTTTTGCCTGTACTGGATCTCCCTTCGGACTCCCTTTGGACTGTTTGCCTGGACCGCGCCCCCCCGAGCACCTTGGTCACGCCCCCCTGTTCGTCTACCAGCCCAGTTCCTCTCTCCTCCCCGTGTCTGTTCACTCCCTTCCGGATTGGGCTGTCTGCACAGGGTCCTGAAAGACGCTTCGTGACAGTGAGCAGGGCCCTCAGTGCCACGCAGGCGCTGCAGAGTTGGTGTGTTGGGGTGGCACAGTGGCACAGTAATGGGGCCCTCTGTTCAATTCTGGAGCTAGTTGCTACTTGTGTGGAGTTTGTATGTTTTAACAATACTTGCATGAGCTTCTTTCTGGTGCTCCGGGTTCTTCCCACAGTCCAAAGACATGCCAGTAGGTTAAGGGGAAATTGAAATGGAGTTTATAATGAAAGTTCGGGAGGGAGGAAAGTTCAAGCAGACTCAGCTGTCGGTAATTCGCAATCACTCGTGACATTATTTCCTCGCCTAAACCACTATAAATACTGTGCGTGATCCCCTTCTCTCCCTCGCGAACGTCTTTTTACAGTACAGCCCACCTCCTCCCCATCTCCTCCTCTGCAGCTGCCCCTTGGTCACTCCTCACTCTGCAGGGGGGTCCCAGCCTCCTCGTCCTGTGGCCAGGAGGTCAGCCCTCTCCCAGGGGGGTTAAGCCACATTTTAATCAAACACTCTATAATCCTTTCAGTACACTTCATTTTTGGGTGTTGTTATTCCTAGTGAACCCTGATTCGGTTTTCACTTACCAAATACGCTGAACTTAGCACGATGCTGAAGTACATTTCAAGCAGAATTTTTTTATTATTTTTTTTAAAAACAGACTTGATGCATGTTTTTTGAAGTACTTAGGTGTTAAGTGGCTTCTGGGAAAATTGGCCCTGGTGTGGGTGTGTGCGTGTTTGTGTCTGACACATCCTGCGATGGACTGGCGTCCTGTCCAGGGTGTATCCTGCCTCGTGCCCGTTCCTTGCCAGGATAAGCTCCAGCTCCCTCCAGCGACCCCGTGCTGGGTGACTGGATTAGAAAATGAATGGATGGATGGAGAGTGTCGGAACAAATTGGGGGAAACAACACTAAGACTTGGCGTTGAAGGACCTGGTTTTGAGCGTACAGATTCAATATATGAAACCCTCCGTCAGTAATGATCAAAATGTAGTTACACAGTGAAATTAAGACAGCTTTTACACAGGAGACGAGAGAGCTGTTTAGAAGACAAGCTCGGTTTTTTACATGAATACATTTTGCTGGTAATTTGTCACAGCTGGCACACTACGAAGGTTGGTCGGTGTGTGTGTGTGTGTGTGTGTGTGTGTGTGTGTGTGTGTGTGTGTGTGGGTGGGGTGGGGGTGGGGGGGACCATTCGGCTCTGAGACCCTGCCTGACACTCCACTCCACACCGAGTGGGAAAGCAAAAACACACCAACCTGGTTTGCAAATCTCACTGCAATTTAAGAGTGCCAGAAGCCATTTAACGTGCATGCTTAATGAAGCCTCAGCTTCTGTTAGTCATTAATCTCTATGCAAAGGGGGTTCCCAGGTCTTAGTGAGTTTCTGCTCTTGTGCAGATGCTGAGAAACTGCAGGAGTACCACAGCTGACCTGGTTTGAGCCTATTACAGCGGACAAACACTCTGGTTCTTGGTAGGAGAGGCTGACCCCCCGGGCTACATGAGCAGTCTTATGGCTCACTGGATCTGGTCTCCTGCCCGTGCGCTGTGCAGATCAGGGGTTCGGGAAGCACATGAGAGATGTCGGAGGTCTGTTCCAATGCCCGCTATGAGCGACCGTCACGTGCGACATGGGCGCAGTGGCTCAGATCAGCCACAAAGGTTGTTGCAGAATTTGGAGGAGAAATTTAGATGGGATGGAGGAGTGTCTTGGGGCTCATTTGGTGCTTGACAAGAGTTTGCAGACTGTCTGGGTCATGCTACTGGTCATTCAGTGAACTGGATTGGCAGACTGAGTCCCACACAGGGTCAAACCACACATGTGGTGCAGATGCACTGAGACCTGATGACTGGAGATGGGAGATGAGTTCAGAGAGGGTAGTGTCACTGGGCCAGCCTGCAATGAGCCTGCTTAGAGCAGGCAGATCTCATCCCCAAATCAAATGAGCCTCACACGGCGACAGACAGGGACTGAGCAGGGCTACTGTCCTTCTCCGCCACTCTCCCCCTCTCTCCTTTCCTTTATCTCTCTCTGCCTCTGTCTTTCTCACTCACCAGGACTCTCTCTCCCCTCCATCCTCTTGCTCTCAATTGAAATTCAGAGAGCTTTGCTGGCATGACTGATGAATTACTGTGTTGCCAAAGCGATAACAATTAGCAAAGCATTTACAACAATAACATTCTTCAGAACATCCTCATACACATACTATAAAAATACACACACATACTATAGACAATACACACACTATACAATACACACTCTGAAGACAATACACACACTGTAGACAATACTCACTCACACACTTTAAATAAACACTCTCACTCACACAATGCAGATAACACACACTCACATACACTGTAAACAATACACACACACACTAAACAGTAGATACCCTCACACACTATACACTCACATACACTGTAAACAATGGACACACTGTAGACAGTACACACATTGTAGAAAATATACACCCACACACACTGTAAACAATACATACTCATATACAGGTACACTATAAACAATATACTCTGTAGAGAATACACACCCACACACACTGTAAACAACACACAGTCTTATACATACTGCGGACAATACACACTCATATGCACTGTAAACAATGTACTCTGTAGACACTACACATTCTTACACACACAGTACACAATACGCACTCTCACATTGCAGACAATACACACTCACACACACTGTACACTGCAGAGAATACACACTGTAAACAATACACGCAACTGAGACACACTTCCTGAGAAGCTGGGTAACCTCTCTATCCCTGTCTACCATCCACCCTCTGGTTACTTTGCATCTCTCGCTGTCTTTCCTCCCATCTCAAGCTCTCTTAGTGTCTGCCTGCTTTTCTCTACCTCAAGAGCTCTAAGGCTAGGGAGGTAGTAGTTGAAGCTGTGGCTCTGCTCAGTATGACTGAAGAGCTTGGGCACAATGAAATGAGCGTCTGACCCATGGAGGAATTGGTTGTCCAAGTGTGACTGAAGTGCCCCCACCTGGCTTCACAGTGAACTGCGCCTCTCGGCCCTTTTCACATCGTCCTGCACTGCCGCAGAGCCTGACAACAGGAGAGCTGCATAGGGGGTTAGCCGTGGCCCGGAATGCACCAGAAACAGGAGCCCCCTTTGAAGGATTACAGAAATAACTGACACTCTCTCCTGGGTCACTCTCATCCCTCTCCTCAGTTTACCCTGGCTCCATTGTGTGTTTAATCTCGGTGCCTGGCGCTAATCTCTGAGATAGTGGAACAGGGAGCAGTGCTGGCGAACAGGGCTGAATAAGAGGTCAGAGCCAGGAGGAGGGGACACTGGATTAGTTACACACTCTTACCCATTTACACACCAACGCACAAAGTCGCACAATCCTCTTTCTGAGTAATTCAAATTGAAAGAGCTTTAGTGTCATGATCGATGAATTACAGTGTTGCCAAAGCAAGATGAATTAGTAAAACATTTTGCAGATGTTTACAACAATACTAATAATTATTAGTATTGCGCCTGTTGTCTCTGGGTATCCAGGTCTGCCTGTGTCCAGTTTCTATGGCCAGGCTGTGGTCACTGAGCCTGTCCTCTCTGGGTATCCAGGTCTGCCTGTGTCCAGTTTCTATGGCCAGGCTGTGGTCACTGAGCCTGTCCTTCATCAGGGTCTGTTTCTTCTTTGTGATGCTTTAGCAGTGCTGTCCAGAGTCTGGTCGGTGTCGGTGTGGCTCAGGGCAGTGAGCTTCAGGACCAGCTGGATAAGGGAGCTCTTCTCTGTCTTAGGAGTTCAGATCACTGCTTTTTAGCTTTTATTGCTCTATTCTGTATGTTGATCAGTAGTAGGTATCAGCCTAATTCAGACTTGCATACATTATTTGGTAGAGAAGGTTTTTACAGACCTCTGTGGGTGTTTGTCCTATTTTGTATAATTATGGACTGTAATTGAACTCCACAACTCACTCTTATGGCATAGAAAATACCTATACCTTCCTACCTAGATTCTCAGACGAGGGTGTAGCTGGTTTTGTGTTCCATTGTGTTGTTGTTCAGGGTGAAGTGGAATCTGTTTCTTTCTTCTGGAAGCTCATGACTCTGGTCTTGCTCAGATTGACTGTCAGTGCCCGGGTCTGCCCGTACTGCTCCAGCAGTGCCAAGCTCTGCTGCAGCCCCTGTTCCCTGAGCGACAGCAGGACACACTCTCCCTCTCTCTCACACACACTCCCACTCTCGGTCTCACACTCTCTCTCTCTGGTACTTTCTCACTCACACACCCACACTCTCTCTCACACAAACACTCTCCCTCTCTCACACACACACACTCTCTCTCCCTCTCACACACACACTCTCTCTCTCACACACACGCACGCCCTCCCTCACACACACACTCTCTCTCTCACACACACACTCTCACTCCCTCACACACACACACTCTCCCTCTCTCTCCCTCTCACACACACAGTCTCCCTCCCTCACACACACACTCTCTCTCTCACACACACACTCTCCCTCTCTCTCACACACACACACTCTCCCTCTCTCTCACACACACACACACTCTCTCCCTCTCACACACACAGTCTCCCTCTCACACACACACTCTCTCTCACACACACACACTCTCCCTCTCTCTCCCTCTCACACACACAGTCTCCCTCCCTCACACACACACTCTCTCTCTCACACACACACTCTCCCTCTCTCTCACACACACACTCTCACTCCCTCACACACACACACACACTCTCCCTCTCTCTCACACACACACACTCTCTCTCCCTCTCACACACACAGTCTCCCTCTCACACACACACTATCCTTCTCTCTCACACACTCTCTCAGACACACTTTCTCTCACAGTCTTACACACACACTCTCCCTCCCTCACACACTCTCTCCCTCCCTCACACACATACTGTCTCTCTCACATACATATTCTCTCTCACACACACTCTCTGTAACACAGTCTAACAAACTCTCTCTCACACACACACACTCTCTCACACACACACTCTCTCTCACAGTCTCCCTCTCCCTCTCTCACACACATCAGGGTAATCGGTGTCCCAGGCTGTCCTCCCTGCTTCTCTCATCCTTGCTGTGATGTTCTGGCTCTCTCTCCCCCTATCACTCGCTCTCTGCCTGTAAGCCAGCCACGTGTCTTTCAAGATGTTTTTCTTTCAGTTTTCTTTGAATGGCGACCTTGCTTGGAAAATGTTTCAGCTCCCTGTACACTTCATTGGTGCAGTCAAGGCCTGACAATCACCCCGTCATGAATAGAATCCAGCGTGCTGCTTAACAATCAGACTAACTCCCTCTCTCTCTTTCTCTCTCCTCCTTCTCTTCCTATTTTGCTTTTCTCATTTTCCCATTCTCCCTTTTTTCTCCTTGGCTCCCCACTCTCTCTCTTCTCTTTGCTTGTGTTTTCTCTCTCCTCCCTCCTGCCCCTTTTGTCTTTTCCCACCTTCTTTCTGCCTGTCACCCCTCTTTTCCTCCTCTCTGGTCGTTTGCCTCTCTCTCTCCCCAGCACTCACCCACATCAAGCTGTGGGCGATAGACAGGCAGTGCTTCCAGACCATCATGATGCGGACAGGCCTGATCAGACACACCGAGTACATGGAGTTCCTCCGCAGGTGACCTGCAGGGCGGCGCCTTCGAGCACCGAGCTTGTCCCTGTACAGCACATAAGTAGAGACACGCAGACAGTACCAGTCACTGGCCCTGCATGCCCTGCTCGCAGCCAGATAGACAGAAAGCATGAGTCTGCAGAAACCGCTCACTGAATACACACACCATTTAGACGGATTCGTAGACAGGCGCACAGAGACTGCCATCACTTGCTGAACATAAAAGACGCTTGTCACCTCCGCTTGTCATTTCAAACGGCAGATTTAGAAACACAGTAACGTAGACAGGACACAGTTTTGTGCCTGCTTCAGTCATTTCTCACATCAATAAACTCTTTAGCATTACACAAATAAAGTACACATCAAATCCAGTTTGCCTTTAAATTCAATAGCTATATTAAAACAATCCCTGCAAAAGGGACAAAAGTAATTTTTTAGCACTTCTGTTCATTTGAACGTCAAGGTAGTCTTAGAATGCAGCCAGGCACTAATGAGCAAGGTTATCCCTTATTAAAGGAATCACCCTGTACTGCAGAGAAAGGGCAACTCCAAAACCTAGAGCCTAAATCCTTACTACTAAGCACACCCCTTTCTTACATGGACAGGCTGGTGTTGTCCACCTCTCTCTGTCATTTTCCTGTGACACAGCTGGTTTCTGTCACTGTGTCTCACGTAGAGCTGGAGTATATCTGTCCATCTCTGTTCTCCCCATCTCTGTGGTCTTCTCCTCCCTGAAAACAAAGAGGTTTCTGTTTGTCCTCCTTCGCAACTGACAATGTCCCTGACTCTAGTCTGCTCTTAGAGTTCACATTTGTCGTCTATGTCTCTTGCACAGCAGAGTGAGTGTGCCATTCTGTCTGTTCTTTCTGAGAGCTGTTTGGGTTTGTGTCCTCCTGTCTGTCCTCTTTTGAGAGCTGACGCTGGTCTGTCTGACTGTCCATCTGTCCACAGTGTGCCTTCCTTCCAGTCCCTGCAGGAGGATGTCCTCAGTAAGGTGGCCGATGTCCTTGAGGAGGTACAGTGCCCTGCTCACTGTAGAGAGCCTGATAGTTTTACTCCAGTATACTATGGTAAAGGTAGGACACATGATCAGAGCATGGTAAGTCCCTGGGGAGAACAGCAGATGTTGATGTGATAAATGTTCACCAATAAAACCACACTTGTTACTAGTGGGTTCTTGACACATGAAGTAAGAAGATAGTTCAGCTACTGCATTCTGCGCACACATTCTATATCCCCACTCAGCACTGACTCTCTGTACCCACACTGGCACGCCATATCAGGGCTTGTCAAAAACACCAGCCCTCCAAATCGCTTCTGCTGGAGAGCTGGGGTCCAGCCAGCCTTTGATTCACTTGTCTGATAAAGCAGATGACTGGACCAAAGACGTGCACTGGCCTGAGCCAGAGAGTCCTGCTCTCCTACGCTATATTGCACTGCTGTTCTCTCTACAATCACTGCACACATAAGGGGCAGGGAAGATAAAGAATTGTGATTTTTACAATATCTCCTGTATATCTAGGACTAAGCAAGGCCAGTGAGGCACATTCGACCCTTGTAGAGCTGAAAAGGTGTCCCTGAAGGATTCCAAACATAAAAGAAAATATATCTTCTAATGCTAGAGTTTTCAGAACACAACCTCCTTAGGATATACTGAAATAAATTAAGGATACTCATGGTGTTTGTATTTCTGGTTTAGTACACTGTTGGGTTGGGTTGAGATGGCTGTGGCGCCACAGTTGTGGACTCTAACAGTATTTAAATCTCCCTTCACTGCTCAGACTGCACATCCGATGCAGGGAGAGGTGTGCGGGCAGTGTGGCATCACTCACGTCACGCCTCGCGTCATAGATTGGCTGCCCTACCCGTTCTGTCTCACACCTGTGTCTTGTGTCCACAGACGCATTACAGTGAGGGCGACTACATCATCCGCCAAGGCGCCAGTGGTGACACCTTCTTCATCATCAGCAAGGGCAAGGTGAGGAAGAGTGTGGACTCAGGCTGTTCTAAGTCCTGGAATCTCCTTTTTGCGTTGTGCCATGTCCATTCCTTCCACAAGGTGGCAGTGTTGCGCAGAGCATGATCCTCAGTGTAGCCACCTCAGCTACAATTTGCACTGCTTGTATTCATTGATCTCTCTTGGAGAGAGACAACTAGAACCACTATCCCAGTCCTTCTTGGAATAATGATAATAAGTCACAGGACAAGAGTTACACAAATCAATAAATGGGGCAAACGTTTTCATCTGAGGTTTATCCTAGGGCAGGACTATTCTGTGGTCAGCTTTTCTGGTCCACCCCATTGGAAGACATTTGTGCAACCAGCACTTTAATTGCTATATTTATTCTGCCAACTATCAGTTGATGAAATAAAGAAGCTGTTGTAGAATACTCCAATGGAGTGGAGTGGAAGAGCCACAGGTTCAGTAGACCTGTTTTAAAGCTTTGGAGTCTTACTACTTGTGTGCAGACAATGCCCGGTCTGTCATTAATGCGGTGACATCAGGAATGGTCACTCATCTCTCGGGTGGCTGTGAGCTTTGAACGACTTGGAAAAGCCGCCCCCTCCGTACTCCAGCTCATGCCCCCTGACTGCTCTTGTCATTCTACAGGTGAAGGTCACACAGCAAAAGGCTGCCAATGAAGAGCCGGTCTTCCTGTCCACTCTGTCTCGTGGAGATTGGTTCGGGGAGCAGGCGCTGAAGGGGTGAGAGAACGCCACTCTGGGTAGCCACCGTGTTCCCACTTTCTGCCTGTCCGCAAAAATCTGTAACGTCAATTCATAACTGGTTTTGGGGGAAAATAACAAATTACAGTTACTGTTACAATTAGTGACTTTTAGTTGAGTACCATGCTAATAAAGCATGAAGAAATTCTGAAAGTGCTGATTTTAATCATGATATATCTCTTAGTGATAGAGCTGTCTGTCTGTGTCAGGGAGGACTTGCGGACAGCCAATGTGATCGCCGCAGAGGAGGTGACGTGTCTGGTCATCGACAGAGAGTGAGTGACCGAGGGCCGCAGTAGCTATACTGTCACTTGTCTCTTTATCACAGATACAACGGGTTGTCTCTGGAACTAGTCTGTTTAGTACAGAAACAGTAACTCACCTGAACTGTCCTGTGTAACACATATACAGTAACTCTCCCGAACTAGTGTGTGCAACACGATATCTCACCTGAACTGGTCTGTTTAATGAAGAGGCAATAACTCATGTAGGATAGGTACTACTGTATATTATTTCTGCAAATCATTACGTATTACACAATTCTGCAGCAGAGTAGACTAGAAGGGCCTTCTGGCCTTTCTGCTGCCTATAGTATGTCCAATCACCACAGCACTGCTTTCATTAACAGAGGTCTTGTCACAATTGTAGTCCCTCCTCCTTAAGGGCGCTCCGGCTCTTTTCATTTTGGACTTAATTCTGTGCACCTGCCCCTTGTTCCAGCCTCCTTCCCGTTCCCCTTAAAAGCCAGACACTCAGGCAGTTCCGGGCTCTGCATCTGATTCCCATATCGTGTGAGCCTGGGTCCTGATGCGTCTGGCTCCGTCATGTTTTTAAGTCTCTGTCTCTGTCTCTGTCTCTGTCTCTGTCTCTGTCTCTGTCTCTGTTCCTGTTCCTGTTCCCCCTGCCGGTTCCGACCCGGTTCCTGGTTTTAATCTCCTGGATGGATCGCCTGGCCATGGACTTATTCTTGTGTTTTTGGATTCCCCGTCCGGATTATCTTTGGATTGTTTGCCTCGGCCACACCTCCCCCGTGCACCAGCGCACTTTGGACACACCCCCCTTTTTTTTTTATCCCTGTCTTCCTGCATGACTTTTCCCCCATCTTTCCTCACTACTTCGGATTGTGTCGTCTGCATAGGGTCCGGAAAGAACTGTTCGTTACAGGTCTG
Organism: Atractosteus spatula; assembly: GCF_055471065.1. NCBI lineage: Eukaryota > Metazoa > Chordata > Actinopteri > Semionotiformes > Lepisosteidae > Atractosteus > Atractosteus spatula. The sequence goes on from NC_142707.1 coordinate 12,386,051, forward strand.
AAACGTGCAGTGTGGTTCCACAATTCATATCACACACCATTCTTACCTCCCTCCTCCTGTGTCTGCAGGTCCTTCAGACAGCTGATTGGCGGCCTGGAGGATGTCACTAACAGAGTGTACGACAGCGCTGAAGCCAAAGCCAAGTGAGAACCTGCCTCCGGCTTCTCCCAGGGGGCTGACATCTCTGTTCCTCAAGGCCCCGGGCTGATCCAGGTCTTCTAGGTCTCTCAGAATCATTATCTCCTTAAAAGGAAAGGTCAGAACGAGGCCTGTAGGAACAAAGTAGCCCTCCTGCTCCGGTCTTCAGCTGGTGATGATTTAAGGAGACCTAGATGAGACTGCTAGTTTAGTTCGGGGCCTTCAGGCACCATAGTTGTGTCTATTCAGTCACATAGTGAGGTTCACTAAGACGCTGCTGACCACAGTGTACCAAGTGCAGCTCTGAGTGGCTCTACTGGTTAATATGCTCACCTGAGAAAAAGGTAAGATCTATGTCATGTCACTAGCCAATTGTGACTGGAGGGTGGGATTAGTTGGCAAAAAACACCCCATTACAGCATCAGCACACCGGACTTTAACAGGTGATCAATTAGCGAAGGACAGACGAGTGGGAATGACAGTATCAGGCTTGCTCACAGTGAGAGGTTCATCCTTCTGTGAAGTGTCAGGTGGCTGTGATTCAGGTAGCACACCTGAACGAGGCTCTCAGGAATTCGTAGAGTTGGCACTAATGACAAATCTCCCACAAAACTTTTAGTAGCTGAAAGCAAAAATTGCTAGAGAGCTGAAATCGATCTGCCTGTGATTAAGAACTCCGCTGCGCTGAAGCAAAACTCAGAGGACACTAGGATCGGAACCACTGGCCTGATGTTTTAAACACAGATACTATCTGTCTGTGTGTCCGTTTGTCTGCTTGTGTGTGCTGGTGTGTCCTTGTTTGTGCAGGATAGAGGCGGAGACAAACTTCTTCTCCAGTGTGTCGCTGTCTGATTTTCGGATCATCAGCACTCTGGGTGTCGGGGGCTTTGGTCGCGTGGAGCTGGTGAGTAAGGTTTTCAGGGACTGGTTTTCTCTGTCCAAGAACAGTACAAGTATGCTATTACTGTATATGCCTGGAGTCAAATAAAGGATATTCCAGTTCACTCCCTGGCAGCATTTCTGTACAACTCTCAGTATACTTGTTTAATTAACAAAATTTAAGAAATTAAACAGCTTTCTGTCTTGAAGACTTGCTCTGGAATTAATTGGGTGGTCTAACATATGCCAGCCCATGCTGTGCACAGTGTGTGTGTCCAGGGTAATCGAGTATGAAACCTGTCACAGCAGGTGTGTTGATCCAGGTGTGTGATAATCCAGGTGTCTATTGATCCAGTTGTGTGTTGATCCAGGTTGATCCAGGTATGTGTTGATCCAGGTATGTGTTGACCCAGGAGTGTGTTGACCCAGGTGTGTGTTAATCCAGGTATATGTTGATCCAGGTGTGTGTTAATGTAGGTGTGTAAAAATCCAGGAGTGTGTTAATGCGGGTGTGTATTAATCCAGGAGTGTGTTAATGTGGGTGTGTGTTGATCCAGGTGTGTGTTAATGTGGGTGTGTATTAATCCAGGAGTGTGTGAATGCGGGTGTGTATTAATCCAGGAGTGTGTTAATGCGGGTGTGTATTAATCCAGGAGTGTGTTGATGCGGGTGTGTATTAATCCAGGAGTGTGTTAATGCGGGTGTGTATTAATCCAGGAGTGTGTTGACGTGGGTGTGTATTAATCCAGGTGTGTGTGAATGCGGGTGTGTATTAATCCAGGTGTGTGTTGATGTGGGTGTGTATTAATCCAGGAGTGTGTTGACGTGGGTGTGTATTAATCCAGGTGTGTGTGAATGCGGGTGTGTATTAATCCAGGTGTGTGTTGATGTGGGTGTGTATTGTGTTGATCCAGGTGCAGCTCAAGAGTGATGAAACACGCTCCTTCGCCATGAAGGTGCTGAAGAAGAGACACATCCTGGACACCCGGCAGCAGGGACACATCTTGTCCGAGCGCCGCATCATGCAGGAAGCACACTGCGAGTTCATTGTCAGGTCAGCCCAAGGAGAGCTGCCCCAGGATCTCTCTCCCCACTGGAGACATGCCCTCTCTTCATACCGACAACTGCCCCTCACACTGGGATCTACTCTTTCACACGTAGATCTACTCCCTCACACTGGGATCTACTCTTTCACATGTAGATCTGCTCCCTCACACTGGGATCTACTCTTTTACACTTAGATCTGCTCCCTCACACTGGGATCTACTCTTTCACACGTAGATCTGCTCCCTCACACTGGGATCTACTCTTTCACATGTAGATCTGCTCCCTCACACTGGGATCCTCTGCTTCACACTGAGGTATACTCCCTCACAATGGGATCTATTACTTCCTCACACTGAGATTTACTCCTTCACAGTGGGATCTACTACTGCCTCACACTGCGATCTGTTACTTCACTGAACTAGTTCCTGAAGGAATGTTATAAATTTTATAAAAGCTAACAAACTGCTTATCTTTTAGCTTCCTAACTGCTTATAACCCTGGCAAGTCTATAGGTCAGTGGAAAAATACAGCTCACGTCTTAAATGTAGTAAAACAAAAGTCTTAATAGGAAGTTGTTTTTCTCTACTCAAGCTTGACTAGAAAACTAATGATTCATTTTAGGGATTAGGTCATCTCTGTCAAAAGTAGGAAGCTTGTCTGTTACCGTGTATAAAAAGCGCTGAGCCACGTCTTTCGGGGAGACTAGCTTTTGCAAGCTGCTCTCCCATGTGCACGTGAAATAAATAGCTCTTCTTTCACCAGCATCCGAATTCTGTCCCTTTAATGTTTCTTCATCCCTCACACTGAGATCTACCCCCTCATACTGGGATCTACTACCTTACACTGAGATCTGTCCTCTCATACATATTCTCTAGCCCCCATTTTCCAACATCTTGGAAACACAGTGTAAGATGGAAAACAGAAATGTTTTTACCATTCCGTTTCTGCTTTGGAAAAAATAGTACATTAGCATCCAGAGCATATTTAGCATTGGAGCGAAAAGCTTAAGAAGGTTTCTGCTTCAGTGCTGAACAAGACTGTCAGTCAGGGCGTCTCTCTCTCCTCTTTGCAGGTTGTATTGCACCTTTAGAGACGCCAAGTACCTTTACATGCTGATGGAGGCCTGCTTGGGTGGGGAGCTGTGGACTCTGCTGAGAGACAGGTACTGACCTCTGACCCCTCCCCACCTAGACCAGGAAACCAAGGGAAGACTAGCTTGTTGGAAAAGGAACTGGTCGCAGGTTTTCAATAAGCAGAAATACAGACGCTGAGCCATTCTGGAATAGTAGTACTTGCTCTCTAAACTGTGGCAGTTAATACCATCATTGTTCTTGCTTGCCTGCAATTCCCACTGATTTCCTTATGGAGCCAAGTGCTACTTTTGGGAATTGAGCCAGGTTGAAAAAAAGCATATGGAACTCCAGCAGGAGTCAATATTGTAGTGATCTAATATTTCCAGCAGGGGGCAGTACTGTAGCCTTCAGACAGGTTCTTGTGTTGTTGGTGTGTAAACCAGTGTATTGCCGGTCATGAACTTGCTGTAGGATGCGTATTGAGGGTTGAAAGTGCTGCGGAGCGGGACAGGTGTTGCAGTTGACTTGTGGAATTATTCCGTTTTTTTCTCCTATTTAAAACAACTGGGCTCGCTGGGGTATTTGTGCGTGTGGTTACAGGGCCTCGTTCGATGACGGCACCACCCGGTTCTACACGGCCTGCGTCGCCGAGGCGCTGGCGTACCTGCACTGCCGCGGAATCATCTACCGGGACCTGAAGCCCGAGAACATCCTGCTGGACCAGCGCGGATACGCCAAACTGGTAACGCCCAAGGCCTGTCGCCAGACACCCAGGGCAGGAGGCGGCCGCACGCCTCAGACAGCGCAAAAGTATTTAGTTCTTGTGTTTGACTGATGCAAAAAAAAAGACATCGACCCCAAAATCTTCATCAGACTGAAACACGACAGCAATAGCAAGCACGCACAAAGACCCCGCTAACTCTCCCTCGCTGGCTCCCCCTCCAGGTCGACTTTGGCTTTGCCAAGAAGATCGGCTTTGGGAAGAAGACCTGGACGTTCTGCGGCACTCCCGAGTACGTGGCCCCGGAGATCATCCTGAACAAGGGCCACGACGTGTCGGCCGACTACTGGTCCCTTGGCATCCTCATGTTCGAGCTGCTGAGCGGCAGGTGGGGCTCAGATACTTGGGGGTGTGGCTGGGAGGGGCTGAGGTAGGGGGGGTCGGAGATTTGGACTAGGGAGGGGGGGCTCTGGGCAAGGACAGTATGAGATCGGGGTGGAAATCAATCTGATGATCACGTTTTCTTTCCCATAAGTCAGTTTTGTAGGTGCCATTATCAGAGCCTACTGATCTGTGGGAACTGTATGGCTGAACACCCAGTCTTGCAGTGAAGCAGGGTAAAAACACTTGAAAGTGATGTGATGCGTAGCGCCAAGCTGTTCAAAAAAGAGAAGACAGAGATCAAAACAAAATGTGCCTAGAGACATAGAGAATGGCTTAGAAGAATCAAGGGAGCAGGATCAGAGGGAGTAAACCACAGCTCAAAAAACCGCAATGTGCTTTATTTTTTAATTCCGAATTTTTTACTGCTACCAAAAGGACTTAAAGGAGGTTTTGTGCTGGTTTGGTGATTTACTCTATTACAACTTGAAAAGTGACATGAAACAAGTCTGTCATCACAACTTGACAACATAACAAGAGCAGTGAGCGCAGTGTATGTGTAGCTCCTGGCTCCATTAAATGTCTCCTCTTTGGACTGTTCTAGGGGTTGAGGAGACTGAGGGGGTGTGGTTATGATTGGGTGTGGGAGGGGCTAAGTGACTATGGGTGGGGTCAGTATAATTAGAGGAGGGGCTGATGATGCTGTACTAGCGAGTCCTTCAGAGCCAGTGTGAGAGCAAAGATTACTATGTGTCTCCAGCTTTTACAAACGAATCTACAGGACACTGCTGGTAGAAATCTGGGCAAAAAATCAGAGAATGTTTAATGACTAATGTGTATCTTCGCAGTGCTGCCCATTATTGTGGGCCAGATTGAGGGGGCATTGTGACTGTCCATGAGAGTGGTTAGGCAGAGTGCAAAACATCGCAGAAAGACCACTGACAGCGCTCTCCATCTCTCTCAGCCCCCCCTTCTCCGGCTCTGACCCCATGAAGACCTACAACATCATCCTGCGTGGGATCGACATGGTGGAATTCCCCAAGAAGATCACCAAGAACGCAGCCAACCTCATTAAGAGGCTCTGCAGGTCTGACTGCGCAACACACTATGAGCAGACAAAACACACCTCACTCCGCGCAGCAGATACTGCATAATGCAATTCGCACAATATGGTCGGCCACATGTAGTCCACATTACACAAACTGCTGCTGCTCTTTGATTGACTGCACAAACCGTACAGCACTGTTGTGGAAATTCTTCATCAGAGGAGCAGGACACAGTCTTGTGCAGATTCAGTTTTATTGAGCTCAATAAGTCCGACAACGCGCGCTGGCTCTGCCCCACAGAACAGACAAACTGCAAGGGTTTCCCAGCTCTTATATACAGTCAGAAGAAAGTTTGTTTCACGATCTGAGTGCTTGTCCTGTTCTTTGATATGTAATTACTTCTTGTCCTACTCTGTCTTGCTCTAGGTTCTGTCATTTGATATGCAGCAGACATTGGTCTGCTGTGTCCTGTTTGTGGGTGTTGTTCCTGTCTTTTATTATGTAGCATTAAGCCTGGGGCTGCTAAAGCAAGTCAGCTTAATGGCATCTTACTGTAAATTTTGTTTGAGGCTAAATTAACAGACCCCATCAACACCTCTCACAATGTGCTTAAGTGGTGATACTTTGATGCTGGATAAGTGAGATATATACATGTCCCACTTCAGCACAATAAACCACCCTCCGCAGAACTCCAGCGGCACAGTGTTTGCAGCTTGAGTGTGGGTGGCGGCTGGCAGTGCCAGGGCCTCAGTGTGTGTGTCTGACCCACAGGGACAATCCTTCCGAGAGGCTTGGAAATCAGAAGAACGGAGTCAAAGACATCCAGAAACACAAGTGAGTGATCAGCTAAAACATGTGTAGCAGTGGGCGCTCCAGCGTCTGTCCAGTCACTGACCGCGTGTTGTGTCTTGCAGGTGGTTTGAAGGGTTCAACTGGGAAGGCATTCGGAAAGGCACTCTGACCCCGCCCATTCTGCCCAGTGTAAGAGAGGGGGGACATTGGTGGGGCACATGGGGGAAAGTTAGGAGGAAACCAAGAGGCGAATAGACAAAGCAGCCTTGTACAACGCTCCACAGGGAAGAAACAGTGTTTTGCTGCCACTTGCACTGAGATTTCCTGACTCAGTCATTGACAAGACCTGCTATCCAGGCTGCCACACCGGTGAGATGGTAAGAGTGCAGCATCCCAGAATACTGCAGTACCTTGCCTGCCTTCATGCATCATGCAGACATTCCTGCAAAGGGCCGATATTCACACCACAGGCAGGTTAGTGGGGGAATACTGCCAAAGAGTGACAGGGCAAGAGGCGGGAGTGTGCGAGTGACCCCGTGGCGTGGGCTGTGTTTCTCTTCCAGGTCAGCGGCCCACTGGACACCAGTAACTTTGACTGTTTTCCCGATGACCCCGAGGACCCGCCCCCCGACGAGGAGTCCGGCTGGGACAAAGAGTTCTGAGTTGCGCAGTGTGTGACAGTCTTCCTCCAGATCGGACAGCTGGGAGGAAAAAGCAGCAAAGGCTGGCATGAAAGACCATAACCTACTGGTCACCACCACTGTAACCACAATAACCTCTGTTATTGGATTGGATTTTGTAGAGCAATTCTCGACTCTGATTGGGCCAGAGTGATGTAGGAAAAGACAATAATTCTATCTACTCCTCTAGGGGGCGCTGTTTGATATGGGAACTGGAAGACAAGATTTTTTTTCGAATATGGGAATGGTTTCATTATTTTAGAATGATTCCTCAGCTCTTAGATATGGCGTTGTAACACTTTTAGTAACAAGTAGTCTGAAAATTTTGCTACAGAAATTTAGGTTTCTAATAGAAGGCAGGAATTGAATACCTGCAGCAGTCTGAGAGACTGTAGGTTTAGTTCACTGAATGACTGAAGGGCTGACAAACTGACCACAGAACAGGCAGAATCAGAGGCTTTTTAAACAGGTATGCTGCTACTACCATCAAACTGTATACTGGGGAAATTCTGGTGTATTTATTAGACTGGGTTTTCAGTGTGTGTTTCTAAAATTGAGAAAGGAAATGAAGATATCAAAAATGATATCAGTCTGACTGTCTCCTCATTTGCAGTGTGTGAGTGTGCTTGTGTGGCGAGGGAGGAGATAAACAGGGTTACTGTAGGCTTCCTTCTCCAGGCTCTCCAGTGATTGTTTAACTTGTTTAGTGCACTGTGGAGCAAATCACATCGTTTTCCCAAAGACCTCCAGTGACACAGCCAGTGTGGGAGTGCAGGATCCACACCCCCCTCCCACACACCCACACCTTGATTTCCAGCAGTGATGTCATCCTCCTCCCACCCCCTCTGGTGGGCCCCACTCTCATTCTCATTCTGCGTACCGACTCTCAGATACAGCAAGTGACGCTCCAGTGCAGAACAGTCCAGGTCTGCCTGCAGTACAGTATATCTTTCCACTGCCCATCGCCAGTAAGTCTCTGGCTGACTGGTTCCTGAAAGAACGAGTGAAATGATCGCCCTGTGCTGTATCTGTTCTCTCAGTTAGCCATGTGTGCGGAGTGGATGGACTCTCTTCTCCTTCCCGATCTGCTGTAGTCTTACTGCACGTAAGGAAACTGCAGGCTACAGCGAGCAGTTGGAATGTGGCTGCAGTGGCCGAAGGGTTTCGGTATTCCTGGGGACAGTGGACAGTGGACAGTGGGCAGTGCTTTGGCCTGCAGGCAGCCCTGGTTTAAAAGACTCTCCTAGTGGACCGCCGTCGTTTCAGGGTGTCCTCCTGCATGGCTCCCCCTTTCTCCTTCCCTTCCTGTCAATCCTGTGAGCCAGGCGCCTGTGTGTGAGAGGGACCCCTTTGCGATCTGACACCCACAGGAAAAGATACAAAGAGTGGGGGGGGGCTCTCCTTTCTCCAGTGCTCTTCCCCCAGGGGGTGTGAGTGCAAGCTGGAGGGAGGGGTACCTCATCTTCCCTGCACACTCTACAGTCCCATCTGAGGGGTGTCACACAGGTGAGGGGGGGATCCAGAAGGCCTGACGGTCTGGACTGTGTTGTTTTGCGCGTTTTGTAAAACCCTGACGTCTCTTTCCCCCTCCTCGCCCGCCGTTTCTGCACTACGATGAAACCAGCCTCAGCTATTGCTGCTCCGCACTCTGCCATCGGAAGGCCAGGGTTTCTGGAATAACGCAGCGACCTCACGAGCTTTCATGGGAACTGGACATTTGTCTCAGTCCCTCTTTTGCCGTGAGCTATGGGAAGAGGGAGAGGGACTCATGGGACAAAACCTGGCACCTGGCACAACAGAATTCCAGGACAGCAGCTTTTTTATTGGCCATGGCTTGGCCATCTCCTTCTCTGTTCGACAGCAGGTAGGTGAAGAACAGGGTCACCTTACAGGCCAAAATGGCCAGGATCCAACATCTGGTGTGACACTCCTATCGGATCAGGAGCGTACAGCCAACAGAACCCGCTCAGCAGAACTGGGCCAGTTGCCCTCAACCCACTCCCTACAGAACCCTCCTGCAGCACAGAGCCCTGCCAGCACCCTGCCTGTCTGCTCCTGCAGCTGCTCTCTCTCCACCCCAGCCGCAGACCCGGGCAGTCAGACAAAGACGGATCTCGACGCAAAGGTGACGTTTACGGTACAGAAAACACCCGACAGCTATTGATCCCTAAAAAGAGATTCTTAACTGTGTCAGTGGTCGAAATCCAAAAGCGACACACTGAGCTCACAGAATACAGTCTGGGACGGCCAGAGAGGACCGGCTGCGTGCTCACTGTGAGCAGGGACATGTCGACTCAGACACGCACTTCCTGCTCACCTGCCCTGCAGTCTCACACAGGTCTCTGACTCTGACCAGCTCCACACCCCGCTAGGAGAGGAGAAGGGCTTCGAGGCACGGAGCTGTGTAAAGGATTAATACTGGTTTGGAAGATGCAGGTGCGGTGATTATTGTTCTAATATTGTCCACAGTCGAACTCTGGACACACTGCTGCCTGAAGAGACAGAGAGTGGACGCTCTCTGGACATTACTACTCAAGGAAAAACGACACTACACATGGCACTGTGCAGTCCAGACAGAGGAGTGTGTCTGCTAGAGGGAGGAGGGAACAAAGTGACGTTATGTTACACTATGTTGCACTCTATCAGCCTGTGCTGTTCTGTCTGTACTTTATGATGTGTATAGTGTGTTGCACTGCAATATTATTGCGTACTTCGCTAATATTGCGTGATACTGTTCTATTCAATATAAATACGTTGGCAATACCTGTGCAACGTCATGCCAATAAAGCTTGTCGTGAGCTGGTGACGTTGTGATTATGACGTCAGGCACGGGCATGGGGCCGGGGAAGGCGGCTCTAGAGTGACGTCAGGAAAGGACTACGGAGGGAAGGACGGGAGGGGGTGGGCAATGGGGGCGGGGTACGGGGAGACCCTCCACTCTGTGTGGAAGCGGGTGGCTGCTCATTCCATCTCCACTGCGAAGTTTGCTGTGGAGGCTGTGGCGAGACGCGGGTCACCAACTCCTCACACACAGGTAAGACTCCGCCGTCCTTCCCCGTTCCCGCAGAGCTGGAGAGAGGACCCCCTCGTTGTTGCTGCTGCAGCGACAGAAGCCGGGCGGTAAAAAGCCGGGCCAGTGTGGAGCAGCAGTTTGTTCGGTGCGGCCAAGCTCATTTCGCCGCGTCCGCGGACACGTATAGTGCGGTGATGCATTCGGGTGCGCGGCTCTGTACCAGTCGTTCTCGGCGAACAGCTAAAGACGGGATTTCAAAGTTACTTGTTGTAACTTGTTGCGCCAAGGAGGCGCGTAGCTGTCGATGAGCTTGTGAGCGAGATATACCTGCAGTTTGCTGCATCAAGTGTCTCGCCGCACCATCGCTGCCGGGCGACACCTGGAGTGGGAAATCGGCTCCGCGGAGAACGGGAATCCGGGTGAGACAGCCCAGCTATCTGAGAGACTCGCCTGCCCTCCAGCGCGCAGGACCCCTCTGGTGTTCGAACTTTTCTGCTCTGCTGTTGCTGTAAACGGGTCTCACTCCACGGTTTATATACGTTTAGGCGTTGCGTACAGAGCACACTTTTATAGCTTTACTATTATTAAAGCACTTTTCCAAACCCAGAGACGCTGTAGTGAGTGATGTAAGAAAGGAAAAAAGTACTATAAGAAGTAAAAGAAAGAATCGGGCATCCAGATGGAATGTAGGGCAATCGGACATAGATCCTGGTAACAAGGAGAGTTTTAAGTTTGGATTTGAAGAGAGTCAAGAGTGTGAATCGTAATATTACGGTAATTCGAGTTACGTCACACGTATTGATTAAGTTAATGCTGTCGCTTCGGGATATTTTTTCCTCTGCCTCTTAACCCTACGCGCGGGGTTATAGATAACAGTGTAATGAAACGGCCTTCTTGGTGAAAAGTGCTCGTATATAAATGAAAAGGCACCTCACGCGAAGGTTAAGTCTGTCGGTCTAGTCTGCTTGCTTCCCGGGCGACTGGGCTGACAGCCCCCGGCAGGTGAGCCGCAGGTGGGACAGCTCCTGTCTGCGGGGAAGGCAGGTCCCGAGCCCAGACACGCGACAGAGCAGCGGCTGAGCGGCTCCATTCAGCGCTCCGCGCGTCTCGGCGCATTAACCCCGCAGTCGTCCGGGAGCATCGGAAAGCGCCGGAGCTCTTAGCGCAGCGAGGTGGATACGACTTCCACGGCTGAAGAGCTAGTTCCGGTTTCGGCATCATTCTCCGCTTGGACGTCTTTGCACAGCTTAGAGGCGGGAAAAATGCCTGTTTCCTCTCATACCGCCGATCGGTTGTTCAAGCCGACAAGTCAGTCAAGAATAGGTTCCCATCCGCGGTGACACCCCGGAGACCCATTCGTGCAGCAGGGCCTCTACTGGAGCAATCTGAGCAAAGTACCTTATTCAAGGGCACAGTGGCAGATCCCCGTCAGGGATTCGAACCCATGACCCTCCAGCCTGGGGCCCAGGGCCCTAGCCAGCCCGCTGCGCGTAGCGTCGTTGGGTGTGCGGGTGTGTGCTGTCGGAACGCAGCCCAGGGAAGACAGACGGTTAATCCCTCACCCCCACTTGGATGCCGTGAGAGAAACATCCCTTCTTCCCCTTCCTCCAGCCCCCCGGCCTGTCATTGTGAGCGTGTTATTCACACTTGGTTAAGAAGGCACAGCTCGAGAACACCCTCTCCATTGAGAGCCTCACCCCCCTGCCTCCACCTCACTTTCACTTCCCCACTCCCCCCTCCCTCTGTCTTTCACGTAACCCCCCAAACATCTTCCCACCGCTGTCTCGCCCCCTCTCTCTGTCTCCACTCACCCCTCCTCACTCGATTCCAGTCAGACGCCTTTATTGGCATGACGGGTGAATTTCGGTATTGCCAAAGCATATAATACGCTTAACACAACATTTACAGACGCATCCTAAGACATTTACATATAAGCATATGGAGCATTCCTGGGAGACAGACTCACTGTTCCTCAGGCTGTGACAGGAGATCACATACTGGGCTGCCGGTTCAACTGAGTTCCCTCCTCCCTCTCCCAGTAGGATTGGAAGTTGTTCTGGTTCTGGCAGGTGTGGGAATCCTGGGATTAGCTGTGTAAATTTGGGGAAGAATGTTTCTCTAATCCCAGTTAATATTTGTCACAGTGCTGTAGGAAGTGCATCTCTGTCTCTATTTCTCCCCGCTGGCAGTGGGAGCACAGCCTGTCCTCTCTCCCTCTATGGCCAGATTTTGGTAACTGAGCCTGTTCTTCGTCAAGGTCTGTTTCTTTTTGGTGTTTCTTATCTTGGTCAAATATTCGTCTAGTGTATTGTCTGTTTAGGGTTTCTGTTGTGTTTGTGTGTGTGTCCCAGTGTGTGAGATATTGCCGTGTGATCTGTGCTGTGATGTGCTTGATTCTAGCAGTGCTGTCCTGAGGCTGGCTGGTGTCGGTGTGGCTCGGGTCAGTGAGCTTCAAGACCAGCTGGCTCAGAGGGCTCTTTGTTGGGCTCAGCTCTTGGCTCAGCAGGGCCTTGTGGTAGGAGTTTTGGTCGCTGCTTTTCAGGTGTAGCCAATACTTTATAACGCTCTTCTGTATGTTTATCAATAATGGGTGTTGACCTAATTTGGTGTTTTGTTAGGAGCTTTTCTCTGCACATAGAGGATGTTTCTACAGATCTCCGTGTGCAGAGTTTCTATGGGGTGTTTGTCCCCTGGTCTGTGAGGGGACCCCACACTTCACTGCCGTACAGGGCAATGGGTTGGATTACACCTTCAAATATTTGGAGCCAGATTCTTGTCAGTGGGTTGATGTTGAAAAGCCTTGTTATTGTGTAGAAAGCCCTGAGTGCCCCATCCTCTTTCTCTTCTGCAATCTGAGCCCCTTCTCTCTCTCTTTCCTCCTCAAGCTGACCCCCTTCTCGTTCTCTCTCTTCTGCTCCGTTGGACCCCCTTCTTATCCTCTGTCTTCCTCCGTCTGACCTATCTTCATCTCTTTCGCTCTCTCTCAAGGGCAGAACTGATGAATTACTCACCAAATCCCTTAGAATGAACAAAAACACCTGCAACGTTTTACACAAATATTTGAGAGGCTCACTGATTCTCTGACAGTGACAGGAGATCACATACTGGGCTGCCAATCCGCCAGTCCTCCATGTCTGGCAGCTCTATAACACAGTGCTGTAGTGCAGGTCCTATATAATGCTCTAGATATACTGTATCTACTGTATATAAGACTGTGTGTGCCATACTTTTACATATGCATGGCTACAGACATCTGTAAATGTAGGCCATCCTGCCATAGTGAAGATGCACAGAGTGATGGGACTGTACTCGAACCCTGCACCCTGACCCCTACTCATCAGCCACCTCTCCCCTTCGCTTCTCTGTCTGTACCCTGGCTGTGTCTCTACTCTCCCAAATCCTTTGGACTCAGCTGAACCCTGTGCCCTGTCTCCGCCATATGACGAGTCAGAAGTCTTAAGAAATCCCACCTCAACATCGGAATTAAGGAATTTGGTCTTGACTAGTGTGTCGGGCTAGCCTGGAGAGACTCGAGCTGTTTCTTACCCTCTCCAGCTGTGCCCGGTTCGGGGGACAGAGGGGCTGTTAGACGAGCCCTTGGTGTTGTGGAGACACCCCCTGCCCAGCGCAGGAAAGAGGGTGTTTTGCGGTGATCAGCCAGCGAGCCCTGTGTCTGTACCCTGCTGAGCCCGGCCCTCTGTGACACGTCCAGGTTTCTGGGTCAGAAAGCACCCTCCCCAGCTAAACACCCCCACCCCGTAATCAGATTTACAGCTTTGTCTGGTAAACCAGTTTGTTTTCCTCTACCAAATATTTAGCTGAACAGAGCAATTCTAAAGAGCTGCTGGCCAGAAGTGAACGAGCACACCCAAATCTAGTGCAGTTGCCCATCTTGCCTTCTGCTTTCTCAAACCCAGTATGAAGCATTAACTGTCAGCATGAGTCCCTGTATCAAATGCCCTGTGCAGTGCGCACAAGTTATATCAGCCAGTGCCGTGTTTGTGTCTACTCCGTTTTCTGCTTTGTATCATGCCTATTGTGCCTCATTTCCTTTGTCTCTGCATCGAAGCTGGATAATACGACAAGAATCTGTATTTAACATCACCTAGGGACAGTAGTACTATGTTCTAGGTATGTAAATCCTTGAGAACCGGATACAACTGTTCCTTTAGTTGTTTTTATAATCGTTTTTTTATTATCCTTTGTATAATATGGTTTATTAAACTTAAGGGGTCACTGGGTCCAGGATCAAACATGGATCCTTGATACTGCATGCAAAATCTTAACTGTGTTGCTTAAACGCCCAGAAATCCTCTACTTTGTGTATCCACAGTGCTGCCCTGAGGTGTCGATATTACAGCCATTTCTGAATCAAATGGCAAAATCGCATGATGAAAATGGGCTGTTGAGCTGATCAGAGCTCTGCATTATTCAGTACACCTCAAAAGAGCGATTTGTCTTCATTAGTCTTGGTTTCGGAAAGCCCCTCATGTGTCAGCCCACAGCACATGACAGTGCGCTCCGTTTTGCATACAGTATGTGTGGTCTGATCTTTGATCCTGGCCCATGTAGACGTTAACGCTGCCATGCTAAAAGAGCTGTACCCCCACTGCAGGGGGATTTGAGTACCCCTGGGAAGTGTTGTCACCCTAAGAGGCCTGTGATCCTCTTCAAACTCTCTCGCTCAAGAAGCAGCAATGCAGATCTGGTTCCCTGTGCAGTAGTGGAACAGAGTACTGTGTGTAAAAGGTCCTTTGCTGCAATGTCACTGTGGGAGGCTGCTGCAATTTGGGATTTTCTGACTTGGAGTGACGGAACGCCAGCCACACGGTCTTCTCCGCTGGGATACAGGATGGGCAGATTCCGGCCTGTTGGGAGAGGGGGATCCTCTCTGTCTGCAGAAGGGATCAACACCGCTGGTTTACAGAAGGGGGGACCCCACACTGAAGCTGGAAATCCTGCTGTGAAATAGGAGATAGTTAGCTAGCACTCTTGGAAATGAATCCCAGCCTCAGAAATCTCCAGAATGGGGGATTAAATGGTTTCTTTTAATTTGGTGGGGTTTTTTTTTCTTTTTTGGTAGAAACCTTGGCTAAAAATCTCAAATGTTCAGGGTTAATAAATAACACTAGAAAAAAACATCCTTCAGTCAGCACGGCGCTGCAGAGGGAGTACCCAGTGTAGTAATCTGTCAGCCCAAGGCAGAATAGGGCCATCACGAATTCCTCAGGACAGGCTCAGCCCTGCCTGGCGTGTCAGGGAGGGAAAACGCACACCTGTTTTTGCAGAAAGAGGGGAGTAGAGCTGTAGCTCGGAGGGAGAGGGAGGCTGGTGTTGTAAAAGCAGAGCAGGAGAGCTGTAGCTCCCTTGGCGAGGACAGGGAGACAGTGACACTCTAAGGGCTTCTACAGGCAGACAGGCTGTAGGCCTGCGTTCTTGTTGACATCTTTCTTGAGAAACGCCGGGACCGTGTCTGGAAACTCCACAGAGCTGCCGCCCAGCGGGTGATCTCCTGTCACAGCCCGAGGAGCAGCGAGGGAGCTGCTCAGACGATCAGATTGTGTAATTGCGCTGCATGTTTGTAAATGTTTACTAACAGTCGTTGCTCGGGCGATCCTGTCAATCATGGGCCATGCCAAGCTCTTGAACCTGAATTTCGAAGATCGAAGATCCTGTGGAAGTGGGGGAGAGGAGGCTTGATCTGCTCCTAGTGTGCCCTGTTGTGGATGTGTCGATCTGGGGCCGGGGTGTGAGCTGAATTGGCGCTCTGTTGTGTCTCCCTCGGGACACTGTTGCTGGTGCCAGAGCCTCAGCTCACCTTTGAAGGGATCTGAATGGGAGAAGAGAGTTACCAGAGCAGGGTGGGGGGGGGGGGTCCGTGAGAGTGGAGTGACTAGGAGGGTGACATCACCCTTTATTCTCCCTGTTGAGGGGGGGCGGGTAAGTGGGTGAGAGGTCGCTGGGGGAGGGGAGGAGAGCTGTGATTGGAGGAGAGGAAGCGAGCACAGGTCTCACAGGCTCCAGCTGGGAGAGGGAGAGGGAGGGAGAGGGAGAGAGATGCAGTTCTCCACTGCGAAAAATACGGTGGGATTAGACATTGTTCTCCCAAATTACAACTCGAATCCCAGAATTCCCACACCTGCCAGAACGAGTCTGTCCCACAGTAAGATTTTATGTGTTTAATGAGTACGTAAATGTCCAGTGAGAGGCTTTTGCTGTACACACGTGTTGATTGTATCTCCTTTGGCAACACTGTAACTCATCGGCCCGGCCAGTGAAGCCCTGTGGACTGAACACTGAAGGAGAGAGCAAGAGAGGGGGAGAGACACGGAAAGATGGGAGAAGCCGAGCTGCTGGAGGAAGGAAGGGGGAAGAGGCAGGGGGTGGCCGGGAGTTCCTTGGCAGCCTGTCAGGTTGTCATGCCACTGGAGGGCACAGTCACAGTGCCGGGCCTGTCTCCCCCTCTCCCCCACTGCCCCCACCCCCTCTCTGGGGTTACTCCAAGACAAGCATCTCTCAGTGCCCTCTGTTCTTACTGCTGGTTTGAAACAGTGTGTGAGATCCACCTCCGGGCTCTCACCGGTTAGACAGGTGCTGTATGCCCTCGACTAAGGGTGCAGCACGGGTGCGATTGATCGCC
The DNA here is from genome assembly GCF_055471065.1 of Atractosteus spatula. Taxonomy (NCBI): domain Eukaryota; kingdom Metazoa; phylum Chordata; class Actinopteri; order Semionotiformes; family Lepisosteidae; genus Atractosteus; species Atractosteus spatula. The sequence goes on from NC_142707.1 coordinate 12,402,461, forward strand.
TGGGTTGAGCTGTCTCGGCGGTATCAGCCGCAGGAGGCGGTAGGCTGGTAGACTCCTGTCGTATTGCCTGGGTCCCCATGGGATACACTTCTCACTGTTCCAACGCAAGACGGGAAGGAGGCCCTCCGGCCAGTCTGGCTAGTTTGGTTAGTAAATTGATCTGAGGTTCTCATCCAGCCGTATCTTAAAATAAGCCAGAGTATCGTCTTTCAGGAGCACGGCAGGTTGATTGTTCCACACTCCCGCACCCCTTTGTGTAAAGTGTCTTCTGTTTTAAATGCACGCACTTTCCACCTGTAGCTTCACTGTGGACTTTGAGGATTTTGAATACTTGAATCGGGTCCCCCCGTAGTCTTGTCTGCTCAAGATGAACAAGGTTTTCTATGGGCGGTATTTCCTGGGGGGAGCCCAGTACTGACAGGGCAGCAGACTGCTGGACAGACTGCCGGACATGACTGGAAAATGGACGGAGTTCGACATGTCGTGCTGGTCCTCCCTCTCGCACCACCCCGGCTGGGCCTGTCTCACACCCCTCCCTCCCTCCCTCTCTCTGTTTACTCCTGTCCCTGGCTCTCTCGCTCTCCTCCATCGTTATTCTTCTCCTGCCCCTTCTCTCCCTCCCCCTCCCGCTCAGTACAATGCCCGTGTCTCCAGGGTGGCACTCATTGTGTGGCGACTGAGCAACCAGCAGTAACCCCAGCGCCTGTTCCCCCTCGGCCAATCAGAGTCCTCCCCCCTCTGCACCCCCCCTCCCGAGATTCACACATCTTCCTGACCTCTCTCGAGCTGAAAACAAATCAGATACACTCGCATGCAAAGGTCTGGGCAGCCCTGGTCAAATTGTCGGTTTCACTGAATCTCTAAGCGAAAAGAAGTTAACACAACCTCTGCAGGGTACGAGCTCAAACGTGACTTATTGCTGCACATCTTCATGCAAAATGTTGTACTTATTTGCTTCATTTAATAGATTGAAAAAAAGTAAGTCAGTGAATGTGGCATGTGCCAAAGTTTGGGCAGCCACAGATCGCTGCAGAGGACCTGCAGAAAGGTTTAGCTGACAGCGGGGCAGTGCTCCGCAGGCCCACAGTACAGTGTGGCCTCCACAAAAACGATCTGCATGGAAGAGCCGTCAAAAGAGAACCTTTCCTACAACCTCATCAGGAAAGGCAAGGTCTGAAGTATGCAGAGCAACACTTGGATAAGCCAGAAACGTTTTGGAACGAAGTGCTGTGGACCAAGCATGGGATGGATTTGTTATGCTCTGGGGGTTGGTGTGGCAGCCACTGCCGCAGGAAATATTGTGCGGGTGGAAAGAAGAACGGATTGGACTATATATCAACAAATCCGCGAAGTTGATGTCCCACAGTCACTGAAGAAATTGAAGCTAAAAAGGTTGGATAATTTCAGCAAAACAACAATCCAAAACATACCACAAAATCAACCATGAACCTCTTCCTGGACCAAAAGATTAAGGCTGGGGAACAGCCTTCACAGTCCCCAGACTGGAACCTGATTGAAAATCTGTAGGGCGATCGGAAATATGCACTGCATGCAAGGAGACCTAAGAATATTTCTGAGCTAGTAGAGGTCTGCAAGGAAGAGTGGGAAAAGATTCCTGCAGCAAGAACAGCAAGACTCTTATCTGGGTATAAAGAACATTTGACAGCTGTGATTTCTGCATGGAGGTGTTGCTAGGCACTGACTGAACTTTTGCACATGCCACATTCACTGTGTTTTTTTTTTCAATCTGTTAAATTCAGCAAATAACATTGTGCATTGAAATGTGCAGCAATGCGTCATGTTTAGGTTTGGACCCTGCAGAGGTGGTGTTAAAGTCTTTTCGCTTAGAAGTTCAGCGAAACATGCAGTTTGACCAGGGGTGCCCAAATATTTGCATACGACTGTATAAAAAGAGCATCTGCATGACTGACATGATGCCATCACAGAACATGGAAATAGATTTTTTTTTAAAAAGTTGTTTTTTTTTTCATTTGAAAAGGTAGGATGAAACTCTCTCCAAGTACAGCTAGTCTTTTCTATCAGTGGCGTAATACCAGAGAGAGCCTGCCAGGTGGCTCCACTGAGCCCAGTCTGCCGTCGTCAGTTCCGCACTCCTATGAGAAATGTCAAAGCCCAGTCTCGTCTTAAACCTCACGGTTTACAGACGAGGTAGAGGGACCATGGGACAAATTAGTATAACTTAAATCTCGATGGAGAATAGCAGTAGTAACCATAGGTATCAGAACAGTTCTTCCCCCAAGGAAATAGAAAGTATGGAAAATTAAGACTCCGGTAGATCACAGCAATATTATTAAGCTCATCTGTTTATCTTGTGTGTTTTTTTTTGTTGTTTTTCTCAATAGGTTTGTGTGTAATACCATTGAAATGAATGGTGCTCAATGATTTCATTTGTATTTCTAGTGAAAATGTACTTTCGTGAGAATTCGTTGTACGATATCTTCAAGTATGCGTACACAAGAGTGTTTTAGAAATCCTTTGTAACTTGTTTTTGTTGGTGGGCTTGCGAACGGAAAGGAAAACTAATAAAAAATTCAGTTGCGAAAACAAATGAACGGCGCAGTAAAACAGCGGGGATCGCAGAAAGCCTGCGCAGTTTTTAAGGCCCATCCTTCTGGTCTCCCTCACAGCGGCGGCTCCATGCAGTTCCAGGAGTGGCTGCGGTCCCTGCGGCTGCCCGACGTGGAGGAGCTGCGCCGGCTCCTGCCCTCCCTCTCCCCCTCCTCCCTGCTGGGGCTGGGCGCCCTGGCCTCCCTCACCGCCTACTGGCTGGCCACCCGACCGCGGCCCATCCGGCCCCCCTGCGACCTGCACGCGCAGTCCGTACCTGTCCAGGTGAGGGGGGCTGATTCTGAAAAGCGGTTCTGGAGCGGTGCCTCTGTGGCTCAGGATCTGCGCCTGTGGCTAGAAGGTGCCCGGTTTGTATCCCACAGCCGGCAGAGGAATCCTACTCTGTTGTCGCCCCTGAGCAAGGCCCTGGACCCCAGCTGCTCCAGGGGCGCTGTATAAATGGCTGACCCTGCGCTCTGACCCCAAGCTTCTCTCTCCCTGTCTGTGTGTCTCATGGAGAGCAAGTTGGGGTATGCAAAAAGACAAATTCCTAGTGCAAGAAATGGTAAATGGCTAATAAAATGATCTGATCTGATCTCGTACAAGGTAAGGGAGAACAAGGTGTATTTATGTGGTCCTGTGAGCAAAAAAAACAATTCAACACAGTGTAATAGGTGGAAGAATAGGGATTATTATCACAATAGTGAATTTCCAGTCAATTTAGGGGTGGGCAGTCTGGTCTTGCAGTGATCTCTACTGTACAAGGCCCCCAAACCCTGCATTCCTTACTGTAACTGGTCACAGTGTTAGCAGATCTTGGCAGGTTATCGTAAGTATCCAATACACTCCCGAGCCCAAGAAACATCTGCCTTGACTGCGTTCTCCAGGAGTACTGCTGTAGTGATGCCCTGCTGAGCATCTGCATCCCTCTCGTGGGCAGTGGTCCAAAACCGTTCTAGTGGTGCAGATGAGGTAACCTGGCTCGGTGTGGCCGGTCAAGCGCCAACTGACAGATCTCAGACATCCATGCCTGGAAGTTTTAGAAGGAATACAGCTGCGTTTTGGCAATTGTGTCGGATGTTCCAGGGCTATGGGTGTGTGTTTGTGTGTTCCTGGGATCCTGACTGGGAGGTCTGTGCGGGATGTTTCAGGGGGACCCCAGCTGTCGGCGCTCGGCACTGCTGCAGGACGAGATGCTGCTGGAGTTTTATTATGAGGACACGAGGACGGCTTACGAGATGTTCCAGAGAGGCCTTAGAGTCTCAGGTTAGTGACGGACTGCACTTTGTAACAGCCTGCAGTCTTGCCTAGTATTTCATACAGTGCTTTGTGCAGCTCTGCGCTGGTAGTATTTATTCCTGCCAGAATATTTTCATACCAGCTCCAGGCAGAGAAGATCTGATGTTCAAATTTGCTGATGGATGAGTAGGAAGTACCGAGTAAACAATGTGCATGTTTTCAACAAAAGGAGGATTTCTTTCTTGTGTCACTGTTCTGTCATAAGTGACATCAGCTAAAAAATTAAAAGTGATGGCTGTTACCTACAGTATTATCATCAGTTTTACTCCTGATTTAGGGGCCAAATCTGCTCTGGACTGGACCTGGATGGAATATGGGGTGAAGAATGATTCAGTGAAGTTATTCTGCACTGTGTTGTGTTCTCTGCTGTAGCAGTTATTCTACTGTGATGTACTGTGCCACGCCATGCTGTACTGTGACAAGTCATGCTGTACTATTTTCTGTTGTGCTGTACCCTCTGTACCAAGCCCTGCTATGCTGTTTTGTGCTCTGTTATGGTGCTATCCTGTGCCGAGCCGTGCGATAGTGTTCTCTCTTGTGCTGTTCTGTGCTGAGCCGAGCCGTGTCTGACAGTGTGTGTGTGTGTCCAGGGGACGGACCGTGTCTGGGGTTCAGGAAGCCCAGTGAGCCGTACAAGTGGATCTCCTACAGAGAGGTGAGTGTGGGGCTGTGCTGCCTGTCTGTTAAAGTGGCTGCTCCCTCTCTCCCCGACCCTGAGATGTGTGAGAGCAGTGATCGCACCTGGCTGTGGCACAGTGACAGTGTTTCCTCTCTCTGTGTGTCAGGTGTGTGAGCAGGCACAGGCCCTGGGCTCAGGGCTGTTGGCGCGAGGCTGTCAGCCCAACCCTCAGCAGTTCATCGGCATCTTTGCTCAGAACAGGCCAGAGGTAACCCTTCTATCTGGAACTGAAATTTTAAAAAAATATATTATACAATTGGATAGTTCTGCCTGGGAAGAGAAACTCTTTAGTCATGACAAATCTTGTCAAAAAGATAAACTCGTTGTAAAGAGTAATAGTGTGCTAAAATGTTAGGGAACATAAAGCAACAAGGAGATTGAGACTGTGCCTATGTCTCCCCCTAGTGGCAACAGTGGGTATTAGTTTTGACATTTTGGGAAGAGTAAAGGGAGATGGGGGGGAAGCAACTGTAGAATAGGCAGCAGCAGTGACACTGGGTTGCCCCTTGGCACCCATGGTAGGTCATACTGTGCCAGGCTTTAGAGACAAAGGGAAGGGAAAAGAGAACTCCAGAGAGCTAAAAGACCATGTGTTGTCCTGGGTTAGTGTGTGTGATGATAAACTCAGTGTCTCCCCCTACTGTCCACAGTGGGTGATTGCGGAGCTGGCTTGTTACTCTTTCTCCATGGCTGTTGTCCCACTGTATGACACCCTGGGGCAGGAGGCCATGGTACACATCCTCAACATTGGTGAGAACGCCACTCTGATGCAGAACATGACACACCTGTCAGTAAACACAGCGTCAGAAAACAAGGGTCTGGGGATTTCTGTTGTGACCAAAGTCCATTGAACGTGATCTAATCGATTGCTCGGTTGGGATTTACTCTAAATTGCAGAAGATCGTTGTTAATATTGTTGCTGGATTCAGATGCACTCTTTTGCAAATGGGGAGCTGCTAGGAAATGAAACAGCTGTTTGCTGTCAGTCTGAAACCTATTTAATGAATTGCTGCTTTTAATGATTTTTAGTAATTGACCAATCAATGATGTTAAAGTCAGCAGTGGGAATGGTGTTGAATTTGGCCACTTTGCTTAAAACAAAGAAAATGTCATATAATACAGTTATTAGCATAGCACGATTAATGAGCTTTACTGGCAAGAGGGAAAAAAAGCTCAATACATTACTGAGTGGTATAGTGGTGAATAGAATATTAAAAACCATATAGATTTACTGTACAATATACAATATGCACTTTCTCACAATGACTCCTCTGTCTGGCCACACCCTCAGCTGAGATCACCATGGTGATCTGCGACAAGCCAGAGAAGGCAGAGTCTCTGTTATCCCATAAGGAGCAGAGCCTGACACCTTTGCTGGGCAGCATTGTGCTGATGACGCCCTGCAGCGCCGCCCTGCTGGAGAGAGCTAGAAAGTGTGGCGTAGAGATACTGCAGTTCAGCGAGCTGATGGTGAGTCAGAGGGAGTGTGTCCTCGTGATTCTTTGTCCTGTCACTCTTGTTGTATTAATCAGTCTTTCTTCAACAGCAACACAAACCCATAAACATTGATCTTCAGGCACAGGTACTTCTTCTGTTAGGTCTAACTACAGTACATCTACAGTAATCTATCAGATGAAGCTGGGTGGTGACTCCAGCTCCTTTCGGCTGTGTTTGGTTGTAATCTCTTCTAGATCTTCTTCTTATGGGAAGCGGTACAGCTAGTGTATGAACTTTGCCAGTGCGATCATCTGTCACTGCTTTGTTACAGGAGCTGGGGCGACAGAATCTCAAGGAGCCTGTGGTGAGTCTCTCCCTCTGGGTCTTCATCCCTCCAGCATGAAGACGGATGTGGTGGAGGAGGAATCAGAGAGACATGTGGTTGCCAGCTGGTTTTCCAGACAGAAAAAGAGGAGAGCGATGGAATGAGAAGGAGATAGAGACAGAGAGAGAGACAGAGTTTGGTGATGGGTTTTTAGAACGACAGGATGGTTGGTTTGAAAAAACAGGTTTGCTCAGATGGGAGGGAACACAGTGACAAGTAACGGTGAAATTCTGACTTCTGTTCAAGTTGCTGCTCGTTTCCCCAGCTGTGTGAAGGAGATCTGGAGTCTGTAGTCTCCTGCTGTTACGAACACAAGGTTACAGACATGACCAGCTCATTTTCCTGCTGGTACCTCAGCCAGCTGTTCTTAAAGGGTCACTGTGAATCAAGTGCAACAGCGCGGCTTGAGTAGGTAACTTGTCACAGGCATCTACCACCCTTTGTGTAGAGCAGCTTCTCTTGTTTTTCCTAAATTGAACTCAGCCAGTTTGATCTCTGTGGAAATAGCACAGTTTTCCCCGGAAGTCAACTCTTGCTTTAATTACAGGATCTCTGAAGGGCTTGACTACTACCCTCAGGTGTCTTACTGTCACTGAGCCCCATTGTTAGCAAACAGGCCGAGATTCTCCAAGCAGCCTTGCAAGAGCTGACGAGCAAATCCAGAGCTGTCCAGCAAATCCTTGGTTGACTTTATCAGGGCAACATCTGTGTCTCGTCAGGCTCCTGAGAGCCTACACTTCTATCATCTGGGCTGTGCCTTCCCTTCGACACGTATGGCTGTGCAAGAATAAGAAACAGATGGGCTGACAAGCAGAGCTGTGCCAGATAACAGATGTTTCTGAATGGCTTCCTTTCAGTCCTTTTCTTGAGTGACATGTTTAATTTCAACATGGTTTCCACACCTATAAAGGCATAATTATTGCTGTGACTAAAAGCTTTAAACAGGTGCATTTCATCTCCTTCCAGCCGCTTGAAAAGCTTTGAAATCCTGACGCCTAGACAGATCGTAATAGCTGTCAAAGGGAGCTGGGGGAGTGGGGGGCTCTTAGCTGTGAAAACATTCTTGTAATGGCGCTAGCAGGATGGAGCAATATACATTTGTGAAGATGGATGTGGTACTGTGGACTTTCTAGCATGATAAGAACTGCTAGATAAAGCACTAATCTGTTAGTTCCTTCAGAATGTTTTTAATTAGCAAAGAACAGAAATTGTGTGCTCAATTGAAAAGTGCAGTTCTGATCTGCAGCATTGAGTGGCTGGGTTGTTATTGTGTGTACCATTCTCTCTCTGTCTGTGTGTCACTTCCCTTCTGTGTATCATGTGTGTGTCACTGCATATCTGCGTCTCTCCAGGTGCCAGTGTGTCACTTCCTCAATGTGCCTGTGTGTGTGCCCATCTGTCTCTATCATTGTGTGTCTGTGTGTGCACGTGTGTCTGTGTGCCTGGCAGTGTGCGTCATTGTGTGTGCCCATCTGTCTCTCTTGCAGCCGCCCAAGCCGGAGGACCTGGCAGTGGTGTGCTTCACCAGCGGTACCACAGGTATGGCCCAGGGGTGTGCGTCTGTGCGTCTGTGCGTCTGTGCGTCTGTGCGTCTGTGCGTCTGTGCGTCTGTGCGTCTGTGGAGGAGGGCGTGTGGAGTGTGGGTGTGAGACTGCGTCGATGAAGTAAATGGGTAAATAGTGTCTGTTGTGGATGAGTATATGCCTTTCCTGGCACAGGATCCTATACCGAGCTCTGTCTGTCTCTTAGGGAAGCCTAAGGGAGCCATGATCACTCATGGCAATATTGCTTCCAACACCTCCTCTGTCATCAAGATCCTGGAAGTAAGTCTCTCTGGCTCCTCTCAGTCTACACCATTCTTCAGGCATCTCAAAAGCCCAGGCAGCTTGTGAAGAGCTCACTCCCCAGTGTATCTCTCTCCCCTCCAGGGATCATTTGTCATCCGCCAGGAGGACATCTCCATATCCTACCTGCCGCTGGCTCACATGTTTGAGCGCATGATCCAGGTAAGGACCCTGGCTGCATCTACCCATGGTGCACTGCAGTTGTGTGATGTGCTCAATTCTGCTGTTGGACCAATGGTCACGCTGCATGTCCCCATGAGCAACTCCTCCATCCCATCATCCCTTCTTTTGACTGTCGTTCAAGAATATGAAGACAATAAGACTCAACATAAGAAGAAGACTGCTGGTCCCTCAGGGGCTGAATGACTTGATCTCCTCTCCTTCCCCTCTCTCTGTCTCAGGTGTCGATGTTCTGCCATGGTGCGAGAGTGGGCTTCTATCAGGGAGACCTTTCCCTGCTGATGGATGACATCAAGACCCTGCGGCCCACCTTCTTTCCCGTGGTGCCCAGACTTCTCAACCGCATCTATGACAAGGTGAGCCTGTGCACACTGCCTGACTGATGGCTATACTGGTTTGCACACTGACTGGGTAGGGTCCTGAGATGATTGCACACTGCCTGACTGATGGGTATACTGACTGGCACACTCACTGGTAGAGTCCTGGGATGATTGCACACTGCCTGACTGATGGGTATACTGACTGGCACACTCACTGGTAGGGTCCTGAGATGATTGCACACTGCTTGACTGATGGGTATACTGGTTTGGACACTCACTGGGTAGGGTCCTGAGATGATTGCACATTGGAAATGTGAGACTGTAACTGACTGATTGTTCACTAACCAGCTGGGACCCGGGCTGGCTGACTGGCACACTGATGGACGGATTGGCAGAGCTGTTGATGGACCATGTTGTGTATGTGTGTGCCAGATCCTGGCCTCGGTGAGCTCCCCTCTGAAGCGAGCACTGCTGCACTACGCCGTGAGGAGGAAGCAGGCTGAGCTGAGCAGCGGGGTGGTGCGGAACAACAGCGTCTGGGACAGGCTGATCTTCAACAAGATCCAGGTCGGTCTGCAGCCTTCTTAAGGAGTCGAAACACACTTACTGCTCACCGATATGCCAAAACAAAAGCACAACGAATGTGAAATGCGAAGAACACAGAGCAGCAAAGATTTGATTCACAGGCTTTTGTGAAGACCTACTCATGGAGCAGAGTCCACAGTGGCTGATTAGAGTCCAATGGGCCCAATGGGCCACCTGAAGCAGCTGATTGGCTGATCGCCTGTGCTGTGGGAACGAATCACTGGGCTGCAGACTCATACCAAGGAGACAAAGCTCAGAGAAGGTCATGTCATCATTAAAGCAGACAGCTGGAGCTTTCAACACACTTTAGTCCACAGGATAGCACCATGGCCAGACAGTGTTCATGCCTGTACTCTGCAAGTTACAGTCGTGTGTCCATCCAGGCCAGTCTGGGCGGGAACCTGCGGTTTATCCTGACGGCGTCGGCACCCATCTCCCCCACCGTCCTCTCCTTCCTCCGTGCCACGCTGGGCTGCCTGGTGAGAATGTTCCCTCACATCTCTCTCTCTCTCTTTCTGTCTGCCTTTCTTCCTCACCCTCCTCCATCCCTCTGCTGGGATCTAGTGTGCATCTGTTTCACCAAATAAGATGCTCACTGAAGATGCACAAGTTCCCAGCTGTGTAAACACGTGGTTTCTTCATTATTATGCAGACAGCAAATATTTGCAAGAGATATCCTTCACAGAAGGATGACAGGTTTCTTATTAACAGATAGGTGTTAGTGGTGGGGTTGGCATAGTGTAGTGGGCAAGCCTCCAGACGTATGACTGACATGTTGCGGGTTTGAGTCCTCACTGCAGACACTGCTGTTATACCCTTCAGTGAGGTGTTTTACTCCTTTTACTCCAGTCCACCCAGCTATGCAAGTGGAGACCAGCAATACTGAGGGTGTCTATGTGATGGACCAAATCACATGCTTAATTCTACCTAACCCTAACCTGATGAGCCTCTCAGTTCTTGTATGGATGTTGTCTTTGCCTTGATTTGAATTGAGGAGCATGAAACAGCCACCCATCACCTTCCCTGGTTAAAACAAATTGACAACTTTTTGTGAAAGTACATAAGCTATAACTGTAGTATTCTCATTCCAAAAAATGTTGCATTTCTTTTTTTCCGTCAGTATATTTTGACCAATGGGTGTAGCTTCACAGCACTCTCAGGGGGGGGAGTGTCAAAGTCAAAGTCAGTTTGTGTTCTTGGTTAGAGTCAATAGTTGAAGTGCTGTTTGGAGATGTTGGTACTCTGAGGCGCCCTATATACTCCTGGGAATTTTTTTCAGGTGGACAAAATGAGAAAATCCCTCCTTTCTCCTCCTCTGACAAAATGTGCTGCCCTCTCCTGCTTTGTCCCTGTCTTCCACCCTACAGTTTTTGCTTGTCTAAATCCATCTCTGAGTAGGGTGAGAGCGGGGGGTGTGTAAACTCTTGTCTTGTGCAGATCTTCGAGGGTTATGGGCAGACAGAGTGCACAGCTGGCTGCACATTCTCCATGCCAGGAGACTGGACTGCAGGTGAGAGCAGAGCAGGGAGCTGTGTTATTGAAGCTTCCTGTGTCTCTTTGTGTGACAGGGCCCATAGTGAAAAATGTCACTCCTCTGGGTACTCAGCACTGTTTAGCCTCAGGCGTCAGGGAATTGTCATTTAAAGTAGAAGTTAATTTTGAAATAAAAATCTCCTGTCCTTTATTTCCTGGAATGACGGTGGAGTCAAAGTGATCTTGAAAGTGCTCCTGAGCCTTTGATTCGATCAGAACGAAGAATACAAAATAACTGCATCCAAACATGCAGAATGACTTTGGGTCGTGTTTCATGCTATCTCAGAGTCACCTGTAAAAAAGGTACAAAGAGAAAATCCATTTCTAAAACTGCACTTGAAGTCTTGATGACACATGAGAATGTTCTAAAATATATGATTCCCTCTGGTTAATAAATTTTGCAACACTCCAACCACAGGCTCCACTCTCCTTCTCCATGTACCAGATAGTGTCTTGCCTAAAACTAAAAACCTAGAACAGGATCATCCTTACATTTGCCGCAGTTATTATGGCAGAACTTCATTCAATTATTTTCAATCTACACTTTTCTGTCTGTTCTGTACCATACAGTATCTTCCTTATATGCCTTTGTGTCAATTTATGTCCATTTGTGCTATCTGTCTGTCTCAGGTGTTCATCTGCTTGTCTGTGTCTGTCTCTCTGTCTCTCTGTCTCTCTGTCTCTCTGTCTTCATGCCTGTGCGTGTCTGTCTCTGTCTCTGTCTGTCTGCACGCCTGTCTCTGTCTCTCTGTCTGTCTGCACGCCTGTCTCTGTCTCTCTGTCTGTCTGCACGCCTGTCTCTGTCTCTCTGTCTCTCTGTCCGTCTGCACGCCTGTCTCTGTCTCTGTCTCTCTGTCCGTCTGCACGCCTGTCTCTGTCTCTCAGTCTGTCTGCGCGCCTCTGCGTGTCTGTCTCAGTCTGTCTGCACGCCTGTCTCTGTCTCTCAGTCTGTCTGCGCGCCTCTGCGTGTCTGTCTCTGTCTCAGCTCTGTCTGTATTCCAGGTCACGTTGGCGCCCCACTACCGTGTGCTATGGTGAAGGTCGCCGACATCCCTGAGATGAGCTACTACTCCCACAATGGAGAAGGAGAGGTGAGAGATAGAGAGAAGGAAGACAGAGGAAAAGGATGTGGGCAAAAGGGAAAAGTTAATAAGCAAAAGGGAACTGTACTCCGAGCTTATCTCAGAATCCAAGTGATAAGATCCTTACTCAGACAAGCTCCTCGTGTTTAAAGAGGGATCAGTTGTTCTGAGAGATGACACAGTACTGGAGCTGCTTCAGTAGGTCTTACTGTCCAATAGTTTATTGACTTGTTTGCTGGAGGCCCAGATCCAGCGCCCCCTACAGAAAGAGGACCACTTGGGATTTAGGGCAAGAGTGCTCGAGTGCCAGGGACGATTCAGGCAGGGAAGCTGTGAATGGGCTCTCGTGCAGGTGGAACAGTAAGAAAGCGCTCTCTGTCTAGATCTGTATCAAGGGCCACAGTGTGTTCCGAGGCTATCTGCGTGACGCCGAACGCACAGCAGAGGCGCTGGACCCCGAGGGCTGGCTGCACACCGGGGACGTCGGCAAGTGGCTCCCGGTAAGAAATATTGGCTGACCCTCTGCTTGACCCACTGAAGTACAGACTGACCCACTGACAGACCCACCAGGCTGAATGACTGAAGGACAGACTGACCCACTGACAGACCCACCAGGCTGAATGACTGA